>NC_000079.6:117560879-117885046 GCF_000001635.26 Mus musculus
CATGTGGGGAGAGTTTGAAATAGATGTCCTGTCTTATCGCTATTTGATGACCACTGCCTTTTGTTCTCAGAACTTTAAATACTACAAGCTTTTGATTTACTCTCAACCCACGAAGATGAGAGGCTTCTTTGACCAAGACTGAGAGCAGCAGTAACTGATGGCTATAAGTAGCAATTTGATAAGGCAGTTTGACATTAATATTTAATAAAAAAGTAATTTCTTCCCTTGGGCATGAGCCTCTGAGAGTCATGCATTTTGACAATAATACTAACTATAAAATCTCACCTGTATTTGAGCAGGTCTCAAATTCAATGGAAAAAAAAAAGTTGGTTTCTTGCCACCCTTGTAGCAGTGGGCACCTCTCACCTTGTCTCTAACTATTATAATAAGCAAGGTCTACTAATAGGTAAGTTCACTGAGAATTTTTCAGCCAGCATCCTTCTAGGATTATAAAAGCTAGCCATCAGAGAGGCATATTCTGGTCAGTTCCACATTGATTTTTTTCCATGTTCTGCTATCAAAGTGAATGATGCCTGCAGCAGTAGGCTCTTATGGTCTTGGTATGGTGAGAAACCAACAGTAATGGAAACACTCTGTATTATTTTGTATTCATGGGAACTCCTGAACAAGTATGTACCAGGGAAGATTTTTATTCCTGGCCCTGAGATTTTTAATTAATAAATAATACCTTCTGGGAGCATCATTTTTAACCGATGCAGGGTATCTATGTTTAAACTTAAGTTATTTTAATTAGCATTCAAATGACCAGGGTTTTGTAATACCTCTCAAATATCATTAGTTTTGGTTCATTTACCTCCTACGTCCCTGTCCTTCTCCTCTTGTCTGACCTCTCCTCCAAATCCAGTCGCACAGTCTCATCCCTAGCTCCACAGCAGAATATCTGCTGTAACCTCCCTTCCACCTGCTCCATTTATAGTGGATTACAGAGCTCTTCCCCTCCTAATTTCCAGCCCCATTTGTTTCTTTATCTCATCCCCCAATTACAGCAGTCACCCCCTTAGAACTCACAGGTCACTCTGACCAGAGAAGCAAGTAAGCTAACTGTATGAAGGTCTTCATTTCTCCTTCAATTCCTCTAAGTCCAATGCCCTGTCTCAGTAGCTCTGTAGCAGCCTTCTGCTGTGACCTTTCCTCACTCTCTGCCCTCATTCCCAGGAGAACTAAGCACCTCTGATTGAACACCCTGTTTTCATCCCTCATGTGGACCCACTTAGGAATCTCCCCACCCCATCACCATTCCTAAGTTTCATCTTCCAATATCCAGAAACACATTATATCTGGAACTTCTAGTGGCTATACCTATCAGGATCCCCAGAAAAAATATTAGCAGGCAACACACAGATACTCTCCTAAGAATCAGAGACACAGACAGAAATCAAGGGGAGAAAATCAACAAAAGCCAACCACTGAAAAAAAAAGACAAGACCAGATGCCAGCACCCAGAAATCTAGAATTATTATCTTTCCAACTCCATATTCCCAGGTACCACCATTAATAACACAAAAACACAATCAATAACAGGCAGGGCAATACGTTTCCACAAGAGACTGACCACCCTCCAGCAGAACCATGAGACTTTGCTGAAACACAACAAAGGGCATTAAAACAGGTCCTTAAAGTATGGCAGCTTCTTAAATAGATAAGGAATAAATCCTTTGAAGAAATCTATGAAAACACCGTGAAGGAAATGGATAAAACAACTCAAGACCAAATAGAGTCATCAAAGAAAATGCAAACAGGAAAATCTGGAAATGAAAAGGAAGCAAAGAAGCAACGACTTGTACAAGACAGTACAAGAGAAGGAAGAGAGAATCCCAGACATTACTGATAGGATGGAAGAAATAGATCTAGCAGTTAATCAAAATGTTAAATCTAAAACAAAACAAAACAAACAAATAAAAAACCAACCAACCAATAACAACAAAAACAAAACTAGTAAGAGTAAAGGAAGGAGAAGAAACCCTGATCAAAAGCACAGAAAATATTTTCAATAAAATTTTAGAAGAAAAACTTCCCAACTTAAATGCACCTATCAAGGAAGAAGCATAGAGAACTGGACAAGAAAATAAAGTCCCCTCAGCACATAAATATAAAATAACTAAACACAGAGAACAAAGAAAGAATATTAAAAGCTGCAAGAGAAAAGAAAAAAAGACCAAGTAATATTTTTAAAAATACTGGTAATCAAAAAGATGTAAGGAGAAAGACCACTGACCCAACTTCTCATGGTCAACTTAATAGAAACATACAGTTAATTAAAGTAAACTTTTTTTGTTCATGCACACAGGCTATCTTTCCCTAAAGGCAGTGTTCAAGAGACCAGCATTGGATGTGACAAAGATAAGATATTAATAGCTCAAGTGTAGGGTTTCCCAATGGATTTGATGAGCAAAATAGGTAGGGTTATAGGAGCAGAACATAAGAATAACAAGTTGGGTTTTCAGTAGAGAATTTAAGCTAAATTGTCTTTTAAGTACTTTTCAATCCTTAATACATTTGGATTATTACTCTACTTTAAAATTACTTTTTTATTAGATATTTTCTTTATATACATTTCAAATTTCAAATGCTATCCCGAAAGTTCCCTATATCCTTCCCCCGCCCTGCTCCCCTACCCACCCACTCCCAAGGGTGATATTCAGGGACTTTAAACGGGATTAATGCATTCATCCATGCTAAATATCTCATAGATTCTCTAGAGACCCAAAAGCTTTCCATGTCTACAACATTCATTATGCAAGCCATGTAAAATAAAACATTATTAATTTCTTACCTATGTAATTATGTGCTTCAGTGTATCATATTTTTTGACTAATAAAGTTTGGTCTTTGGCAATGGAAAAAAATAACAAGTTGGTCATGACAATCTTCTGAAACAAAGACAGGATTATAAGGTAGCTGTGACAAGGTAGTCCTAACAATAGGTAGTTATTACAACAAGCTTTTGAAACAAAGGTGTGGTTACAAAATTGTTACAATAATGTTTCAGCAAAAACATGGTTGCAGCTTCCTGGATCAGGCAGTGCAGAACCATTTGCAGTTAAGTTTACAGATGAGGCATATGCAAATCTTTGAGAAACAGTGGTTTAATCATAAACAGGAATGAGTTTAGTTTGTCTTATTATAAGATGCTTTTAAGCCTATGATAGAGGCATACTGGGTCATCAAGAACTATTACAATTACACCTGACTTCTCAACGGGCATTAAAAAAAAACCCAGATATCCTAAAGACTTAAAATTGTCACAGATGCTAGGCCAGGCTACTACACTTAGCAAAACTTTCAGTCATCAAAACTGGAGAAAATAAGACATTCCTTGATAAAATCAAATTTAAGCAATATGTATCTAAAAATTAAGCCCTATAGAAGGTGCTAGAAGGAAAACTTCACTGCAACCTAAACAGTTAATCACATCCAAGAAAGCACAGTGAATGAATAAATCCAGACAAGCACATTAAAATATGGGAAGAACACACACACACTCATACACACATTGCACTACTGCCATAAACAATAACATAAGAACATAAGCATAACAAGTTGCTCATGGCTTTATTCTGAAACAAAGACAGAATTACAAGGTGGCTGTGACAAGGTAGTCCTAACAATAGGTAGTCACAAGCTTTTGAAACAAAGGCATGGTTACAAAATGGTTACAATAATGTTTGAAGCAAAAACACAGTTTTCAGATTGGTTCCTGGAACAGGCAGTGCAGAAACATGACAAGCAAATTAAAAGAGGGGGAGAACACACAAACACACACACATAGTACTATCACCACAAACAACAGTTGCAGCAGAAAACAAAGACAAAAACAAACAAACAAAGTAAATAAAAAACCCTACGGATGGACGCATCAACTGTTTAAAATGTAATTAACATTAAAAAAAATTTGTGTGTGTGTGTGTCTTCCATGAAGGGATGCTGGGTAGGTGGCTGGAAGCACATGACCTGCCAGGAGCATAAAGCAGAATAGCTAAAATTCCAGCTACACACAATAACCACCCCCAAGTTATTAAAATAACTTGGCCTCATTCCATAATAAGCATTATCCTACAATAAGCTAATGTCCTATAATAACCCTCCCCAATCCCAACTCCATCCCTGTTGGTGGATTTTTTCCTTTGATGAATATGCAGTTTGCTTCTTTATCTCTTGGTTAGTTTTGGTTGAAGGCTGTTTTGTCAGATACGAATGGGCTACATCAGCGTGCTTCTTAGAACAATTTGGTTGGGATATCTTTTTTCCAATCTTTTACCATACTGTGATGTCTATCCTTGATGTCAAGGTGTGTTTCTTGGATGTAGCAGAAAGATGAATCCTGTTAGTTTGTGTCTTTTTTACTAGATAGTTGAGATCCTTGTTGTTGAGAGATATCGATGAGTAATGCTTGTTGGCTCCTGTTACTGCATTTAACGTGCCCTGCCTTTCTGCTGGAGGTGGGCTCTACAAGTTCCCTGTCTCCACTCTAGGGCATTTCATCTAAGGTCCCTCCCTCCCTTTGAGTCCTGAGAGTCTCTTACCTCCCAGGTTTCTGGTGCATTCTGGAGGGTCTCCCCACCTCCTACCTCCCAAGGCTGTTTCCATTCTTTCTTCTGACCCTCAGAGTTTGAGTCCTTTTCTCCTCACCCAGTACCAGATCAGGTTCCCCTCTTTGCCCCCACCCCTTCCACTTTCCAACCCAGGCTGTTGACAAGAATTTAAGTTGCTGTCTCCAAATTGACATCCAGGCCCTATCCTTGAGGACACTGCTTACATGTCTCATTGATCATAAAGAAGCCAATCTGGGAACTACATAGGGCCTTCATACTTACATAGAAAAGGTCCTCGGATTGCTACCAAAGGAGATTTGAAACAACAACCTTGGCCAGAATCTGTGCTCTACAATGGTGTTATGTCTTCAAGATATTCCAGGGTAATGATGGCCTATTTTCTTGAGGAAAACCAACTACTACTGTTCTAAATAACAACAAGAAAAAAAAGTACTAAAAATTGACTCCTACTATATTCTTCTATATTAATAGGAAGGTGTCTTGATCAATCATCATTAGAGTATCTTCCTCCTTCCACAGAGGGAAGCAAAGAGACCCACAGCCAGACATTATGCAGAGTGAGAGAACTTGGAACACTCAACCCTTAATGGGATGTCTCCATGAAATACATCCCTTTATTGAACCTAAAGGAAGGGTAAGATGAAGGGCTACCATAATCAGGATACGTTATGTGAGATTAAAAAGCAATCATTTTTATTCTAAATCCATCAAACAAAATGATGTTCTCTAATTCCATCAACTTTAATAACTTGTAAATAACACAACTTTTGAACTTTTTTATCTAAAGTTACATCGCAAACTAACTATTCTAAGCAAATTTTATAGAACCTAGTTATGAAATACATATAAAAGTTTGTACAAATTACAATTTCAAAATGAATTTTATACATCAAAACAGCTTTTCTCTGACTAACATCTTGCAAATGATGTTAATAATTCTGTACTGAAGAATGAAGCAATCTTTTCTAAATGATTGTCTATAAAGCAATTTTTTTCCACTGTACCTGGGGAGGAATTTCATAACAATAAAGATTTTTTTTTTGGATTTAAAGAAAACTTTGTGTTTCTGTTCTGAGATGAGAATCATAAATAAACCATAGGGCTGCTTTTTAGTAGAAGATGGTCCAATCCATCACAGAGAGGCATCTTAAATTACAGACATTTGCTCGTTAGTAATCAAAACAGCATGAGGTTTCTTTGTTTACAAGGTAATCTACTGTCAGTAGTGGCTGGTTTTGTAGAAGAGCTGTTTCAAGGAGGCAGAAAAATGAAGACGTTTAAAAAGAAATGAAAGTGAAAAGTTTGAAAAGAACATTTACGTTCAAGGGCTGTACAAATATGAAATAAACTTAAACAAGGAAGACACAAATCAAATTAATTTGTTTGCATCAATGAATTTAGCTGAAATAGTGGGTTTGACCGGGGGAGGGAAAGATGAGGTGTGGGAGAGAAGTTTCTAGAACATTTTCCTACTATGCTGCTGCATTCTTTCACTGTTGGTAAGTGAATGGCGATGACCAGGAAATTAGAACAAACAAACAAACAAGAACTTTTTATGTCTAGAACTATGGATTACGCTCCTTTTACTTTAATTCAGATTTATTATTGGACGAGTTTTCACTTTTTTTTTAAAATCTAAAAACTTGAAAAAAAGAAAGCTGTGTTTCAACCAAATCTTTTAAAACCAAAACAAAACCAAAAAAACCTGATGATATTTTTGTAAGTCAAAGCTGCCTGCATAAGCTCCATCTCTGAGATTGTTTCAGTTGTTTTCCTTCCCCCCCCCCCCCCACAGGAAGCAGGATGTGTGATAACTGCCTGTAAGCGAATAGAAAACCCAATCAAGAGTCCCTCATGCCCCCTGACAGAAGCTGGCAGAGAGAGAACCCTCCCATCATGCTCCACTCCAAATTTAGGGGCCGCCCAGAGCCTGCAATGTCCAACCTTCTGTTTGATGGTGAAGCGTGGCTTCTCCGCCCACATCACAGCTGGCTTCTGAGTTGTCTCATCAATGTCACCTACAAAGCATTCTTTGCTTGAGATAATTTGGCAGCCTGTTCCCATCCTGGGACACTGGAGTGCAGCCAATCTCTCAGTATGGATGATAGCTTGGAGGAAGCTCCCGTGGCTGTTGGCGTAGGGCTGATCGAAGGCGGGTGATTTTGAGCAGTTTGGAAGGCACAATACACTCATGGGCTTAGCAATCTATTACTCAGAAAAGTAGGAACACTGTACTCAAGTTTTCAGTTAGTAAAAATCCACAAATAGGCCAGTTTCCTTTACTTATTTTATTTTGCTTTTCTGTTCATTGAAAGAGCATTCAATAAAAAAGAAACAACTAAGTAGAAGAAACCGATAAGCCCCAAGATGAGCTCCTCCAGTAACTGATATTGAAACGGGAGTCGTTCATTTAGATACAAGAACATTTCCCATATTGACCTAATTGAAGGTTGGTTGGGAAGTATTCATGCTATCAAAATGAGGATAATTAGTGGAAACAGCAAGCCAACGCATTGGCTACTACCTTATTTTCACATTTATAGTTGTCATGAGAAAAAGCTTATCTTCCCCCCGGGTTAAAAATGATAAGCTAGTTCTGGGAGCAGTGCCTCAAGAAAAGCTCATAGCCCCATTGGCAACATCACCATGTGAGAACAAAGCTGGTTTCACAGTAGTAGCAGGCCAGAGAAGGGCTGATCTTTATTCATAGTAGCTTGTGGCAATTGTCAATGAAGCACTCTTTATAATGGTCAGTAAAGGAATGGTCAGTATTACTTTTACACGAAATACATACGTACGTACGTACGTACGTATGTGCGTGCGTGCGTGCGTGCGTGAGTGCGTGCGTGTGTGTGTGTGTATGTGTGTGTGTGTGTGTAAGACACTATCAGTGTTAGCTGAGTCTCATACTGTCTAAACTTAATAAATATCCTGACTTATTGGATTCAAGAATACCTGTTATATTTTTACATGTTAATGAAATATAAAACACTTGATAAATTTCAAAACAAAAGCCTAAATAGTTGTTGTGTTTCTGATGCAGAATTGAAGTTTCTACTTTTTAGAAAATATAGACCTTGGTGATAAATCAGGACATGGAGAGAATATCTTGAGAATCAAGTTAAGAAGATGTTGGATCTAAGGATGTTAGTGTGGTACCATCTCTGAAAATAACTGGGTGGTTTAACTTTCCTGTCCCATAAGATTCTGCCTACTTCCATCAGTGGGGAATCTTTGAGGGGAAATCAGGTTGTGTGTGCGTGCAAATCAAGCTTTTTGGTTCAAGAGTGACTTTTTTTTTTAAATGAATTGGAAGTGAAGTGACCATGATGAAAAACTCTAGTGGACTGTGCACCACTTCTTGCACTGCTCACATAGAATATTAGTGTTATTCCAACCGCATTTGGTTTCTGTGTATAATAGTGAAGATTTTCAGTTGTTTTGTGTATTGATGAACACTATTTTCCCCATATGTTTGGGATACTTTTAAAATGGGTTATATATATATATATATATAAACATATACATGTGTGTGTGTGTGTGTGTGTGTGTGTGTGTGTGTAAATTAGAGACAGATATAGACAAAGATAAAGTTATATGGATTATATGGACATATAGTTAGAAAAATTATTCATTTTGCTATCAATATCTACTAATATATACTGTTATAAGAACACAACAAACAATTGATATCTTTGTAGAACCAATGAGGTAGCAAAGAATAAACCTTTCTTCTCTAGGTTCACCCGTGGGTCCACACATACCTGCCTTATACAGTTGCCAAATACATTGCAATCTCACTAGCTCTGCCTTCTCCAAGTTTCATTCCTTTGTCTGAGCCCTGTTCTGGATTTTAGCCTTAAAGCCCTGAAAGCCATGCATAGAAATTCTTCTCTGGACATGGCTACAACAGATCATTATGAACACAATCAATAAGCTGGACTGTTTACTTTCAAGTCTTTTGTAATTAAGTCTCCACAATTTTGGTGGTGTGTCCAAGTGAGGCCATATGATTCCTGTCTGCTTGTAATGTAATTTTTGAATTTTCTTTCAAATCCATTTCTATACACTCTTTGTTGTGTGTATTTTATACTGCTGTGTATTATATTGATATATATTCAGATGCTGTGGTCATGTAGCCATAGTGGTTTTTATTTAACAGTGTATAGTGTCCTATGAAAAGCTATTTAGAAGATTAAGAATCTTTTCCCCCCTCTTTTTTCTTTTTCTTTTTTATTAATCATTCCATTTGTTTACATCTCAGATGATATACCACTTCCTGGTTACTCCTATCCCACATCTGCCATCTCCCCTCCCCTTTGCCTATATGAGGGTGCTTTCCCCCTCGCTCTCCCAGCCCACCCCTCTAGCATCCCCCTATCCTGGGGCATCAAACCTTCCCAGGACCAAGGTCCCCCCTCCCATTGTTGTCAGGCAAGGCTATCCTCTGCTACATATGTATCTGGAGCCATGGATCCCTCCCTGTACACTCCTTGGTTGGTGGTCTAGAATCTGGGAGAACTGCATGGTCAGGCAAGCCTATGTTGTTCTTCCAATGGGGATGCAATCCCCCTCCACTCCCCCTGTCCTTCTGCCAGCTCTCCTACCAGGTTCCCTGAGCTCAGTCTGATGTTTTGCTCTAAGCGTTGACCTCTGCATTGGTTGCTGGCCAGACCTCCCAAGAAACCACCATACTAGGTTCCTGTCAGCAAGCGTCTCTTGACCACGACAACAGTGTTGGCTTTGGTGTCTGCAGACCTGATGGATCCCCAGGTAGGGCCATCCCTGATTGGCCCTTCCTTCAGTGTCTGTTCTATTTTTTTGTCCCTGTTCTTCCTTTGGACAGGAACACTTCTGAGTTAAAAACTATGAGGCAGGTGGGTGTCTCTATCCCTCCACCAGGGACTGTGCCTATTAACATTGCCCACCTAATTGTGTTCAGATAACTTCATTTTATGCTAGTGATCACTATAACAACAGAAAATATTTTCTCTCCATAAAATCTTGACATGACTTCCCAACGAGAATAAAGAGAATAAAGAAAATGTGGAATGAATAATAGCTCCCATCTTTCTATAAAATTACTAAATAAGGAGAAACATCAAATGGACAGAGCCATTCAAGGATAACAAGGAGCCACTGCCTTTTAAGTGACTTGTCTGCTCTTGAAGTAAAGTGTGCAGAAAGAGCTTTGGGTCTTGAGGTTGCCTTTAATGTGTTGTGTCCTCATTGGCCTTCCACTTTTCCCCCTTAGTGCCTACAGTTTCTGTCACAGAAAAAGCCAACAGCATCTCTCCAACTTCATAGGCAGGAGCACCCTGCTCCCTGCAGGCATCCGTGCCTTTTTGCTCAATCTTTTTTACAAACTCTGCAGCTCTTAGGGTTTCTACAGAAAGCTATAGAATAGGTTCTGGTTCCCTTTATGATCTTGTTTCTCATTTCTTTCACTCATGGTCACTGCCTCAATAAGCCAATATTCTCCCCCACTGCAGGGAACTGACTTTGATGCTTCTCTTCATATTAGCTTGCCCTTTGATTTTATTTCTTTATTGCAAGCGATTTAGGATGCTCCTGGTAGTTTATATACTGCAGTTCTATGACTGTGGTCTTTTAAGTATTTTACTGCCACCGCAATATGTTGTTTTTGAATAAAATCATCAATAATTAAAAAAAAAACCCACTGGATCTTCTTGACTTTTGAATGGGAAATGGTGTAAGCCACTCTGTGTCTGGGACTATATTGTTTACTATGTAAGTTTATTAACTTTTTTCAGGTTTATTTTAGTTTTATGACATCTTTGCCAGGTAATCTGCATTCACACTATATTGCTGAATTCTTGCTGAACCACAATCACCCAACCAACATGTATCATGCATTAATATTTTTCTTGGACACACATCCATCTTTTGAGATAGAGTCCCTGTCAGGTTGAGGTAACAAGGCTAACAGCAATGTTCTAGAATCATATGTCTTTCTTCAAAATTAGCCACATAGAATGCAAGGTACAACATCCTTCTAAAATACACAAACTGTAAACAAGTGATTCCCACAACCCAGAATATTTCTTCACTCAGTTTCTCAAATGTAATACAAGGTGGGATCTAGAAACTGAAGGACCAGTAATTTTTCTAGTAGCTTTCCAAGTTGCCATAGGACTAGTCTGAATATATGTCAGAGACTAAGAGTCTCAAGTTGCAACTTTCCCACTTCTGTCTTGATTTTTTTTTTTTTTTCTGCATTGAGATTCCATGAATTTGGAGTTCCATTCAGTTCCTGCCACACTGGCCACACTCAAAGATGGTAAACAGCAAAGCTTAAGTTAAAATAAGTACTCCTTCTGAACTTCCTTTCTCAGACAAAGGCTCTAATTTTCTTATATTTCCACCCCTATGCCCAACAACAAAACACACTTGCTCTGGCCTCAGCGACTCAGTTCTATTCTGTTCCATATCCTGTGATTTTCATAGCTCAGATTACTATTCCGTTTTTCAAAGCCTTCTTATGTGCCCCACACAGAGCACGATTGTGTGTTGATAGTGGTAATTTATGGGGTTTTGCCAAGATTTTGGTCTGGAGCATAGACCCTTGCTGCCTCAGGTCTGAGAGCAGGTCAAGTGTTTCTAATCTATAAAATAATTCTTTATTTCAGGGGTTGATGGCCTCACTCTGGTCTTTAGACATGCCACTTAACACATCTTACTGTGATGTCTCTCTGTGTAATTGTTTCAGCAATGAAACTATTCCTATCATCATGAGGACAAAGGTCAGGTTTCACAGTCATAACTCGCTGGAAATTAAATGTAACTCAGAAACACTGGGTATAATAAATAATGTGCCTGTCTAATGCGTTGTTGAACATGTCAGAAATTTATATGGAAAAGGGCTTATAAAATGGTGCATATTTTACATTCTTTCACCATAAATAATCCTAAATATATATAATTAATGGATAACAATAGTTGATTTGTGGAAAACACATACTATTTAGATAGTCAGACTTTGGGTACCACCCACATTTTCATTGCAAATAATTATAATTTTTTTTTTATCATGGGAGCACAGGCTCCCATGATATATACCAGAATAAAGAGTTTTTGGATGAAACTGTGTGAGGCGATTAGCTGAAAAATAAGAAAATTTTGGTACTCATATAATTCTTATATAACAGATAACATGATAAAACAATAAGAAAACCTCTGAGAACAGTCGTTACATATTACAAGCATTGAACACATAACATTATCATTTAAGGATGCCATGTTAACACAAATGTGAACTTTGGGTCTGTCAAAAGGTAAAATGTAGACAATAAAACCATCAACATATTTGTCTGATTGCAATTTAGGGATCCTATGGACTTCCACAGAGAGTTTTAAGGATCAGGAAGATATGGTTTTCACTATAGGCTCTCACTAAAGCGCCTTGTGATCTTCCTGCTTTATTCTCCAGGATGTAGGGATTCCAGGTGCATGCCACCACTAGTGATTAAATAAGGCAGTTCTTGAATGTGAAAATATGTTAAGAAATTCTCTACGTTGATACAACATAATTTAAAATATAATTAAGTAATGTCAGTTTATAGAAATAAATTATTTCTATTAAAGGACAGATATGACATTGCAAAGAAAGCCTCAGCAATATATTGTTTTTATCCTAAGAAAATAGATCTAAGGAAATACTGTTTATATTTATGTATATGTTTAGGTCTTTAGCATATACTTTACATCTGGATGTATATGGTTTTGTTTGTGTTTAAATTTTTAAGAAAGTCTTTTGACAAATACTATACTTAGGCTTTAGAAAGACATGTAGCTCTGCTATTAATTATATCCCAGGAAAGGTAAAACCTTTTTGCGCTTAGAAGTTACTGAAAAGGTCTTATCATTTCCTTTAGATTACCTTTCACTCACACAGTGTTTGAATTTTCAGATAAAACATGGTGTATTTTACAGAACACATATTTTGTTCTGGGCACACCAAAATCTCTAGCTATGTCAGTTAATGTTAGAGAAATCAAGTTAATTTTAAAATAAGGCTGTGATATGTTATTGAATAGTATTCTCCTAAATCAATTACAAATCTCACAAACAGATTAGATTATCTGCCTTCCAAATGAGAGGTGACTCAAGTGAGGTGTGTTTTGTTTTGTTTTGTTTTGATTTGATTTTTTGAGACAGTGTTTCTCTGTATAGCCTTGACTGGCCTGGAACTCACTTTGTAGACCAGGCTGGTCTTTAACTCAGAAATCCGCCTGCCCTGCCACCTGAATACTAGGATTAAAGGTGTGCGCCACCATGCCCAGCGTGTCAAGTGAGTTTTGATGGTGGATGGAAGCTCATTTTTTTTTAGAGGAGTATTAAGCAATAGGTTTAGAACCTGTACTCAGTAAGTGCTCCTTATTGTTAATTGATTGATTATTTAAAGGTCTTTGTTAAATTCAGTTGAGAGCCAAATAAATCTTTAATCCTAGCTCAAATTTCAGGTAGTGGATACTATGTTCCCTTTTAGGAACGAATAGAATCAAGGTTCTTACAATTACACTGTCCCTCAGAGCCAGGGACATTTGACAGGAAGGTTGCCAGTGAGAGTGTACTATGACCACTGGCTTCATGGTTCCTATTCTGTCATAATTTTTTTCTTTTTTTTTTAATTAGGTATTTTCCTCATTTACATTTCCAATGCTATCCCAAAAGTCCCCCATACCCTCCCCGCCACTCCCCTACCCACCCACTCCCCCTTTTTGGCCCTGGCATTCCCCTGTATTCGGGCATATAAAGTTTGCAAGTCCAATGGGCCTCTCTTTCCAGTGATGGCTGTCTAGGCCATCTTTTGATACACATGCAGCTAGAGTCAAGAGCTCCGGGGTACTGGTTAGTTCATAACGTTGTTCCACCCATAGGGTTGCAGATCCCTTTAGCTCCTTGGGTATTTTCTCTAGCTCCTCCATTGGGGGCCCTGTGATCCATCCAATAGCTGACTGTGAGCATCCACTTATGTGTTTGCTAGGCCCCGGCGTAGTCTCACAAGAGACAGCTATATCAGGGTCCTTTCAGCAAAATCTTGCTAGTGTATGCAATGGTGTCAGCGTTTGGAGGGTGATTATGGGATGGATCCCTGGATATGGCAATCTCTAGATGGTCCATCCTTTTGTCTCAGCTCCAAACTTTGTCTCTGTAACTTCTTCCATGGGTGTTTTGTTCCCAATTCTAAGAAGGGGCAAAGTGTCCACACTTTGGTCTTCGTTCTTCTTGAGACATCTCCTATTCTGCTCTGATTACAAGTGAGTTTACCTCTTAAGGCCCTTCTGTTTACAATACAAGACAAAACAAAACAACCTCATAGAAGCAGGAGGAGGGGGTATGGGATAGGGGGGTCTTGCTGGGGGGGGAGAATCAGGAAGGGGATAATGTTTAAAATGTAAATAAATAAAATATCCAATAAAAAGAAATTAAAAAGGTTTTATTTTACAAGTGTTTTCCCTTTTTTTTCATAGATCCTAGTTTGTACTTATAATGTTTTTCTTCTCTCCCAGGAATATTGTTTTTATAGTTTTTGAATGGCAAGCCTATTAGATGTAAATTCTCCAAGGTCTATTCTTTTCAGTCAGTTGAGTCCAGTGCAGTGGAGTTAAGTTCCTTTGCGAGTTTGTGCAGTTCAGTGCAGATCAGCAGATGCAGTTGAAACCAGAGAAAAAGAAAGAGCCAGCAGTAATTTTAGAACAAATTACTAACGTTAGTTTGAGACCAAACAGAACAATTCTGCGAGAAGCGAAGAGAAGCCAGATTGAGTCAGTCAGCATGGAGAGGAGCTTAAACAAGAGCTCCACTGAGTTGAGCCAACCATCCAGTGTTCAGAAAGAACTAGAAAGGGTAAGCTTATTCAGCAGTAAGTCTCAGAGGCTGGAAACATTTTAGGACAAGATTAGATTTCATGGAGGCTAACAGCTTCCAGGACTAAACCTAGGTCAGCAGATTGAGGCAGGAAGTTTCTGAGGTGACAATCTGATTACATCAGGCCAATGAAAATTAAAAATACTTACTTTCCATGCCTTCATCACCCTACATTCTTATATAACTCAAGACAACCTGTCCTGGATTGCTATTGCTCAGAGATGGCTAGCCCCTTCTACATCAATCCTTAATTTTAAAATGTCCTCAGATGTGTATACAGGCAATTTGATGGAAACTTTTTCTCAGTTGAGTTTCAATAACTCTAACTTGTGTCACCCTAACAACAATAAAAAGGTAGAGCACACCTAAACAGAAAAGCCACTAATATACAAATACAAACTGGGGCTAGAAACTGGGTCTACGGCTGTGAAGAATCCATTCATGTTATTTTGCTTGTGTCATTTTGCAGAATGTGGATAACTTTGTATCTCTGGGTTGGAAAAATGACTGAATCTGTAGCAAGAATCTAGAGACAGTGGTGCCCAAAGCAAAATGAACTGCAGAGTATTGACTCAGGTGACTCAGGGCAGCAAGGACTTTAAAAGCAATGGGTTCTAGGATATTCCTATGATATATAGTAAAAGAATCTGGGAACATTTTGCCTTTGTTTTGAGAATTTACCTAACTAAGCTAAAACACAATGAACTAATTTATTTGGCAGAGAGAAAATTGGAAGGCTCCATAATATTGAATCTGTGGTATGAATATTATTAACAATGTTTATACATGTTTACAATGGGAAGAAGTAAATAGGACATAGAGAATTTTTTAAAAATGTGTAGTTTGCAGAGAAAACCAAGCCACTTAATTATATGGTCAAATCATGTGCTGGGCTGTAAGTGTCAAGGAAATCCCTGTTATGCATTGGAATAGTATTCTTCCGGGAAAGACTTCACCCATCAAAGCTTCGAACTGGAGCAAGTGATTCAAAAAGAGTTTTCAGCTCATGAGAGCAACAAGAACAAAAAACTTCTCTCAATGTGATTCAAGACAATCAGGATGCATTGAAAGGTGGTAGCTAAAGTTGGAAATGGTTTTCACAGGATGCTGGCTTTTGTGGTAAAAAGAATGAAAGAGGTCAGGGGTCACTGAGTCTCCATCATTTCAGAGAGCTGCGGAGACCAGGCAATTATTATCTTGAATTTTTACAGAGACTTTGGGCTTAAAACAATGTTGAGACTGTGAAAGACTTCATGAAATTTTGATGTTCAATTAAATACATTTTGCATTATAGTACAGCTGCAAGCATATAGGAGCCATGGTGTAGAACACGGTTGTTTGAATGGTTAATGTCTCCCATTGCCCCAGGAATTCAAGCACCTAAGTTGGCAAGAGTAGAATTTAGGGGTGAGGAGCTATTTTGGGGAATTTTAAGAGACATGGCTTTGCTGCAGGAAGTATGTTAGTGGGTGTGGGTTTTGAGTGCCTCTAATCTGACAGACTTCCTGTTTGCTGTCTCTGTTTTATGCCTGTACTTCTAATTGTGAATGCACAGCTTCCTGTTCCTGTAGTCATATCTGAGGCCTGCTGTTATGCCTCTCTACAATAATGGACTCAAGTTCTGAAACTGTAAGTCTAAAGAAACTCCTTTCCCTATGAGTAGCTTTTGATCATGGTGTCTTAGTAGAGTAGCAGCAAAGCCACTAATACAGAACAATGACTTTTCACCAGAAAGTATTTAGGGCTCTAATTTACCTATTAATTGTTGAATGAATTCCTTAAGCAATAAAAAAAATTACTAAGTTTAAGGCCCTGTTTTGTGAATCAAACACAGAATTTATAAAAGTGATCTTAGCATAGGCCCTGCCACCTTAGAAGAGACGATTGATTGTTAGTTTTATTCTAATATTATATTAAATTTGTGCAAAGTCTATACACCTAAAAGTACAATTTGGCCTACTTAGAACCGCAGTAGTCCCTTGTTATAGGTGGTTGTCCTAGATGTTCCTTCTTCAGAGTTGAAATCTACTTAGCAAATTTATGCTATATATTTTGGTCACACAATCGCTTTGAAAGTCCCTGCTTTCCACTTCCTTCTTTCCTCTATTTAATTGTAGCTTTACTCTGGATTTTACACTGACATATATTGACTCTCTCCTAACTAGCATATGGACTTATTATCCATAAATACATCCCGCACATATAAGCTGCTTTAAAAATATAAAAGGTTGTCATATTCTTAAAGAGTAAAGTCAATGGAAATGTGTAAGGGAAAGGAAGTTAGTCCATAAAATGTGGGCCTTTTATTAAGTACTGACTTTTCTGCTTTCCCGTGAGAGCACTAAAGAGGGAGTGACCTCATAGATTTCCATTAATGTCGTGACCTGTAACTTCTTCCTCACATCTCTGCCAATTATGAAGACTTCCTTACCATCTTGGTGATATGCTTACCTGGCTTCCTAGGCTAGGCTGACAGCTTGCGCACCTCACTCTGGCCTTGACCTTGCCTTTTCACATACAGAAGATATTCTGGCTGTCAATACTAACAATAGAATAGGGCAGAGACAGTCTGGCTGCAAGAATCTGGGAGACTTTAGCAGCTCTTGCAGAGCTGTGCATTCTATGTAGTCATTCACTTTGTTCTCCTGTCTTAAATGTTCGAAGGCATTCCAGTGCTAGAGGGCAGAAACATATAATTAAAGAGGTATGGTTTTTAATTTTTTTCCTATACCCACCCCAACACATACAGCTTGAGCATCACTGCATTCCTCATTAGCAGTCATGGGCTTTGGCCTACTGGGTACCCACAGGGCCCAATGGCTAGGGGTGGACAGCTTGGCAGCAAGCCAACATTACTTCTGACCTTCTGGCCAAATTATCCCAAGCAAGAATTATATTCAGCATCCCATATTTTGAAAATAATAGTTTAAAGGTCCCACTCTTATTTGTTTCCATGAGACTCCATAAATTTCTTTTTCTATTTTTTTTTTTTTTTTTTTTTTTTTTTTTTTTTTACTTTTAAACTTTAAATTTAGGAAGCAATACAAGTATGGTGATATAGCAAGTTAGGCTCCAAACAGGCTTCAGAAGTAACCTCTAGTTATTGTCTCCATACAAAGGTAGACTAAATAATTGTTCATTTTTAATAATTAAGGTTAATACAAATAAAAGGGAGTCTGAATTGAGATCACAACCACTATTATTTTCGAAAAATAGCTTCCACTTAATTGGCTTTATATAAAATTCGATGAATTCATAGTCTTGTGGACTTTGAAGTTCTCACTTTCTCTTTAGCAAGATCTGGGAAATATACTTAGTTGAGAAAACAAAATTTTGAATTAAAGCTTTCCAAGGACACTACTTCTTACCATGCTCCAGGTTTTGAGAGAGTTTGGCAATCGCAATATACCTGGACCTGTGCTCTGCCTGTTTGATGTAGTTATGATCATAGAGAGGATAACCAGAAAGAAAGAAAAAACAAAACGCTGTTTAGAAGAAAAGAAGGAGGAAAAGACAAGACAAAAGCGGGAAGAAAAGGAAGATGAAGGGTGAAATAAGAAAGGCAGGAAGAGGGGAGGGAGGATGGAGAAAAGAAAAGAACACTTAGCACATTGCAGAAAATAGACACAAATGGAAATAGACACATCAGGAAGAGATGGCATGAAGGTGGCATCACTTTCATCCTCATCCCTACAGACATATAAAGACATGCACAAGTAATTAAAAGCCGTACTTTCTCCCCCCTGTGGAGAGCCGTGCCGCGAGCAATCGCCATTATAAGATGGCGCTGGCTTCCACTGCGCCTAACTAGTAAACAAGCCTTATGCACAAGTGCAAGAGTGAACTCACGCCTACTCACTGTTCATCTCGCGGTGTAGTAATGAGGTGATGGGCGAGCAACGAATCAGGAACTGTCACACCACATCAGGTGCTGAAACGTCATGCTGCGGGCTATATAAGCACCGCCATTTTCCCGGTTAGGGGTCTTCCCTCCTGATAAGTAAGCAATAAAAGCTTTGCCGCAGAAGATTCCTGTTGTCCTGAGTGTGTTCTTGCCGGCGGGGACAAAAGCTCGGGATACCCCCCCACCACCATTCTTCTATCTTCCTCCAGCAACTCCTTGTTATTAGATTTTTTTTCTGTCACTCTGTAGCAACGTCAACCTTATTCTGTGTGTGCTCAACTTAAAGACATTGAGATTCTCTCTGTGTTCTCATTGTCTTGACACTGACATCTACAGATCATGTGCGGGCTCATTCAAAGCAAGGATCTAGAACTTCACAATCCATCACTATTTCTGTTAGCATGTTAATCTGAAACACTGTTGCTCTTTAGGGCTAGGCTTTTGGTTAGGTTTCCAACTCTATTCTTGCTTCCATCCATATCATTATCAACAAAGTACCAAGGAACATTATTTTTAATATATGACTCAGATTTGATCATGCCACTCCTTGAGGCTCTCCCTTAACTCAAAGAGTTGACTGTGCAAGACCCAACTTTCCTAGTGCTTTCTCCTGAAGCAAATCATAATCATAATCATGTTTTTGAATACTGATGCTATACTTCTTTGCTCTTTTATGTTTGGCCACACTCCTATATGTTCTCACTTTCTCAACTTTGTTTAGGTAATTTCATAAAATGATTTTGTCCTTTACTATCCATTTATATCCATTTATCATATATATATATATATATAAAATTTACCTCCCCTGATGGAAAATATAAAATTCATGAAAGCAAAATTTAACTAGTTTTATTTACCTAAATCTTTCTGATATAAGAATAACTAAATTAAAATTAGTATACATAAAAATATAACAGGCACACAG
This sequence comes from Mus musculus, assembly GCF_000001635.26. Taxonomy (NCBI): domain Eukaryota; kingdom Metazoa; phylum Chordata; class Mammalia; order Rodentia; family Muridae; genus Mus; species Mus musculus. The sequence continues at coordinate 117,580,173 of NC_000079.6, forward strand.
TACATTTGAATGAATTAAAATTTTAGACCGATTCATTTTACAACTGGTACCAAGAGTCACAGGCAAAACTGTAATGGAAAACTCAGCTTTTTTTCTCTCCCCGTCTCTCTTTTACTTTCTAATTTCTCTCCTGAGAGGTTAGAGGGAGTAAAATAGAAGAATCTAAAAGTTTGAGCTTTAGAAAGGATGTGATTCTTGACTGTATGATATTGGTCATGATTTCTTGTCACTTTGAGCTTTGATTGCTCACATTTGCAAAGGGAAAGTATGTATCTTATTCTGAAGATACATATTTACAAATCATAAAGAGAGAAATGACCAGTAGAGGTTATAGAAGGTCATAGGGGAAAAAAGATAGCTGTTTTCTTTTTCACATTCTTTCCTTCCTAAAACGCCAGAGTCTAAAAAGACCAAATACCACCTCAAAGTCTGAGAAAGATCCTGATCTCCCAGGAGACTAATGAGACCTACCCTTTGCTCACTTTCTAATGATGACTTTACCTTGGGATATTAAAGATGTATTCCTACAGGCTCTGCAGGGATGGACAGTTGTCAGGATCATCAAGGCTTCCTTCAGATGTGTTTATGGCATGTGTACATACCTCCTGGGTTTCTGTTTGGATTGTGTCTAGTATCTATCTAATGCTGATAAGGTTGCTTTCTTCACCTAATTAAAGAGGTAGAGTACTTTGGGATTTAGAGTAATCCAACATCATGTTAAAATCCTTAGTTATTGAATGATTTGTGTGGTGATAATTAAAGCAAAATTTTCTCATCTTTAATTAGGAACATTCTCAAACCAGGATAAATGTTTCTCCACCTGATTTTGTCTTAAACTGCAAATTCTATTTCCCACATTCTTTCTTAGGCTTCCACCATTTATTTTCCTACAAGCATTTTCAATTAAACTGTTACCCATGAGTCTCAGCTGTAAGCTGCAATGTAGGTTAGCAGGTCACAAGACTTTCCCATATGTTAAGAGTCGGTTTGAATCTCTAATATGTTAGAATGAGGGGAGACCTTGTGGTTGGTTTGAATTTGAGAAATGCCATTTTAGCCTTAAGATTTATATTGAAGATTCAGATTTTCTAATGGTTGCTATGGTTTACAGAATAAAACTGACCCACTAAAAGGAGCTGTATTTCAATATTGCATGTACTTTTCTAATCTTCTCTTCTTTCAGCAAGATTTAGGTGAAAAAGTGATGTTGGAATTGCATTGTGTGTGTGTTTGTGGCAGTGTAACTTAAATACTCAGTAGGCTGTGTAATTTCTTTGTGTAATTTTCCCTTTTCTGAAGGTCATTATCACGTCTATGTGGCCCACTCAGACCAAAGCTTTGTGGGTTCTGTCTTCACAATATACTGGCTATGTCCCATCGGCACACTCCTGTCTTTCTATAGCCATTACCTGCATGATGCAATTTAGCATTTGATTCAAACACTTTTTGCTTTTTTTTTTTTTTTTACCTTTAAGCAATTTTTCTGTTCTTTGTCCTAAAATACAACCAAAATCAACAACACAAGTGACTGCCATCAACACATATACACCAGTATTAACTGTCAATATTACTGACCTCAATTCCCCAATCAAAAACACAGGCTAGCTGGATGGATTAAGATAAAAATATCCACTTATCTGTCATGTACAAGAAGCTCAGCTTTAAATATAGGCAGTGCCTTAAGATGAAAGGAAGGGAAAGTTATTACAACAAATGAGATTAGGAAAGAAGAAGGTATTACTATCCCAATATCTGATAAAAATAGAATTCAAACTAAACCCAACCAGAAGAGACAAAGAAGCATTCTTCATTCTATCTATGGATTCATCAGCCAGGAAATCACTAAATATATGCGCACCAAACTCTGGTGCACACAATTTCACAAAGGAAAAAAAATAACAATGTAATTAAAAGCACAGTTTGACACAAACCAAATAATAGTAGAAGTTACCAACTTCCCTTTCTACAATACATGCGTCCCCTGGACTAAAATTTACAGAGAAACTTGAGAATTAAATAGTTCCTTAGAGCAAAAGGCCCTAACGTGCGCTACAGAATGTTCTGCCCAAATGCCAAAGTGTATACATTGTACTCGGCAGTATATGGAAGTGTCTTTACAATAAGCCAACTCTCGGGAAACAAAATGAAATTTCACAAATTAGAAAAATTAAAATAATCTCACATGACATTTCTGATCATTATGCAATAAAACTTGGTTATCAGCAAATAAAAATTGTTAATATATAAATGCATGGATTTAACAACTCATTGCTGAACAATGGAAGGGTCAAAAAGGTATCAAAGAAGAAAATAAAAATGTTTCGAGATTTACATTTTCACATTTTTAAAATCTCTTAACTGAACTCAGTTTTCCAGTTCATTGTTCAGCATTTCACTCAGCCGAGTGTTTTCTTAGACATCGCTTAGGCATTTACCGCATCATCCTTACGTTCAGTGAGCTTTGCTTTTCAGTCCTCTTTAAATGCTTCCAATTCTTCAACTAAGTCTGATTTTTCTTACAAATTTTGTGTCCTGAAGTTCATCTTAGTATTCTTATGTGGTTATGTTACAATTTGTGAGTCTTCATTAGGCTTCTTCTGACATTTTTTCAAGGGAAGAGATAATGACAGCCCATTAGGGCTGAATGGAATCCAAGGCTGAATAATATCCACTGAGGCTGTGGATGGGTCAGGTGTGGTTCTCAATTTGTTGATCCAAATGAAAAATTCAGCCTCCTGAGTCTCTTGACATCACTCCTGTAGGTATACTTAGACACCTTGCGTAATTCTTTTGAGAATAGTAAATGAGACTTTCTACTTATAAGTCTTTGTTGCACACAGAATTTGTACTCCCTTGAGGTCGGCCTGGATTACAGTGATTATTGTATAAATGTTTTGGTGCTTATGTTCCTGCCTTGTCTTTTTGTCAGGGTTTTGGTTATAAAACAATGCTTTTTCTTAAGTTGTACTAATTTGCATTTGGCATTTTAAAATTTCAGCTTCCTTAGTTCTATCAAGAGTCTATATGTGTAAAAAGAAAACATAGGGAAATTATTTGTTTCTGTTCTTTGGTTTTTAATTCTTTTAGACACTCCTCATGCTTCTCTATACATTTATGAGTCTTCTTAGATTTGTTTTATATAATATGACAAGAAGAATTTTCATCACATACATAAAGAACAGAAATAAATATGTCTACATCCTCTTCCTATCAGGAGAAAGGACATACATTCTTTCTCATTGTTGGACACCTCTCAGTCACACACGAATTTTATATTTAATAAATATATATAATCAATTATGTCTTTATTTATTGGTTAAAATAAATGCATAAATATATTGGAATATATCTCAGAAACTTCTGAACTGGGACGCCATTTCGGTAAATATTGGACTTAAGCGGCCATGACACCGAAGCATTAGCTGTGTACTGCAGGCATTATAAAGGAGCATTTATAACTAGGTTTTAAAGACTTATGTAGAAGATATTGTACTTCACATGAGATTTTCACTACTCCTGCTGTACTTCGAGCCAAGCAGAATAGCTCCTGCCCATACCCTAAGGAAAATTTATGAAATGCCACTTCTTATTAAGGAAGTCGTATTCTAGCCTAAGAAAAGCTATTTAGGGGCAATAGAGAACCTTGCCGAGGTGTACAGCAATAAAAAGTTTCAATAATTTTTTTTTTGGTAAGACAAGTATTTGGTACTTGAACCATATTATGATTTACCTTAAACTCTCCAGATGACGGCCAGGGAATTTGACATTTCATTAAAAACTTATAGCCTAAATATAGAGAATATTACTAGAATGGGCTTTAATTGTGATTTATCATTTTGGATATAACACTTAGAAAATTCTTTGACAAAGTTAAAAAACAACTTATGACTCTACAGCATACTATGTAAATGTGTCAAGTCACTCCCTTTAATATTACTTGATTTCAGGAAAGTTGCAGGGTAAAGTTTTGAACTTTGAGTAGTATGTAAAAGAGAAAATGTTCAGGAATGAGATATTGAATGGGAAGATTCTGAAACAAAGTTTAGAAAAAGAAAGGATTTACTAAGGATTACGGAGGTGGAGCGCTTCAATCAAGTCAATGTAAGAGGAAGTCGTATCAACCTAAAGCGGGGTGTTCTGAGCTGGGGTCCATAGCGGGTGCGTGTTATTCGAGTTTAAATGTGTAAAGGGAATGACCAGACGTGAGACTGACGGCAAAAGCGTAGGCTCTATATTCACGCATCTGATGGAAAAGGATGCGAAGCTGGAGAGGAACGTACCTGGACAGATTTGTCTTTCAATTAGTGCTCTCTGGCTGCTATAAAAGCATGGACTCCCAGAATTTAGAAATCTGGAATGTGCTGGTGCAAATCTGAACTCGAACCTGGCTAAGAAGAGACGAAAAGGAGGGTGTGTTCTGTGGAGGGGTCTTCGTTGGCCAGAGTCCACAAGAAGGAAGAGAAGGCTTTCGATTCCTTGTTTTCCTGACAAGAAACAATCCCATCTCACGTGACAACAAAAATCTCATGATTCTTTTCCTCTTCATTTGTAACAGACACAAGAACCCCATGTTCTCCCAAGTTATTCTTTATATTGGATTCTAACCCCCATCTGACTGTTTGATTAGCAAACTGCATCCCTTACTTCTGGCTCTTCACTGACAGCTCTTTCAAGATTAATTTTCCTGTAAGACACTTAAGCCTGCTGTATAGTTATTCATTTGACTATCCTAACTTACCACCCATAATACATATTAGAATTTAAATTCTATGATGACATCAATGTGTGTGAGTGTGTCTGTGTGCCTGTGATTGTGTGTTCAAAGCTGTTATGGCCAAGATAAGGATAGTATTGTTACAAAAAATATTTTGAAAGAAATCCCGAAGAATTGGGCTTATCTGTCCACTGTACTTCAAAATGGAGAACTATTTCAAATTTTACAGAATAACTTATTAATCTAATTTTAAATATCTGACAAAATAAAGCTGGTTCCATCCTCTGTGCTGTATTGTTTGGTTCATTTAATTTTATTGAGTTCATGTTTTCCACAGAGATTCATAAGCATCGTGTCGTTTATTTGATGCATTGCCTAACATTTATCTGTGGTGGAAATCTCACAGAGATTTAAGAATGACTAACATCAGCATGCTGAGGGACAGGAACAACTACACAATTTCATTTGTTATCCAAGAATGTGGAAAATCATTGGATTTTCATTGAATAATAAGACATACTGGGATTTATAGGCAAATTTTAAAGATGTTATCCTGGAAATTTGATGTCCTGAAATAAGAGAAAACAGAGTGTGAATAAGGTGAGTGTGTGTACGTGTGTTTGTGTGTATATATGTCCATATGTATAAATATATGTGTTTATGAATGTGTATATATGTACACATATATGTGTGTTTATGTGTATATATGTACATGTATATATCAGTATATTTGTATACATATGTGTGTGTTTGTGTGTATATGTGTACATATATGTATGTGTTTATGTGTATATATGTGCACGTATATATCTGTATATATGTAAGTGTATATATGTATACATATGAGTGTGTTTATGTGTATATATGTACATGCATATATATGTATAAAGTGTATATATATACATATGTGTTTATGTGTATATATGTACATGTAAATATATATCTGTGTGAGTTTGTGCATTTGTGTGCATCTGTATGTGTATTTCTAAAGAAATGCGATTTTAATAGAGGACAGTAGAGAAAGATGAAAAACACAAAAAGCCGAGCAGCAGTAAGCTGTGTCTCAGCCAAAGATAGCACTGACATATCCTGGATATATTTCTGGGTATAATTTTATTTTGCATAAGAAACTATTTGATATATAATGTTTTCTTTGAAAGTTCACTTTTACATTTAAACACTCTCATATGTACACTGTATTTACCAAGATATCCATAGCACAAACATACTTTTACTAAGCCACCTATAAAAATTGAACAAAATGTTCCTGGCCTATTCTGATCACTACAGTATCATTATATGTAATTGTATTAAAATTTTAGAATTGTGGAAATATTTAAGAAGTATATAGTCATTTGTGAGAAGTTAGGTAAGACTCTAAAAATTGTGTCTGTGCTTATTGAATGACTATTGGTGACATATGTAGTGTTTACCTCTCTTAAACACATTCTCAGCGGAACATTTTCACAGTCCTATAAGATATGCAGCATCTCTCCAATTTCACAAGATGAACAACCAAACTGCTCAGTTGTAAACTGAAAAAATAAAAGTCAAATAGACACTGGTTTTAAATGGACTATGCGTTACTAGGCACTTCATATAATACCTCAAAGAGAGAAGGGTTTATATGTACAACACTTTAAAAGCCTAATTGTACAAAATGCAGAACACAGCCAACGTCTTAAGGTCACCAGCCCTCCCATGCTTTGTTGACATTTATGAAATTCTACTAAATTTGGCTTAGCAGAAGTACGCACAACACAAGGGAGCAGTTGTTTGAGAGTGTTTGGGGAAGGAGGAGAGAAAGCAAGAATGTGCAGTGGGAGAAGAAGACAAAGAGCAGTGTTCTTAGTGTGCAGCAGCGGCGACAGAGACAGACTCCGGGCTCCAGAAAAAGCGTGGGGAATGGAGAGTGATAAACAAGGCCAGCCACCATGATAATAAGTGGAGAAGTCAAGGTATCTGCACCACATTTCTTGTGCTCAAATATTTGCAAATTCATTTCCCATTAATATGTTTACCTTCATTCCATGTTTCAACATGCCTGTCTCCTGCCAAAAAAAAAAAAAAAAAAATGGAAGAGACAGACAGACGTGTTCACAGCATTTTTTTCCCTTATGAAGAAGAACTGATAGATATCCAACTGTAGTGGCTATGAGACTGGGATAGCCACTAAAGTGCTCGGTGAGGAGGGTTATAACTCCTCAGTGCCTATGGGAGCTCACCATATATATACCTCTTCCTTTCTTATTTATTTTTGCTTAGTAGGCATAGTCTTATTTTCCCAAATTATAAACGTATGCCTTGATCAATGGACGTTTGGCACATGAAAATTCTTAAATACCAAGTCTGCCTATACTATGAACTTGAATTAATGTGAATGAGCTCCTATGTATAGCTAAATGGTAGTTATCACATACCGAATCATTTCTTGCAAAAGAGACTTTTAAATATTTGTTCTTAGGGTCAGGTGTGGCAGCACACCTAATTCCCAGGGCTTGCCAGACAGAGGCAGAACTGTGGGTATCGATGTGAGTTCTAAGCCAACCAGGCAGGGTAGCCCAGTGACACCTTCATCTCAAAAAATTAATGATTACTTACTTAATTAATCAAATGAATGCAGAGTGCACATAAAGCATGTAATACATTCTGCATCCTGCACAGAATTGCTACTTGCTGTCTGTCACGTGATGCCTGAAAAGACCACGCTATTGTTTTCTTACCTGCCATTTTATACTGTGGAGCATATAGTTATTCCGCGTTTGGAATTCTTGCCAATTTTAAAGGTGCCATTTCTTTAAGAAATGCCAGAAATATCAGATAACTTGGCAACTACAGATTTCTCCAGAGGAAGTAGTTTTATAAACACAAAGTGATGATTTCAAGTAGCCTCCTCCCTATGTGATTGTTAGAGCAACCTCAAGGTTCCTAAAACAGTTTTCAAATTAATGCAGTGTAAGAGAAAAAACAGCCCTGTGAAGTAGGAGTTTAGTACGGAAAGCAGAGGGATTTAATATGAAGTAACCTTATGTTTTATTATTTTATTTTAGCTTTACTTCCTCCTCCTCCTCCTCCTCCTTCCTTTTTCTTTCTTTCTTTTTAAATTTTATTTTATTATATATTTTCTTTATTTACATTTCAAATGCTATTCCGAAAGTTCCCAACCCCCCAGCCCCCCCGCCCTGCTCCCCTACCCACCCACTCCCACTTCTTGGCCCTGGCATTCCCCTGTACTGGGGCATATAAAGTTTGCAAGACCAAGGGGCCTCTCTTCACATTGATGGCCGATTAGGTCATCTTCTGCTACATATGCAGCTAGAGACATGAGCTCTGGGGGTACTGGTTAGTTCATATTGTTGTTCCACCTATAGGGTTGCAGACCCCTTCAGCTCCTTGGGTACTTTCTCTAGCTCCTCCATTGGGGGCCCTGTGTTCCATCCTATAGATGACTGTGAGCATCTACTTCTGTGTTTGCCAGGCACTGACATAGCCTCATACGAGACAGCTATATCAGGGTCCTTCAGCAAAATCTCGCTGGCATATGCAATAGTGTCTGGGTTTGGTGGCTGATTATTGGATGGATCCCAGGGTGGGATAGTCTCTGGATAGTCCATCCTTTCGTCTTAGCTCCAAACTTTGTCTCTGTAAGTCCTTTCATGGGTATTTTGTTCCTTATTCTAAGGAGGAATGAAGTATCCACACGTTGGTCTTTCTTCTTCTTGAAACTTAGAGTATCCAAGATACACTTTTTCTTCTTTCTTCTTCCTCTTTTTCTTCCTCTTCTTCTTCTTCCTCTTCCTCCTCCTCTTCTTCTCCTCCTCTACTTTTCCTTCTCCTTCTTCTTCTTAAATCTGTTTTTACAGTCAAGTCATTATCCCCCTCCTGCTCTGCCCTCTCCCATCCCTCCCCCCAACCCCGGAATCCAAGAGGATGTCCCTACCACACCCCCACCTACAAGACCTCCCTACTCCCTGGGGCTGCAAGTCTCTCAAGGGTTATTTTTGAGATTATAATATAATTACATTGTTTCCCTTTCTGTTTCTTCCTTTTAAACCTTTCCATAGACACCTCCTTGTTCTTGTTCAAATTCATGACTTCCTTTTCATTATTGTTTTATACACGCATATATATGTGCATATGTATAAACATCCTGATTTATTTAAGATTTGAAATTGACATTTCAGATGACCCAAACAAACTTCATGAAGATACTATTTTTTAAATCCATATTTGTATGGTTGATTTGTTGGAGTTAGGGAAGGGACAAAAGTGTAGATGAAACTGAGATGTCTATCATGATAAACAGGTACAATCCAATTTACCAATAAACACATGCATGGCAACTTTCTCAGGGAGCAGTTTAAAAAAGAATATTCGATGCCTCATATGGACTCAGTGGAATATGACATGATCACTAACAATCCCCAAAGGCATGGATGGAAGGATTATTATTATTATTATTATTTATTATTTATTATTATTATTGATGTTGTTGTAAGGATTTGGCATCCCTTGCCTAGAACACTGCTCTATCTAACAGATGCTGATGCTGTCATGAATTAGTTAGTATTTGTCATCCACAGCTTTCATCTAAACAGGGGTAAGGAAATATAGCATTTTGATGACTTTCTTAATACGTTCCTCGTTTTAATTCTTGTATTGTCTAAAACTGTTATTTTAATGTCGGAATAAAACAGTGAACTGAGAGACTACAGAGGGGCTGGATGAGACAAATCTTCTTCTCCTGATCTTCTCGCTCTCTGCTTCCACCTCCTCTGATTCCCTTTGCTTTTAAATTAATGTTATTTTAAAGTGATCTTTCCAGCAGATAATTCTGCATTGATTTAAGCAGAATACCAGTTCCAAATCCATCAGCAAATCCTAGGCAGGAAGTACCCCTCTCAAGTGCACTTCGGGTGACTGGCAGACACTCATGCTTGGAAGTCTGCCCTCTCTTTTTTTGCTAGATGAATATCACCACTTGAAAAGACAAATACCTATAATTCCTGTTGCGTTCGGACACAAGTCTTCATCTAGCACAGGATGATTTCATGAAAGTGTAAATCAGACTCTCAATACGTCTGACTCAGCTGTCCCTGCTTTTGTACTGAATTTAATTAAAAGCACGAGATGACTGCTTCACGCACGTGGAGTCTCATTGAAAAAGAAAATAAATAACATTTTGTAAGAGTATTGGGAGATATGGCAATCGGAAGACAGTAGGTTGCTTTATTAAAAAGAAAACTTGATTATTTGACATCAAATATCAATTTAATTAAAAGCAACATTAAATACATTAGATAAATTAAGCATTTGATATAAGGCTCAGAGTAGTAGTATGATATGATGTTAGGTTCCTTTGGAACAAATCATGGACAAATATAATGTTACTCTGTGTTAAGATAATTTATTAATACTTTTAGTTCATAGTGCATGTGAAGACTCTCAATGCTCCCGTATGATGATTATTTCAGAACACAGGGAAGTGTGTGATAAATGGTGCACAGATTGTAACAAATTATTTAGTTTTAGTGACTTAAAAAAATAGAGCATAGAAAGACAATGTTAACTAGGCTGCTTGTTGCATGCTGTATGCTGGAGGTGATTAGGATTTACTCCAGCTGGGACATCACAACTGCGATGTCAGCTAAGTGTGTCTCAGAACACCTGGCTAAGCTTACCACAGTGGCCTGCTGCTTTCTGGGGTGTTCCCTTGCACCCCAGGAAGCAGGCAGTGAAATTAGGAGACTGGATCTCAGAGATCAGGAGCCTCAAGTTATTTGGATTTTAACAGTCATACACACTCTCTCTACTAGACCAGGAATGTAACACTCTGAATTTAAAGTTTGATTGAAAATACTTCCCAGGTTACACTTGGCTCCTCCTATCGGTATAACTTATTTTATAAAACAGGAAGCTACTGAGACGTTCCTTCCTGTTCTGTTTTTGAATATGTTTAATTTCTCATCAATCACAGGCTCACAGGGTAAACATTGGTACTTTAAACTGAGGGGAGAGGCAACATAAAATTGAAATTGTTTCATTTCCTGTGTGTTACTTACCAATCAACAAATTTTAATGCATATAGTACTTTTGCAAGAAAAAATTAAAATGCATATTTACTTTTATAACTACTGAATGAATTTTTAAGATAAGTGGAACCTTTGCATTATTTATCTTGAGGTGTTTTCTCAATCCAATATATAAATAGTATGGCTCAAACATTTTCCAATGTGCTACCCTTATATTTAGGATACAATGTTACATCCAGAGCTTTGATAGCCTAGAATCTACTGATGCTTTCACTCTAATGCATGCCTTATGACTTACTATGTTCATACTATTTGGGTAACGTTGGATGGTTACACACACACACACACACACACACACACACACACACACATCTATCTATCTATCTATCTATCTATCTATCTATCTATCTATCTATCTATCTATCTATCTATATCTTCTCCAGTTAACTTGTGTCCAAGTACAAATTTAGATCTAAGGTTTTACATATCATTATCACATCTTCACCAACCATAGTTTGGCACTATGGCACCTTGCAGTTTCCAGCACAGATTCTGGCTAATGATCGATGTGCTCAGGAGCTGCTAGTGATGACTTCCTTGCCTGTTTCTTCCCACTCCCAGTGGAGGATTAAAAGGGTTAGGTATCCCTGGCCTTCCGTGCCAAGGGTTTGCTCCATCAGTGGAAGCAACATGCTGCTCTGGGCAACACGGTGTTAGATATATCACCTCTAAAATGCTGCAGGAAGAAATGGAAGTTCTCTCTGGCCCTCTGGCAGGTTTTTCTAAGTACCACACTAAGGACGGAGCTCATTTCATAATGTGTTTCAAATACTCCTAGCTGTGGGCACGATGGATCTACTGAACTGTTTGCGGTTTTTCCTAGGGAAAATCTATCATCTGAAAAACTGGAAAACTCTGGACCAATTTCGACCTTAAGGGTGTACCACAACAGTAAGAAAGAACGTTTGGAATTCGGTGAGCGGCCAATGTCAGCGTTCTATGGGGCCTGACAATAATATTTTAAAACCTAATTTATGGATTTATTAATTGTATAAAGCCTGAAGAGTATATACAAACATGGTGCCAGCCATCTTTGAGAAAAGTGTCCTTCCAACGGGCCACTATGTTGTCTCTTTGTTCAGTGCAGCGTATGTAGCAAGTGCATATGTGAGTCGTCCAGCGTCGTTTAACAATGACTAACAGGAAGGAACAGTAAACACAGAATTCTTTTTGGTGTAGTTAAGTATCACAAAGAATACATACCTGTATTTGCGATACTTTCACACTAGTAGTAACGTCATGCTTTGTTTGTGCCAGTACACATGCCGGTAGTTTGTGCTGGTACACACACATCTTTGTGGTACGTGACGATGTCTGCAACATTAGCAGCCACCGGGGATTTCTCAGCTGCCTTATAGTCTTATTGGACCATTGCTTACTGGGTCACAGTTGTTCAGCAGGCACTGGACTGGATATGTGAGTCAGAAGATCCCAGTGGAAGTAACCCCCCCTACTTCAATGTTGTGTTATACAAGAGCTCCCAATAATCTCTATTTTCTTCCGTCTTATGAATAATAGTAAAACGGTTCTTTCATCTATTCTCTGACATACATGAACGGAAAGCAGTGATGACAGGTACCACATTGTACTCAAAGCTCACCCTACCCTCTTTCATCTGCTTTAGTGTAGGTTTCTGAGGTCCTGAGGGTCCTCAAGGTTTTGAGGAATCTTTTGTTCTTATGCAATGGGACCCCCGAAGGCTCATCTCCTAATTTTTCAGATAATCTTAGTTAAATCTCCATTTTCAATGATCACATCCAAAATCAGTCTACCTTATTAACAATCAGGGCTTTTAGTTCATTCTTGAGCCATAGTCTTAATTATATCAACTAAGTCCTAGAGCCAGGAGTCTAGCTTGTTGAAGAGCCTTTCAGGTCTGATAATCTGTGGATTTGTTTTTGACTCGTTGGCAACTCTGGGGATGGCCAGGCATACTTCTTTCCACGACCCTCTTCTTCCTGAGCTGTTTAGTAAAGTAATGGCTCTGGATCAAAGGCTTAATTTCTGCCCTTAGCCACTTTCAAGGATACTAAAAAACAGTCCTTTCTGATCACTATTTCCGCACTCAAGGATGCAAGTATAACTACTTTTAGTTCCATTAAAATTCAGCGAGTGCCACAGTAAACTAAAGGAGAATTTCTTCTGAAAACTCATATTCTAATAAAAGTATACAAATGTATTTTACTAACCAAAACTTTAATTAGGGTCTATGTAATAATATACTATATCTTCTAGAAAATGTAAAGGAAATGGTTTAAAAATTAAATTTAGGATGTTTTTTTTTTCTTTTCTCTTATTTTTTCTTTTCTCTTATGGTATCTGGCTGATTTTCAACTGTAATTATGGTTCAAGACTTTTTTTTCTTCATTATGCAATGACATGAAATGAAATTCTCTTGGGTGTATAATGAGGTGTATAGAAAATTTAAAATGAAAATAAAATAGAAATATATAAATTCTTCCATTGGTTGAAGATACCCTCAAACCTTTAACTGCATTAAAAGCAACAATAAAAAAAAAAAAACTAAGTGAGAAATATTTCTGTCTTTTGTTATAAGTTTTTACCTTGGAGGAGAAACAAAAATGTCTTACCTATTTCCTTACATTTCAATACAATTCATCAGAAAACACTAGATGACAATATGCTAATGTCAAAGCCCCAGGGCCCTGTATTTTAGAGGGCAAAATAGTGTTTTCATAAGTAAGATATAAAGCATGTAGCTTGCCAGATGGGGTAGTGAATAGTAGAGAAAATTCAAACTGGATGAGACGTATCCTTTTCATGAGAATGGTCAGAGAAGGTGCTAGTGAGCAGAGTCCCTAAAGCAAACATCTGGGCTCTTCCAGGTAGAAAGACTAGGGACTACTACATCTTGCCTTGCAATTACCAGTTCTAGGTTTTCAGAAGAGCAAGCAGATGTGTCAGGCTGGAGGAGAGGTTGGGGGAGAGACAGGTAGGCTGTGTAATTAGAGAGGTAATAGGGTTTAGGGGACACCACCGGGGCTGAAGCTTCTGCTTACTGGGGCAATCATCTCCTGATAGGATTGGGATTAGAAGGATGGCCCAGCTTTGTTCTGCCTCTGTCTTTAGCCTTCGAGTTTATGCTATAATGAGGTAATGCAGGAAGAAGTAGTTAAGGCTGAGAAGGCAGAGAAACTGGGAATACCAGACACACTAAGTATATAAAGTGTTAGTGACTTAGTGACGAATAGATTCCACAGAGGACATACTAGTATTTGTTTTTGTTTTTGTTTTTTTCTTTACTAGAATTGGTTTAGTGTGTGAGAAATTTACATTCCAGTCAGAAAACTCATTTTCTGGGTGAAAATGACCTCTATGGCTTCAGTCAAACACCTTGCCTTTCAAGAAAAAAAGGTCAGCCCCTGTGTAGAATTAAGGTAAAACCAGAGAAAATACAGAGAATAGATGAATGAAACTGAGCTGTATTTTGGGGTAATTGCTCGCAGCAGAGACAGAATTCTCAAACTTAAACTCTTTAACCCAGTTTAAGCATTCTACTTGGTTGATAGCCAAACGTGTTATGGTATTTTCTCATTTAAAGTAATTTTCAATTTCTTTTCCAGACATTTTTTTTTGTTTTTGAAATTTCTCACCAAAGAGGTGGGGAGCATTAGCTCCCAGATACAAACTTGATCAATAGGCTCTTTGTTGTTAGTGGTGACAGTACCACCCCCTCTCTCTGAGTCAATAAGTCATGGGGTTTGGCCTGCTGAGCAAAAGGTTAGAAGGAACAGAGTTTTAACAAGGAAATTAAAACGGAAGAGTTCAGGGATGGCTAATTATTAACTCCTTTCCATCTTATGTCTCAATTGGCCTGGCGGTTAGACATCTAGTAATTTTCAATGGCAAGAAATGAGTTTGATGAAAACAATGTTTACAAGTCCTTTGTAAAATGAAAGCATTTAGGACCGAAGGGACTTTATTCTGACAAGGTATATAGTCAGATGTCTCTGTCCCATAAAAGTTATGTTAAAAAAAATAGTAGTGGTTTGGTGCAAGTCGATGATGCACATGTGTGGTGAGAATCGCTCTTCCAGTGAGGAGTGTGGAGAGAGTCTCCGGACTGTACGTGGGGTTTCCTGCAGGAGTTATCTCACTTAAGAATAAATGCAGTCTCATTTCTGCTCAGTATCAAGTCTTACTCTGTTATCTTTTGAGCGAACACGATAAGAAAGCACTCCCATCTTCTGAGGCTTCTGTTGAATGGAGAAAGGGTTAAAAAATATCTGTCTACTATGAATATGCATTATTCATAATAAAATAGAGAAAAAAATTAAAGAAGAGCAGGACGCAGGAACAGACAGAGGAACACATGAGAGCCCTTTCTTTGTCCCTCTGGCCCCGTCCTGGACCTGTGAATAATCTACTGCATGCTGGGAGTCTCATGGCATTCTTCCAGAGGATATTCAGTTTGACGTTGGAGAGAAATAAGAAAAACATTTCCATTTTGGTATTAGAATCTGTACTATTAAGTTTTAAATTAAATAGCATTTTACTATGGAGATTTTAATTCTTATAGTTGATAACTGATAATATTAAAATAGTAAAAATGATTAAATAATTCAACATGATTATATATATGTGCATGTGTATATGTGTGTGTATATAAAATTAAAAGACACACACAGACGCTCAACCTCTTACATGTTGATTGATTTTCTTAATATACAGTGGGTACTCCTGGCTTCCTATTTATTTAATTCAACAGAGTCAGAAAAGCACTCAATTTTAAGCTACCAGGATGTCCACTATCAGATATTTTTAATTATTCCGTGTTTATTATTAAGCAAAGATGTAAAAAGCAGTGTTGAAGCAGTTGTAAGAAAAACAAAACACTTTTCACATACAAGTAATATAGAAACACATCAGTAAAAAATAAAATGCAGAAAGAATAGAATGTTGTTGGTTCCGAGGGTTATTTTCTCTTTTCCTCTTCAGTTCTGGAGAGATGGCAAAGATGGTGCAGTATAAAGTTGGTATCTATTGAGTCTCTGCTGTACAAATTAATTGAATAATTCTTCAAGGTGAATAGTTAGGAGAGTAAAATAAAAGGTAGAGTAAATTGTGCTCTATGAAAAACCCACCCCAAAGCCATGACACTGCTCTACATGTGAATCTAAGTAATGTAATAGCCAAATAAAATTATTCAGGAGAAGATAAATCACAGTGCTACTAGACATGTTTAATGATTATACCAAGAACGTAGAATTTAGGAAAATAACACAAAGTCTAATTAAATTAGCAGTCATGCAGGAGTGGCTCAAGATAGTTAACCTCAGATTCAGAAATAATTCCTTTAAAATTTAAAGAGGTAATATGTTATGGGGGAAACGGTAAAGACTTCTGTCTACACACCAAAAACTTCAGGAACTTCTAGGAACGTAGATAGTGAATGTTAATTCATTTTAGAAGAAAATTTTTGTGTGACAAATAAAAGAACGGAGATGCTCTTAATTGGAGAAACATAGAAAAGGCACAGAAGACAATTTTGTTTCTTTTAGGGGGAAAAAGAGTATTTAAATACACACATATTAAAATTTTTAGAAAAATGGAAATGTATTATAATCTGTCAAATCTCATTTAATAACAGGAATAGTCCATGGCCCAGGTGGTTTTATTTTGGGGTGAGGGAGAAGTAGAACATATACCTTTTACTTAAGCTCTGACAGATATAAGAATATGCGATGTAAACAGTTACAGTCAAAGAGACAAAGCTCTCACAAAGCCCATTGTAATGGAAGGTAGAACAATGAAAAATGGCCCAAAGAAAACAACAAAGAATAGTGCCATCCATGTCTTTATCCCATACTGCAGTCAGTGGCTGGAGACGGCTGTATAAAACTTAGCCCTGTGTAGAAGTTACTATCAGTCATATGGTTTGAAAAAAATACAGGTAAACACCCGTGGCGGTTTGACTATGCCTAGGGAGTGGCACTATTAGGAGGGTGGCCTTATTGGAGTAGGTGTGTGGAGACAATTACAGAAAGAAACAACTGCATAGAACAGCTAGAAGTGGACTGAACAGCACTAATTGATACATCTACAATACAATCTCACACCTAAGGATCAGGGAATATTACAGAAGAGGGGATAGAAAGACTGTAAAAGGCAGGCCACAGGGATAGCTGCTCTGAGATAGTTCCTTGTTAGGGAAGCTGCACCCATGAATCCCATGGTTGTCCAAACGAGAGAAGATTCTGACACACAAACATGGATGGGGAAATCTCACCTGGCCCCATCCCTTGATGAAGAGCTACAAGTTATTAATAGTAACTGAGGAAGGGAGAATCAGGCTTCTTCATGGATGATTTCCCAGGTAAGGTATCTAATCCTAAGCTGTTCAGCTCTAAACACATATAAATATGAGCAACACTGAATCAGCTCATCATGCTGCATTTATAAGTTTATATAACAGTAAAGAAAAAGAGGTCATGAATTTGAATTTGAGGAGATTGGGGCATGTGGAGAAAATTTGGAGTGAGGAGAGAGAGGGTGAAACGATGTAAAAACAGGATTTATATATAAAATTCTCAAAAACTAAATTATAAAAGGTGGTTATAATCTCAAAAATAAAAGAAAAATAAATGAAATGATAATAAATTAATATTTAAATATGTTTTAAATTTAATCTACTCATTTTATTAATTTTTCATGCATCGCTTCTCTTCATAGTTGGAAGGACTTTGTGGTTTTAAAATTACAGTTATGCTATGGAGCATTTTTTTTTCTCGGACAAGTGTCATGATGTAGCTATGCAGCCTGCATCAGTCTGTCCTTGAACTCACAGAGATCTATCTGCCTTCGCCTCTCCAATGCTGGGATTAAAGGCCTGTGCTACTAAGTCAGAAGCATAGAGTATATTTTTAATGCAAATATATACTTAAAGTAAAATATATACGCGAATTGTATTTGATCAGATGGTAAAGAATAACAAAGGGATCTGATAGACCTGGGAAACTTGTTTATCCTTATTAAAATTTAAGATTAGCTAATTAAACCTACAATGAGCCTATGTTTGCTTTCTTCCTTCTCTTAAGCTGTAAATATTTTAATATGTTATGTTTGTCCAAATATTCATGACAAAGAACCTCATGCAATCTAAGTAGGAATAAAGGCAGGAACATGTTTTAGAGAGTGTGTTAACAGTTACTATCAAAAGTAAATATACATATTACTGTGATTTAGTAATGCTCTTTACTTTCAATATTTTTTAAATCTAGATTATATATTAATATGTACACAGTGGCATTGAAAATAATACAGATTGTAAAGTTGTTTATAAAAGCACGAATGGCCAAAAAACTTTAAATATTTATTAGTATAGAAAATATTAAATATATATAGTCTTTTGTGCATATAAAATTCTTTTAACTTTATATAAGATATAACGTAGAAATGGCACTATTCCTTACACATGTAAGAATTTTTCTTTGCATGAGATCCATGTTTATATAAATTAATATTCGAAGGTGTAATTGTTTTTATGAAATATTTTAACATTTCCTATTATTTTTATTTTAAATTATGGTTTGCTGAGTTTCAACAGGAGGTTGATGATAGCAATCAATATTTTCTCTTCTTACCTACTTTAGCTTCACTGTTTACTTCATATACTATATAACATTACTTTAAGGTACAGCATGATACTACATTTCACTTTGTTTCTTCCTCAATTTTTTACTTAATCATTCTTCGAGCACTCCTGGCCTCTCCATCTCTCTCTGGTTTTTAGAGACAGGGTTTCTTTGTGTAGCCCTGCCTGTCCTGGAACTTGCTATGTGGACTAGCCTGGCCTGTAACACCCAGTGACCCATGTGCGTCTCTCTCTTGAGTGTTGGGATTAAAGCAATGCACCACCATACTCTATATACTCCTGTCTTCCTATTTGCACAGCAAACATTTTACCCCTTGATTCATGTCTCTATATCTGTAACACATGATTATTTCGTAAGAACCTTTTAAAATTATCCTTAAAAATATTTTGGCAGGTTTGACTTCCGGGGGATAGGAGTGGGAGGAATCACAGTCCAATTTGACAAATTTGGAAAGAATCATCACACTTATAATATTAAGGATTTGAGCTATGTTTTCATTTATTTAATTACAGTTTATGGCTTGCTTTTGGGTAAAGTTTAGCTTTTTGTTTTTAAAAATATTGTGTATCTCATGTTGTTCTTGTTTATTAGTGAATGTTTTCACATGTATTTTTGGTTATGAAAGGAATGATTATTCTTAGTGATGCTTAGGAGAAGCACTGAAATTCTTTTTATCATGTACAATGTATATGAACTTTCAGATATATGCTATTTGCTATGGCTATCTACTTGATTCTTTTGAGTTTTCAGGGAGACAAGAGAATCAACTTATCCTAGCCTATGTGACAGACATGCTGAGATGGGTGTCTTGTTCTTCCATCCTCCAGTGCCTCGCATTAAGGGTGATGTTGGCAGATGCTTTCCAGCCAGACAATCCAATTTGTCTAAGGCACAGCTTCTTTGCCACCGCTTTCTCCAGCAAAGTTCTGACATGTCTTCAGATGTGCCTGTGTGTTTCAGCATTTGTCTGCATCCTGCTAACAAGCCCATAGACCTCCAAGTTCCTCTCAGAATTTTCTAAGAAGTCATCAGATTTCAACTCACCCATCTATCTTTTTGTTTCATTTCACATGTGCTTGAGTCGGCTGCATGGAGATTTTATTTTAGATTCATATTAATCTTCTGCTGCTGTCTGCAATTTGATCTTAAGCAGAGTATTAAAGGAGACAGGGGAGGTTTTTAAAAGCCTTACAATACTAATACACACAGAACACCAGTCATTACAACCAATGGCAGACTCTCCTGAAATAAACTCATCATTGATAATCTCCGATAGGTCCTCAGATATCAAGTTCTTTCGAAGTATAAGAAGACACTTCACAGATAATGTACGGCAGAGTCAGCATAATTCTAATCCCCCCCTCCAAGGCGACTTTAAGAACCACAGTTAGCTTAATGGATTTCAGCTCAAGAGTGTTTGCGACAGAAACCTGTCAAGAGATTCCTATGGTTTCAGAACTTTATGTCTCACTTTGTTTCTTGTGCTCTCATTATTCTCATTCTTTCACTGTGTTTATTCTACCCCAGTCTTTCAAGTTTTATGTCTCCCCAAGGAAGCTTTTCGCAAGGGGCCTACATTCTAAACAGCTGTAGATCAGCACCACTTGTGTGAAACCAACAGACTGACTTTGTATATTGGTGTTAAGTTCGTATAGACTGATGTAACACACACATCATCAGTTTAAAATGTATGTTTTAATAATTATAATGTATAAAATACACTGTTGAAGTTGTACTCGGAGCAGCAAATGGCTTCTGCTCCTTTTGAGCTGTGCTTCAAGTTCCATTATAAGATTTTGTTTTCATCAGCAGTTCTGTCATACTGAGCACAGACAGTGACACTCAGGGAAAGTTTACTGAAGTAACTGCCTGTTCATGATCACGAACAAGTTGAAATAGAACAAAGACAAGGGTTTGTTAAATGAATGAATGAATGAATGAATGAATGAATAACTTATCAAGACAGCATTACATCCTAGGTGGTCCTTTTTTACATTATTATAAAACTTAAAATTTATGTTAAAATATACATTTTCACACTGAAAATAGAGGTAATCAGGAGGCATACAGAATGGGAAAAAGTAGAGAAATGTTTTCAGTTTAATGATTAAAAAGTGGGACTGAATACTGTACCATTTGAGGGCGTTTGGTTTTGTTCATCCTTGTTATCTCTGCCTCTGCCATCGAATATCATCCTCTGACCTGTGGTTTCCAAGGTCACTATGCTGCTAGATCAGAATGCTATACCACTATTTCCCTATCACTGATCATAACATTTTGACCATATAAATTTATTTTGTGAGAGTGTGTTTGGATTGGCTGAAAGCAGATACTGTGTGACCTACTGTTCTCTATTCCTTCCTTGGCTTCTCTGAAAACTCATGAACTTTCTTGTTCTTGCTTCTCTTGTTTCTTGGCTTCATCACAGATTTCAGGTTTTCCCCGAGTACAAAACAGAACAAAACCCAAAGTGATTGGCCTCACCTGTTTTTTTTTTTCATCTTGTGCCACAGGTTGGCACTCTGACAAAGAATCTCTTCCCGAAGTGTCTCTTCTCTCCCATGCGACCTTAGCAAACAGTAAATCAGAGGATCTATCTATGTCTTGGCTGGGTGAGCTTGGCTTTGAAGAGGCTGTGGGCATGGAGGTAATGCTTGCTGGTATCTTGAACAGATGTTCTGGGCTGCTTATAGTCTCGAAACTCTTCAGACTTCCAAGATGCCCTGCTGAGTGAATGGTAACTTTGGCAGCACATTTTGCTTCCATTAGCTAATCCAGTGGGTTGGGGAGACACCAAGGGAACAAGAGAAATCTGAGATCGCTGTCCTCAGCATCAGTCGCACGTGGTCAACTTCACCAGAGAATACTTCATGGCATCCTGACTGGATTCCAAGTTATCTCGACCTCTGAGCCTGGTGTTGCTGAACACAGTGCGGCATATTTATCTCTCTGTGTGGTTATTGATTGTATAACTTATCTTAAAAGGAAGGTCATCTTAGGCCACTTATCTCTTACACATTTTTTTCTTTTCTTTCCAGCAGGACTGGCCAATAAATTTGCTCACATGTGTGTTGATGTTAGTGGCCTTCCTAGGAAGGAACCCCATTCCCGTTTAAGGAGCTGTGTGAGAATAAACAGGATAAGTAGAAGGAGGTCAGTTGTCTGTCCCTAGGTACAGATCCTTAATCTGAAAAGCTCCAGGCAGCTGATTATCCAGGGCTACAAAGATCTATTTGCTAGTTGTGTGCCCCTCCCCGCCCCCATCTTTCATTTTTCCCTCTTGTCTTCTTGCTTCTCTCTTCTGTCCCTCTCTCCCTCTTTTCCACGACATGCCTTTTTCAGCGTGTCTCCTTGATTTTATCTTCACCTAGCTTTACAAGTGGATTGATAGTGTGCAGAATTAACCTGACCCCCTTTCTCTATTTGTAACATCATTCCAACAGGCGTTCAGTGTCTCTGGTGTTTTAGGTGGAGTTTTGTTCTGAATTAACGCAATTTGCTAGTTCAGCTCTCTCTCAGTCTCTGTCTGTCTGTCTGTCTGTCTGTCTGTCTTTCCCTTCTCCCCCCCTGCCTCCCTCCTTCCATCTCTCCTTCCCTCTGTCGTTTCCCTCCTCCCCTTTTCCTCCCCCTCCTTCCCTTTTCTGCCCTCCCACTTTTGCAAACCCACATCCAGAGAGCCTCCCTCCAAACGTACAAATACGCGTCCGGGGCGGGCTCAGGAGTTCAATGTCACGCTGGGCAGAAGTGGCACAGGCGAGCGGCGGGGCGCGCGCGGGTAGAGGCGGTCTGCGGCCAGCAGGGGGCAGCCGAGGGGCGGCGCTGGCGCGCGGGTGCCGAGCGGAGGAGCCTCGCCCCGCGCCCGCAGCCTCAGCCTCAGCCTCAGTACCAGGCGCGGCGGAGCCCGGAGCGCGGCAGAGCCGGCAGCGCAGCCACTGAGGGCAGCGGCGGCGGCGGGAGCCAGGCGCGCAGCGGAGCAGCGGGCGGGCGGGAAGCAGTAGCCGCCGCCGCCGCTGCCGCCGCGACGGGCAGCCGGCTCCGGCCCCTGCTCCTTGGCTTCGAGCCCCCGGCGAGTCTGGAGCCCGCGCCGTCGCCGGTCGCGTCCTCCGGGCATGGAAGGCGGCGGCAAACCCAACTCCGCGTCCAACAGCCGCGACGATGGCAACAGCGTCTTCCCCTCCAAGGCGCCCGCGACGGGGCCGGTGGCGGCCGACAAGCGCCTGGGGACCCCGCCGGGGGGCGGCGCGGCCGGGAAGGAACATGGCAACTCCGTGTGCTTCAAGGTGGACGGCGGCGGAGGAGAGGAGCCGGCGGGCAGCTTCGAGGATGCCGAGGGGCCCCGGCGGCAGTATGGTTTCATGCAGAGGCAGTTCACCTCCATGCTGCAGCCTGGGGTCAACAAATTCTCCCTCCGCATGTTTGGGAGCCAGAAGGCGGTGGAGAAGGAGCAGGAAAGGGTTAAAACTGCAGGCTTCTGGATTATCCATCCGTACAGTGACTTCAGGTGAGGACTCCCTGGAGCCGCCCCACCCTGCTCCCCCTGACGCGCCTTCCAGCATCCTATCCTGCCTCTGGGAAGGTGCGCCCCGGGGATTCACAGTGGGGGTGCGGGGCAGGCGGGGCGGCGATGCTGGAGGCTTCTACTTAGACTGGCCATACTCCACTCTTCCAACTAGTTTCCACCGACGACAGGTTTAGGGTAGGGAGTTTCTTCTCCCCGGAGCGCCAGGGAGGCTCTTCTCCTTTGCCTGGTGAACTTTGGGGACAGCAGAGGAGGGAAGAAGGCCACCGTGACCCGTGGACGGGAGGTTGTTAAGTTGCACTAGGGAAACTTTTAGTTTGGTAATGTTAGGACGAGACAGGTATCCTTGCTAAGAGCAGTTCCCCAAAGAAATGAAAAAAGATGCTTCTGGGATCCCGGAGATGAGGAAACTGGAGACAGTGACTCACAGGTCCTAGCTGTTCCTGCCACTCTCGCCCCTGGGAGTGTTAATCTGTTGTTCTTATGCTTATAGGCACCCCTGTCACCACTGAATTTCTCCAGATCAGTGGCTGGCAGGCACAGGAAGGGCACTTGCGCTTGGGTAGTCAGTCTCTGACTTGAGATTTTAGCGGAGCGGGCGCTGCCCCACTGGGCAAGAACTTGACTGGAAGCCTTGAGTTCCCGAAACAGAGGCAGGGGGGTCGTTTTCAAAGTCCCCTTCCTGAAATAGAGCGACACCCGCTCTTGACCTTGACTACAAATCCATTTCAGAAATGTCTTTCCAGTTTCCCAGCCTGGGAAGAAGGGCAGCAGAGCTGTCAGCAGGAGAAAATTAATATGAGTTTCCTGATCTTATTTGTGGCTCGAGTATTCATTTGGTTAATAAGCATGTTTAGAGACTGACAAATGAAGGTCGTGAAGCAGATCCTCTTATTACTGCGACACGCTCCTGAACACAGGCAGAGCTTCCTTCTAAAAATCCCAAACTAGTAACTAGAGGTGATATTCACTTGTTTATTTCATTCGTTCCAACTAGGGAAAGCGACAGCAGCAGCAGCAACAACAATAAAATAAACAACAACAACGAAAGGGGTCTATGTGCACACTGAGTGGATGCATAGGCTTCCGGTAAACTGCCAGCAAACATAGCAATAATAAAAAACAACATTACTTCCAGTAGCGTTTAGAAACTAACCGAAATTGCCCTTACCAGCATGCAAGGGAGGGAGCTGTCCACAGTTCTGAATCAACCTAACTGTGGAATATAGCCCAACAAAGCTTGAGTAGAAGACTGTCCATCTTCCCTGAGGTATTTATCGTCTCAAAAATCAGCAGTCTCTATTCCTTGTCACAGAGTGGATAGATTTTAGGAAAGATTTAATTTAAAAATGCTTATTTGGAAAAACACATAGGAAAACCTTACTGAAGTACTTACACTAGCTAATACCATTTATTGTCTGCAACTGAGTCTGATTGAAAGAATGTTCAGGCTAAAACAGCTTCCCAAGTAATACAACGTGTTTCCTCCGTGAAGAAGATACTCGTGGAAGCAAACTCATAGATGATCTTGCTCTGTCTACGGCAAATTAGGGTTGTTACATGCTATAGAATTTCAAAAGTGGGAATCGGAATAGAGTTTGAATATCATCTCTTTTTTGATTCCTGCATGGAAATGTAATGTAAATTATACTTTATATATTTTTAAAAAAAGACAATTTCAAAAAATAGTCGACAATCTTAATAACAAAAAACTAGAATGACATTAAAACTATGACATTCAGTGATAATGTTCACAAAGGTGCTTAAACTTTTTTTTTTTTAACTTGGTATCATCTGTAACTAAATGATTCCAAATGATACTTTTATATGTTCATCCTGGAAAAACGATGAAGCTTTTCAAAATAGTGGTATGTTGCAGATGATTAAACCTTCCTCATTTGTTTTTTTCTAACATATATAGAGACTTTTCATGATCTAGAATTGTATGCCCAATCTGTGGATCAGTGAAACTGAGGGAGCCTACATATTTCCCCAAGACCTAGAGAGACATAGCAAATCTTGCTCATAGGTGGGAAATGAAAACGATGATTCAGTCTCATCCTGCACTTTACAGGGAGGGCCGATGACTAAGAAGTGAGCTTATATACAGACAAGCCCCAGCATGATTTGGGGGACTTGATTTCCCTTGCATAACTGGAAAAAGGAAGCAATAAACTAAATAGCCATTATTACTTAAAATTTAAGATAGAATATATCTGGAAAAGTTGAAACTTAGAATTTCTGTACGTATGTGTTTCCTAAGGAGATTATGGCCACCCTGTACCTACTGTACCTATTTGGGTTCAGAAGACATTGTTTAATTAGCATTTTTTTTCTATACTCACAGTACCCACTTGGAAGCACTTCTAAAACCTATGACATGCCAAGATAATGTAGTTGTTAAAACCACAACTGAAACCTGGCAAAACTCCAGCAACTTTTTTTTTTTCTTCACAAACCTGCAAGCAATGCTCAAGCGACCTTTTTTGATCTGCTCATCACAGCCCTTTCCGGAGGAAGATACTCTAAGGGAAATGTTCTGCTGAAATTACTAGAACATCAGGCTTAGGTTCATTAAATGACCAACAGAGAAGGGATCATGTAAGAGAATACATTTCCATGAAAAGGTTTTGGCTCTGGAGGGTTGAGCAAAGTGGATTCTTTGCTTGTTACTTTCATAAGTATCTGTGAGGCCAGGAGTGTTTATTCTGTTTGTTGTTCACTCTCATGAAGCTGAGTATAGCATGACTTTACCTTTCTCCAGGAAATACCATGGTTTTTGACATTGTGCCTAATATTCTGGTGCCCATTTCAAGATGACTTTCTAAGCCTTTCTCCCAGCCTTTTAAGGCAGTGGTTCTCAACTTGTGGGTAGTGATGCCCATCAGCAATCCTCAGCCTCCAAAAGTATTTTCGTTAAGATTCATAACAGTAGCATAATTAAGTTTGGAAGTGGCGATGAAAATAATCTTACGGCTGGGGGTCACTACAACATGAAGAGCTGTATCAAAGGGTTGCAGTGTTAAGAAGGTTAAGGAACACTGGGCTAGGGCGAGGGCAAGGGCTGTGTTCCTGACGACACTTTCTGACGACTAGCTAGTGCCTCGTTTACCCACCACAGTCCGAGTGTGCTACTTTTGTGTCTGGCAGGTTGGAGTCTCCCACTTTGAGTGTAACTAGGGCAGAGGCTCTGTGTTTCCCTTCCTTCTCAGAAAAGGATGATGGTAGGAGTCTTCAGGGAGCAAAGAAGAGCCCAATGTTATTAACGTTGTAAGAAATCATGGGGAAGAAGCTAGAAAATATATTTTTTCCTGTGATATTTAATTATCAAGACTAGGGAAAATATTGGAAGGTACTTTATTTTCAATTTTTAACTTTCTTTTGAGTGGGGTTATGTGTCCCTCTTGCTTCTCTTCTCTCTGTCTTTCTGTCTCTGTCTGTCTGCCTGTTTGCCTGTCTGTCTGTCTCTCTCATTCTCTCTCCTCTCCTCTCCTCTCCTCTCCTCTCCTCTCCTCTCCTCTCCTCTCCTCTCCTCTCCTCTCCTCTCCTCTCCTCTCCTCTCTCCTCCCTCCCTCCCTCCCTCCCTCCCTCTCTCTCTCTCTCTCTCTCTCTCTCTCTCTCTCTCTCTCTCTCTCTCTCTCGTGTGTGTGTGTGTGTACGCATGTGCAGATATGTGTATGGCAGCCTGGATGTAGGATGTCTCCCTCAATTACTCTCCACTTTGTTGCAGATATCTTAATAAAAGAGTTCACACAGGTGTGGAGTTTTACAATAAAGGCATGGATTCAGCCTTTTTGAAATTTGTGCTAACAGTGCACATTTAATTTCAAGGTTAAGTATGAATATTTTGAGATAAGCAGTAGTGATTATACATTTAATAGTTAAATGATAATTTTGATACATTTCAATAACTACATGATAAATGAGATCTCACTGCCAGTTGTCAGTTATGATATTAAAGTGTGATGGAAGAATACTGAGAATGCTTCATGTGTATGACTCTGTGTGTGTGTGTGTGTGTGTGAGTGTGTGTGTGTGTGTGTGTGTGTGTGTGAGTGTGTGTGTGTGTGTGTGCTGTGTTTATGTATTGCTAAGGGTCAAACTCTGGGGCATGAATATGCTAGCCAAGTTACCACTATGCTTCCTCTATCAAGATGAGTGATTTCTCTGTGACAGCAACTTACCTTGGGAAAAAATTATTACCTATTTGTTATTTGAATAACAAAATTTACATATATTACAAAGACATATTATTTATTAATATCATTATGTGTCCAGTTAACTGAACTTCACTGTATCTTCCTGATAAAAAAAAAAACACCATTTCATAATTCTGCAGTTACCTTGTTGGTTAGTGTTCCTACAATGGGTGTTTTAAAACAAAATGCCCCTGTTCTATGGAGATGCCAGCTGACATTGTGCCCTTTGTTGTGGGGTGGGAAGGGTTGTGTTGTGACTTCTGCTTTTCCTTATCAGTGTAGAAACCATGTACAAAGTCTACCCTGCTTTAACTACTCAAATATTCTGGGGAATTGAGACAGAGTCACTTTCTGAAGATATCACCACCTCAGCACTTCTTGGGTACAAGTTGACCTCTGATGTTAGAGGTCACTGACATTCTCATTAGAGAAGGGAGCCTTTAGACCTCATGCTCCAGTCCATCAGAAAGAGACCATTTATTTCCAGGTGCTCCTCACAAGAAAATAATGCAACCTTCTGGGGCTTAAGGTCTAATTAGCTTATTCTAACAATAACTTTAAGCTGGAGGCACTCTGCATTCTCTAGCAATATGTTTATTTTCCCATATCAACTGAGTCAGAATAAACCATAAAGATTTATTTCTATGTTAAGTGAAAAAAAATTTTTTTTTGGTTTTTTTGAGACAGGATTTCTCTGTATAGCCCTGGCTGTTCTGGAACTCACTTTGTAGACCAGGCTGGCCTTGAACTCAGAAATCCACCTGCCTCTGCCTCCCAAGTGCTGGAATTAAAGGCATGTGCAACCACTGCCCCGCAAGTGAATATTTTTATATCTTCAAATTTAATTATGTTTTCCATAATGATTATAACAATGGTAAGCCCAATTTAAAAGAAAATTTAAAAGGGGATCTTAAGCTATTAGTTTACTAAGGTATACCTTTACAATATTTTATTACTTAAAGTTTTAGTTAATGTTTGGATATTAAATGGCATATAGTACATATTTTAGAGATATAAGTATTTCAGTTGTAGTTAGTCAAATATTATACTTTTCATTTTTCCTGAATAAGTTTTAATTTAAGACTGCTTTTGAGGACTTTCTATAAATCAAGAACCAGGTATGTACTCTATACCAACCATATTTATTACCTGCATACTTATTTTATTTGAATAACTAAGTTTACATATATTACAAAGACATATTGTTTATTAATTCAATATGGGTTCAGTTAACTGTGCTAAATTCAGCTGTATCTGCTACATAAAAAACCACCAACTAATGTATCATCACCAGTGGGACACTGCTTAAGTAGGATCTATAATTCAGCATACGTACACTCAATGAATCTATCTCCCACCGTGAGCATGACACCCACAGAATGTCCTTGGTATAGTTTCATGTGATCACTTTTCTATTCAGGCCAGACTGTCTATGTTCTCAGATAATTAATCTTATATTTGGGAATACATATTGGACTTAGTGTGGATCCTTTCAAATATAAACCAATATTTGAAAGAATATTAGCATTAAGTATATGCATTAATGCATAGAAAGTACATGAAGTAGGAATACACGAAGAACATGGAATATTTTCAGGGCCAATGACAAATTTTTTGCTCTTATTCTTTGTAAATGCATGCCAGACTGTGAATTATGCTGGTGCCATATCTTAGGAGAAAAGGCAGGGCACTAGTATTGAAGTAACATCTTCATATGTTAGAAATAAAAAAAAATTCATATTGTCTAAGTGATTTTCTTCTAAAACTATCTTTCTTTAATAGGAATTAATTTTAAATTATAATTTTTCTTTGTATTTGAGAATCTCATACAATGAAATACAATCATAATCACCCTCCATTTTCCTTCTCCAACTCGTCCATATCCCACTCAACATATATTCTTCCCGACACCCCGCTCTTCCTCCTTTCTCTCTTTGTCCTCCCAAGTCTAATTTGTGCTGCCCAGATGTATATGGGAAATTTAATGGCTGCTGGATTTCCAGAAGTGAAAGTCATAGAATCCATAGAGCAAATCTTTACAGTCTCTTACCTCCCCTGCCTGTCTCTGTGTGTGTATATATATATATGTGTGTGTGTGTGTGTGTGTGTGTGTGTGTGTGTATGAAATTATGTTCCTGTAAACATAAATATAGACTTTGATTTTTAGTTAAATATTTCTCTGATATTTAAAATCTGATTTTGGCTGGAGGTAAATGAATTTCATGACTCTTTCATGTTTATTAGTTAATACTATCATAGTATCCTTTTTAACCTAATCATTGTCCACTCCTTTATGCTAAGTGTTTATGCTTTGAACTTACATCTTGGCAATCTTATATGCATAGCTCTTATTTCATTTTCAAGCCTTGTGTAAGTGCAAAAACAAAGGCAAAACCAAAAAGCTAATCACGCACAAAGTTAGCAACTATTTGTCCATTTTGGACTTCCAGATTTGCCTAGAATATTTAGGAATTATAGCCAGCGCTTTAGCAAACATGTTTTTGTATTTTATTATATTCTTCACAAGGTTCATAGAAAAGAGTTACTAGTTATAGGCATTTTACAATATTTTTTTCTATTAATTAATACTGATACCAGTTAAGACACTGCTTAAAACAATAAAAATAATACAATCTCCCTGAAGCTGACATTCCTGTTAAAATATGGACAGGCTATTTTACAACAGAAACTAAAAATCACTGCTCAGACCTACCATCTTCTAGAGATGGAAATTGTCTTAAATTGTAAACTGAATAATGCTTTAATTCTCTTATTTTATATTTCTAATGTTTTTTTCTTTAAACTTTATTCTCTGAGAATTCCATATAGTATATTTTATCATATTGTTTTCTGCCCTCCGACTCCTTTTAGAGCCTCTCCTCTCCCTACCTACCAAACTTCATGTTCTCTCTCTCTCTCTCTCTCTCTCTCTCTCTCTCTCTCTCTCTCTCTCTCTCTCTCTCTCTCTCTCCCTCCCTCCCTCCCTTCCTCCCTCCCTTCAATAAAAGAAAAAGAAAAGAAAATAGCCTCTAAAATCTCCATAAGTTAGTGTTGGAAAAATGCACACAGTGGCTACTCTTTCCTTTTATATGGTGTTCGATGACATTTTAACAGTGTTTGGAGATGTAACACATGCTATATCCTTTGCCAATTACAAGTATAAAATTAAACATTTTCATTATATTATCATAGCTGTGTGCCCATCAATATAATTACTTTTTAGGATATTTTATCACCCTAAGAGGAAACTTCATGTTCATTAGCTCTCATGTTTCTGTCTTCTCTCACCCCACCCCAATCCATAAGCAATCAACAATCTAAATTGTGTTGAAAGGTTTGCCGAACTTATCCTAGAAATGTCTTATCAGTTGGATCCCATAATATCTAGTGGGTTTTCTCCTGGCTTCTTTGACTTAACATGTTGCTATTCAAGTTTCACCATAACACCTTCAATGCATAATTTTAATATTTTTTTTTGGCTGCGTACTATTGATCATATAGATGTGGTACCTATAATTTATCTGTCCATGTGTTGATAGAATAAGGGTTTTGTAATGTTCAGTAGTACTGATATAAGTACTACTTGCATTTACATGTTTTTTTGCAAAGCGTTACAGTTTCATTTCTCTTAAGGGTAAAATTGCTTGGTCTGTATAATAGCTTTCAATATAAATTTACTGGACGAATAGCAAAGGGTCAGATCTTTGAAGTATCAAGGCATGATGAATTTTTGAGTCAGCAAATTCAGAAAAGGGCATCAAAACCTCTGTGTTCCTCCACAATAGAACCTGATATCGTGTCTCCCTGCTATTGACAACTTGAGGCCCAAAACATTGCATTGGCTGCCCTGGGTAAAAAAGAATAGATAAAAATGTAGAAAGATGAAGTGGCATGAACATGATGACAGAGATAGATAGTGAGAACTGGGCCGGGGAGTCAGATCTTTTTGAATCTTAATTCTGTCATTTCAACCCTCACCCAATAGGAAACGAGCTGCCCGCATAAATAATTCCCTAAACTTTCAGGGAAACATGATTAATTGAAACTCATCATTCATCCTTCCTCCTTCTTGAAATGGCTACAAAATAATATGATAATGTGAGTGTCGATCAGTAGAATGGAGAAACAGGAGAATAAGATGTCTGGAAGTATTCCGGGAAATAGATGAAGACAGTGTTTCACATTCACAGTTATTCATTCCCTGAATCTCAGAAGAGGTAAAGACTTGGACCCGTTTACAGTAGTTCTGGGAAAGCCAGGCTGCAAACAGATTACAGTTTCCTTACTGAATGCAGAACTCTCAATGCTAGGAGTAGCTTGCTTGGAGTCAAGGCAGGGATCTAGAGACATGACAGAATCTTGTTTATTGGCCCCACATGTGTACATAGAGGCTATCATTTTTTGCTATTTGTTTGTTTGTTTTGTTTTTTAGCAGAACATTGTTTAATAGTTAAGAGCAAAATCATTGCCAAAATTTTCACTCTAGTTTCAACTATGAAAGATGATGACTAAATCAAGTAGAAAAATAAAATCCAAAGGTCAGAAAGAGAAAGCCGGGAAGGAAAATGACAACACTACAAACACACAAGGTCTTCTAAATAGCTATTATTTCTATACAGTAATGATAGTAGTTTTTTTGTTTTGTTTTGTTTTGTTTTGTTTTATAATATTAAGCATTGCTCTTGGGAACAGGAGAAATGGCTCAGCAGTTAGGAACACTGGCTGCTCTTGCAGAAGATGGGAGTTTAGTTCCCAGAATCCACATATGACTCACAACCATCTGTGATTCTATTTCCTGGGGATCTAAAACTTTCTTTTGGCCTGCACAGGAAACAGCCCTGCATGTGGTGTACATACATCCATACATGGAAAACACGCACACAGTAAATTATCGTAAAACACATCTTAAAAGAAATAACTGAAAGAATGAATTTATTAAGAGGCTCCCAGAATTAAGGCAACTAGGAAAAACAAGGTAGACGATGTAAAATAATATTTGAAAATGTAGAATTAACTCTTAAAATTAAAATGTACCCAAAGTAACTCCAGAATAGAAATATGAAGTTAGTAAAGTCTGTGCACTGAAACTTGGAATTTGTAGAACAAAATCATCCACAAGACCATGTTTGTCTTCCAAAGTTGCTAGTTAATTTGCTCCAGAAAAACTAGGAGCTAGGCAAAAAACTGTGGAGACATGCAAGTTGCAAGTTTTGATGTGAGACCTCACGAGGAGCTTTGAAAGAAAGAACCAGAAATATGCCTGAGTCATAGAGAAGGCAGTCAGACTAACCCAGGATGGAAAACAGAGAGAAACTGAGAATGGAAACATGAAGTCAGCATTTCAAAAGATATTATAGATATTCTACACATTGTGAAAAATAAAGAGTTCTCTAGTTATACAAATATCTGTAAAGTAATAAAATATGAGCTATTACACAGGACCCTTATTCCTTCCAGGGTGAGATTAACAACTGTAAAGCCATGAAAAAAAATCCAAATTTGCCTTGTTCAGCAAGTCAGTAATACCTGTCATAATTTAATTGAAAATTATGGGCCAGTTATTTGAGAGGGCAGTAGAAAGGTAAATGTGGGTTGGTTTGCTGAAAGGAAGCTACATTTTCAACTTCTATAATTGGAAGCAAACATGGTTTAGAGTCAATAAATTGATTTCTCTTTGAAATATGAGTTAAATGTTAAAAGGAGCAGGGTGGTTTAATTTGGGAAGCAGGCATGTACAACAGCAGAGATGGGGCAGAGCTTGTACGTTTTGAGGCTCTTTTAAATCTGGTTTACTCAAAAATACTTATGGGGGTAACTAATGTTTTGAGGCAATTATTTGGGTTTAAATTATTATCGGCTGAGAGTTTCAGTGTCTTCGATTCCAAAATGAGAAGTGTAACACACAGATTTTATGGGTTTGGAAGAAGATATATATATATTTTTGTCTATGTATATGTATACTATACATGGCTTATGTGTGTACATTTATGACTGGAAGATTATGCTGGGCATTTAACACCACACCTCTCAAGTTTAGTTTTTATTAGAAAGGTAAAATTAAAAAGAATTGTAGCATGTTAACTTAGAAAGCAAAATTATTCCCTAAGGACGTTCTGTGAATGTCTTCAGAATTTATTTGTTTTTTATGTGTGTTGATGTTTTTCCTGCAAGTACATTTGTGCTATTCATCACACACATTACTGTTGACCACAGGTGCTTGAAGAGGGCTTTAATGGGAGTAAGAGACAGCCGTGAGTCTCCGTATGGGGGGATGAGAATAGAACCTGGTTTCTGTGGAAGTAGATCCAGTGTTCTTAATGACCGAGCCTTCTCTCCAGCACCAAGCTGCAGAATTTCCTAAGCAACATCACATGGGAATAGGAAACATCTAATTGTTGTCAGCTCCAAAGCCACTTTCTTAATTTTCCTGTCACAGGCACCCATGCAGTGGACTGCCTACTGTACAATGGCATGTTTTCTGTGGGCTGCATGAAATAGGTCTCATGAGACAATTAGTATTGAGAAACTTCTAATCCATGTTCTTCCTGCACAGTTTTCTAGATCTATCAATTTGTAAAGAACAGTATAGCATACATTAAAAAAATGCAGTAGCAAAGATTTAGAAATAGATCTTAGAGAAAATTAGTGGCACCGTGTTCCATGTGCTGCTTCCTGTTAATCTTCATTTTCATAGAAAAATAGCATAATTGAAACATTTGGGATCTTATTGCAGATCAATTAAATGTTACATACGAGCCAAGTATGATGAATCATAACTTGCTAAATTCTATCATTTTGTTTTTATTGTCAAAGTTAATGGTCTGGAAAATGGCTGTTTAGAAACACATTGTAAGAATAAGAAAAGCATTAGTGTGGCACGGTTATGGTACGACACACCTGTACCTTGGATCTGGAGTTAAGAGAATTAGAAGCTCAGGGACAGCACTGGCTACATAGTGAGTTCAAGGATAGCCAGGGTTATAGGATAACCTCTATTAAAAGCAAAGGAAGCAGTTTAAAAATATTGCAAATTTGGGAAAATACTCTTTAACATCTTACATCATGCTATCATTTCTAGAATAGATGTACTTATCACCATTGAAGCATGTTTGAGCTTTATTTTTCAAACTATACTTCATTGAAAAGACATATGCAGGGGCTTCAGAAAGCTATGTTATTTTATATGTAAATATATATGCACAACAAGTGTGTTTTTTAGTAGATGTCATTGATAGGATTAGAGTTAATTTTTAAGAGTCTTTGTTCTGAACAATTATTTGGTTAATTCTGTTGAGTAACCATGTAAAACCATGCAAATGAATTTTAATAAACACTGTAGGAATCTGTTTATGTGTGTATATATGTATCTAATAGGTAGTAGACATATGTACTGGATGTGGCTATGATTGCAAATCCAGCGTAAATAGTATCAACATTCTATTGTCTATACTTACTGTTTACTACCCCTTAATGGTTAAGCATTCTTATAATAGTGTCTGCTAGGTTTCTAAACTAATAGAATATGTTCAGGGTCAGGCTGAAGGTTTAGAATCCTGTGCCCTTGAAAGAACCTATCCTTGCAATGTTTCATCTATGGCTTTAAGAGGTTCATGGATTCCTTTAAGGACATCTATTTTGGAAGCTGAAGTTAAGACTTGTTCTACCTAATATTTCTAAATAAAAGTAAAGACACCAAGAACAACTTGCAGAAGAAAAAAAAAGAAAACAATTTTGTTTGTGATGACAATTTTAGAATAAAAAAACTGTAGTTAGAAAGCCTTGCTTGCACAGCAAATCCACTGTCAGCTAAAAGGCTGGATTTCTAAAAGGTCTGCACCTCCAACGAGAGGGAGACTTGCACACCCTTGTTCACTGATACTTTATTCACAACAGCAAGAAAATGAAATCAGACTGGATGTCCATCAACATGAATGGATGACAAGAAGTTTGTTATATGTACACACAATGGAATTTCATCCAACTCTAAAGAAATAATAACATGAAGAATTCAGGAAAATTAATAGAACTGGGAATTTTTCTACTAATATTAAGTAACACAGGCTAAGGAAGGCAGCTACTACACACACTCTCTCATAAGCAGATCCTAGGTTCTAGTTGTTATATGTGTGAATTTATGTGTTAGCAAAGGAGAGTAGAAGCCAGGAAACTAGACAGGACCCCTTGAGAGGAGGAAGAGCAAGCTTTAAAGGATGTAATGTAACACACATGCGATTAAAGGAGAAGGCAAAATCCTGGGGTCAGAATGGTACAGTAGGACGGTAGGACACAGAGATGTGAAGGCATGTGTGTTTGAAAATGCCGTACCCCCAGAGCTCGTGTCTCTAGCTGCATATGTAGCAGAAGATGGCCTAGTCGGCCATCATTGGGAAGAGAAGCCTCTATGTCTTGCACACTTTATATACCTCAGTACAGGGGAACGCCAGGGCCAAGAAGTGGGAGTGAGTGGGTAGGGGAGCAGGGTGGGGGGAGGGTATAGGGAACTCTCGGGATAGCATTTGAAATGTAAATAAAGAAAATATCTATAAAATAAAAAAAAAGAAAAAGAAAATACTGTGAAGAAACTTACATGCTTATTAAAAGTAAATAAATGGCTTTGAGTTCATATAGCTGGGTATTGGGTAATTTAACAATGGAAATTTCTTTCTGATGGTTCGGTAAGTGCAATATAGCACAAAATTATGACCAGAAACATGAAATACTGTGGTGGGAGGAAGAGAAGCATGTAATTCTTTGTATATTGTATTCACCTGCTTTCGTGTTGAGTATCTTAAAATATACCTGTTATTGTAAAAGGAAATTTTATTTTCCTATAGGTTTTTTCTCCTCTTGGAAGCTTACCACTGAATAAGCTCACCTTTTCTTAGCTTGTTCTGAACTATGGCTGGTTCAATTCCGCTGTTCTGGTTCACACTCCTCTCCAAGCTGACTGATTCCACCTGGCTTCTCTCAGCTTCTCACTTTATTGCTATGCTTGGCTTCAAACTAACTCTGGCAATTTATTTTAATCCTCTGGCTCCTTATTTTCTGATTTCAACAGCCTCTGCTGACCTGCACTGAACTACATGAACTCATGGATGGACTCAACTCCACGGCACTGCACTCACTCGAAACTAACTGAACACTCTCTCCCTCTCCCTCTCCCTCTCCCCCTCTCTCTCCCTCTCTCTCTCCCTGTCCTTTCTTGTGAGAGTTGAGTAGTATATTCTATTTGACTCATTCTGTCATCTTTCTCTTACTCATTACTTTCCCCCCTCAACTAAACATTGTTTGGGATTAAAGGTGTGCATTAAGGGCATGTCTGTATTCCAGCTGGATCACACAGATCTAGAAGATCTTTGGATGTGATCTGTTACCATAGCAGTGATGTTGCTAGATTAAAATCTCTCTACAGCAATTCTTTTATGTGTCAAAAATAATGATTAAGAGGTATAGTCAAGCTGGGCATGGTGGCACAAGCTTTTAATCCCAGCACTCAGGAGGCAGAGGCAGGAAGATTTCTGAGTTCGAGGCCAGCCTGGTCTACAAAGTGAGTTCCAGGACAGCCAGGGCTACACAGAAAAACCCTGTTTTGAAAAACAAAAACAAAAACAAACAAACAAAAAAGAGGTATAGTCAAAAAATGAAGAACTACTGAATCCAGAAGGTAAAATATAAACTGCACACACTAGCTTGAAAAATGTTAATATATAATATAAATATATATTATATGTATTTAATTTTTTAATATTTAATACTAAAGTTAAGTCCAAAGTTGCGCATAAATTTATAAATGGTAAAACATCATTAAATAAATAGGATATATCAGTAAATTAGTGGATTATTTAGTAATATCACCGAGTTTTTCACCGTTTTCTTTCATGAACTGTACATTGATACATTTCCAAAGGTCCACTTTATATTCTCTATAAAATACTTATTGAAAATACATACTCTAGTAAATTGTCTTAAAGAGAAAAGGAGACATTCTCAAATACATGGAAACAGAGATTATTATGTTTTCATAGTTATAGAAAGTTATGTACCTTAGCAAAATTTTAACCTACACAATAGCTTTGATTGTCAGTTATTCTACATTTTCTGGACTTTCTTTAGAGTCTCTACATGATTTTTCACAGTAAATATATTGCATTCACTGTCCCTTACCTGTAAATTAAATCTTACTGCAGATTTGTTTTAATGCTATAGTCAAAAGCCCAGCAGCATACATTGCACAAGGTGATTCCCTAAGTTTGAATAAAGGAAACATTCAGAATTTGGCAATATTATATCCATTCATGGTTTTTGTATGTAATTTCTACAAGCAAGATTATGTTATTAATTATATTAGGTCATAAGGTTATCTATTGTTTCTACTGAGTAGGATAGTTTATTTTATGTGGGATTTTTCTAATCTTGGCATATTTTCATTATGGATGTCTTAGTGTCTTTGTCCAGTTAGACTGCTGTTTTAAAATACCACGTCTAGGTTCCTTGTAGACAGATCTGGAAATCAGAAACACCAAAGCCAAAGTGACAAGAGATTCAGTGTCTGATGAGGTATGCTGCTCACTGATGGCTGTCTTCTCATGGTAACTTCACAGGGTAGAAAGGGCCAGAGATCTCTTGTGGCTTCTTTCCTAAGCATTCAACCATGAGGGTTCCTTTCTAATCATGTAGCCATGATGTAGAATCCCCACCTCATCATCCTAGGAGTCGAGGATTTTGTTCATGGATTCAGGGAGCCTTTTAAAATCAATGTGTTATATAGACTTAGGATGGGATGGCCCTATCTTCACAGAACAATGAAAACCTTTTTAAATGTTTTTATTATTTTTGGAATGAATGCTATCTTGATCAAAATAAAATTGTGAACATGCCACTTTGGGCAATTTAGAAAGAATAATATGATTTCACTGTGTCATCTACTTTTCTCTGCTATGTCAAATTGTGCTTGATATAACGATACATTTCAAAGGCATTTGACAGCGATAGGCTAGCGTTAGTAAATTACCAACCTCTACATTTCATCAATGAAATACCGACTCAACAACTGGAACGCTTAGTTTTAAAAATTTCCGCCACAGAAACAATTTTATTAAATTAATTTTATTTTCAACGAACTGAAAGGAAAAGATTAGAGGCTCCCCAGTCTGCCCATGAGCAAGCACGGTTTGTCTGTCCTGTGTAAACTTAATGAAAAGGGTATCACAGACATTGAACCAGGATATGGAAGTTGAAATAATTTTTCAAAAGCAAAGAGAACTTGAGTCCAAAAAGATAGCAATAGTAGTGGTAGCACACAAAATATAGTTTCAATAAGCAACAAAACCTAAAACTAAATCAATGATCAAATCAACATGGATATTCTATACAGCAACAGTGTCCTTATCAACCTGAATGACATGTAAGTTCCTATAAAGCTTCAATAAATGAAGTCCCATGCTGTGTGAACTCCTGCACAGGAGGAAGGACAATGAACAAGAACCTCTGAGAGACTCAGGAGAAGTGTATAACCCAAGAAGTTTTAAATGAAAAAACTGTAGAAACTAGGGTAGGACCGGACATGTGGCCGGCAGTCATCAGAAGTGGAGGGGCTAGGCATGTATGTTAGGATCCTATAACAAGTCCATCCCATAATCAACCACCAAACCCAGACACTATTGCAAATGCCAGCAAGATTTTGCTGACAGGCTCCTGATATAGCTGTCTCCTGTGAGGCTATGCCAGTGCCTGGCAAATACAGAAGTGGATGCTCACAGCCATCAATTGGATGGAACACAGGGCCCCTAATGAGGGAACTGGAGAAAATACCCAAGGAGCTAAAGGGATCTGCAACCCTATAGAGGGAACAACAATATGAACTAACCAGTACCCCCCAGAGCTCGTGTCTCTAGCTGCATATGTAGCAGAAGATGGCCTAGTCGGCCATCATTGGGAGGAGAGGCCCCTTGGTCTTGCGAAGACTATATGCCCCAGTACAGGGGAATGCCAGGGCCAGGAAGTGGGAGTGGGTGGGCTGGGGAGCAGGGCGGGTGGGGTGTGGGGAGGGGACTTTTGGAGAGGAAACTAGGAAAGGGGATAGAATTTGAAATGTAAATGAAGAAAATATCTAAAAAAAAAAAAAAAAGTAAAAAAGAAATCCAAAAAAACAAACAACTGCTTGTGAGGTTAGTATATCGAGGAAGAGTGTTAGGCTAGTAGCAAAGAATTGGAAATTCTCTTAGGGAAGCCAAACGTAGTCTGGAAAAATGTGTAAGAACATTAGGGAAAAGGGGTCTGCTGGCTATGTAAACTTGGGTTTATAGGGATGTGAAAGTGATTACTTACTGAAGGTTATAGAAGCTGTATTTACTGCCTTGAAACCTGGACAGGTGAGAGAAAAGACAGGTAAATGAAACGCCGCCTACTCATTCCTTGCCATATACTCTGGCGTAAGGGGCAATGCAATAAAAGAGATCAACTGCATCCTTACAAACGATTTCAGCTAATAATTAACCTGAAACCTGCTACACAGTGAAAAAATGCTAGTTCTATACCCTCATTTAATCAATGCATATAGATTCTGAACGTAAATGGCTCCCCCTATCAAACAATAGCAGAGCCAGAGGTTTCTTCTTGACGAAAAGTACAGAACCACCTACTGATTTGCCAGAGGGATAGAACCTGCAT
Source organism: Mus musculus (assembly GCF_000001635.26). Lineage (NCBI taxonomy): Eukaryota > Metazoa > Chordata > Mammalia > Rodentia > Muridae > Mus > Mus musculus. The sequence continues at coordinate 117,619,982 of NC_000079.6, forward strand.
TTAAACAGGTGCTAGGATACAGAGTCTAGTAACCTGGACCACAAACGGAGACCACAGTTATCTGTGTCACTTAGGTATGAGATCGGCAAAATCAAGATCTAAAGAACGAATGAGTCTGCTACCCAAAGTCTTCAATGGATAACACAATGGATAGTGCAACCCTATATTTGAATGATCTTTCTTTTGAAAGATGAAACTTTAATGGCTGCTCGCTTGTGGATCTCTATTCATATTAGTTTTTAATTTCGTGCTATTTTAGTAGAATTAAAGAAATAATATAATATGTTCAAACCAGCTAGATGTTTGACTTCTTTAAACTAAACTATAAAGTTCCAGAAAATAATGTCTATTTTTCAGGTATAATGCATTAAAAAAAAAGCAACAAATTCCTGACACTTGCCCACTATATGGTAACTTTTCTATACACTCTTTTTTCCTTATCTTGCTAATGACTAATATAAGTACAAATAACAGGGTGATGCAGGATACCCAAAAGATGTGGAGTTGCATTCATTAGCTCATTCATCAGTGGATATTCAAAGTGCCAAGTTTATTTTCATGAGCTCCTATGGCTTTATGTGCAAAAAGAATGAAACAGTCATAGCCTTTCAGGGGTGTTTCGTTCAGTCAATGAACAAGTGATACTTAGTCCTTGATGTCTCTTTCTTGTACAGTGGTTCTCAACCTTCCTAATGCTGTAACCCTTTAATACAATTTCTCATGTTGTAGTGACTCTCAACCATTAAATCATTTTCATTGTTATTTCATAACTGTAATTTTTCTACTGTTTTGAATCATAATGTAAACTGTTTTGGAGATAGAGGTTTGCCAAGGAGGCCATGACCCACACACAGGTTGAGAAATGCTGTTAGTCTCCCTTCCCCTTCTTCCTTTCTTGTCTATAGAAAATACCAACCAACAATTGTGCATAACAATTTACAAGACTCTGGGGAATGAAATTATCTACTTCAAAATTTAACATTTGACTATTTTTAGTTCCTATTTTCACTTTTATGATTCCAGAATATGGAGAATTTTCAAGCTTATTTTTCCCTAAGAATACCAAATTATTCAACAGTTATGAATTTAAAAGAGACAAAAACAAAAACAAAAACCCAGATATCTTTATCTTAAAGAAGTAAGTTTTCTCTATGTAAAATAAGGGTGGTTCTTATTTCTTCTTCATCGGAAAGCCATGTTTGAAGGAGAGTAAAATGTTCCTAACCTACTTTCCTCTCTTCAATTTTTACCTTTATCACTCTTGCTAATTGCCTGGGTGTCCTTTACCCATCTATTTTCACGATTCTTTCCCAGAGGCTTGGTTTAATTTTAAAAGTGCAGTGTACTCAGCCCTAATTATGTGAGAGCTCACTGCAGGCAAACAGCAAGAGATAGTAATGACCAAGCCGTGTTCTCAAATCACTGACATGGCTATCACAGCCAGTTGTTATAAATATTTAATGATGAGGAAATACAGTGATGGGAGGCAAGACTTAGAAGCTAGTGACATTTGAAAAGAGATGTCCTTCCAATAACAAAATTTCACTAGATAAGATTTTAAAAATAACCGCACTTGCACTTTTCATGTTTTTCTTAAGTACTTAAAATTTTGACAATACTTATAATTCAATCTCACTTATAATTAATAATTAGAGATAAGGAGGCCCCATGGGTTTCTTTGAGAAATAATGATATTTTAAAAAAATACTACCCATTAAACCAAAAACTTAGTGTTGTCATTGAAACTCATGCTTTCATATAGGTTTCAATGTCCAGTGTTTATTTTAAACAATCTGTAATATTTATTTTTACATCAATATAGTCAGGGGGGAAAGGAACCATCAAGGTATCGTAGCTTATCATATACGGGAAGGCCAATGTCTGTGAGAGATTTAAAAAATAATAATAAAGCCAGGAGGTAGCAAAAGTGCAACGCTGCCTGTCAAGTTCTGAATATATTTGGGACAATATCCGAAAACTCCTTTTCTTTTGCTTTGAGTCCAAGAATGAAACAGGATCAAGGTTTCAAGACAAGCAATTTTCTTAAACAAATATTTTCTCAGAAAAACACACACACGCACACACAAAGGGCCAGTAGGGATATACAAAGAAAAATACTATGAAAGGTACTATTGTTGTCTGACTGCAGCTTAGGAGACCAAACTATGGAGAATTTTGATTTAAGACCACTTGTAAAACAAGAAGCTGAGATTTGAACCCATGGATCAAGTTCAGAACCTGACATGCTAAATGCCTAAAGTTTTCAGTCATGACCTGATATAGTGACTGGCATTTTTTCTTTCTTTTTTTTCCATTTTTTTATTAGGTATTTAGCTCATTTACATTTCCAATGCTATACCAAAAGTCCCCCATACCCACCCACCCCCACTCCCCTACCACCCACTCACCCTTTTTGGCCCTGGCGTTCCCCTGTACTGGGGCATATAAAGTTTGCGTGTCCAATGGGCCTCTCTTTCCAGTGATGGCCAACTAGGCCATCTTTTGATACATATGCAGCTAGAGTCAAGAGCTCCGGGGTACTGGTTAGTTCATAATGTTGTTCCGCCTATAGGGTTGCAGATCCCTTTAGCTCCTTGGGTACTTTCTCTAGCTCCTCCATTGGGAGCCCTGTGATCCATCTATTAGCTGACTGTGAGCATCTACTTCTGTGTTTGCTAGGCCCCGGCACAGTCTCACAAGAGACAGCTACATCTGGGTCCTTTCGATAAAATCTTGCTAGTGTATGCAATGGTGTCAGCGTTTGGATGCTGATTATGGGGTGGATCCCTGGATATGGCAGTCTCTACATGGTCCATCCTTTCATCTCAGCTCCAAACTTTGTCTCTGTAACTCCTTCCATGAGTGTTTTGTTCCCACTTCTAAGGAGGGGCATAGTGTCCACACTTCAGTCTTCATTTTTCTTGAGTTTCATGTGTTTAGGAAATTGTATCTTATATCTTGGGTATCATAGGTTTTGGGCTAATATCCACTTATCAGTGAGTACATATTGTGTGAGTTCCTTTGTGAATGTGTTACCTCACTCAGGATGATGCCCTCCAGGTCCATCCATTTGGCTAGGAGTTTCATAAATTCATTCTTTTTAATAGCTGAGTAGTACTCCATTGTGTAGATGTACCACATTTTCTGTATCCATTCCTCTGTTGAGGGGCATCTGGGTTCTTTCCAGCTTCTGGCTATTATAAATAAGGCTGCTATGAACATAGTGGAGCATGTGTCCTTCTTACCAGTTGGGGCATCTTCTGGATATATGCCCAGGAGAGGTATTGCTGGATCCTCCGGTAGTACTATGTCCAATTTTCTGAGGAACCGCCAGACTGATTTCCAGAGTGGTTGTACAAGCCTGCAATCCCACCAACAATGGAGGAGTGTTTCTCTTTCTCCACATCCTCGCCAGCATCTGCTGTCACCTGAATTTTTGATCTTAGCCATTCTGACTGGTGTGAGGTGGAATCTCAGGGTTGTTTTGATTTGCATTTCCCTGATGATTAAGGATGTTGAACATTTTTTCAGGTGCTTCTCTGCCATTCGGTATTCCTCAGGTGAGAATTCTTTGTTCAGTTCTGAGCCCCATTTTATAATGGGGTTATTGGATTTTCTGAAGTCCACCTTCTTGAGTTCTTTATATATGTTGGATATTAGTCCCCTATCTGATTTAGGATATGTATAGACCCTTTCCCAATCTGTTGGTGGTCTTTTTGTCTTATTGACGGTGTCTTTTGCCTTGCAGAAACTTTGGAGTTTCATTAGGTCCCATTTGTCAATTCTCGATCTTACAGCACAAGCCATTGCTGTTCTGTTCAGGAATTTTTCCCCTGTGCCCATAACTTCAAGGCTTTTCCCCACTTTCTCCTCTATAAGTTTCAGTGTCTCTGGTTTTATGTGAAGTTCCTTGATCCACTTAGATTTGACCTTAGTACAAGGAGATAAGTATGGATCAATTCGCATTCTTCTACATGGTAACAACCAGTTGTGCCAGCACCAATTGTTGAAAATGCTGTCTTTCTTCCACTGGATGGTTTTAGCTCCCTTGTCGAAGATCAAGTGACCATAGGTGTGTGGGTTCATTTCTGGGTCTTCAATTCTATTCCATTGGTCTACTTGTCTGTCTCTATACCAGTACCATGCAGTTTTTATCACAATTGCTCTGTAGTAAAGCTTTAGGTCAGGCATGGTGATTCCACCAGATGTTCTTTTATCCTTGAGAAGAGTTTTTGCTATCCTAGGTTTTTTGTTATTCCAGATGAATTTGCAAATTGCTCCTTCTAATTTGTTGAAGAATTGAGTTGGAATTTTGATGGGGATTGCATTGAAACTGTAGATTGCTTTTGGCAAGATAGCCATTTTTACAATGTTGATCCTGCCAGTCCATGAGCATGGGAGATCTTTCCATCTTCTGAGATCTTCTTTAATTTCTTTCTTCAGAGACTTGAAGTTTTTATCATACAGATCTTTCACTTCCTTATTTAGAGTCACGCCGAGATATTTTATATTATTTGTGACTATTTAGAAGGGTGTTGTTTCCCTAATTTCTTTCTCAGCCTGTTTATTCTTTGTGTAGAGAAAGGCCATTGACTTGTTTGAGTTTATTTTATATCCAGCTACTTTACCGAAGCTGTTTATCAGGTTTAGGAGTTCTCTGGTGGAATCTTTAGGGTCACTTAAATATACTATCATATCATCTGCAAAAAGTGATATGTTGACTTCCTCTTTTCCAATTTGTATCCCCTTGATCTCCTTTTGTTGTCGAATTGCTCTGGCTAATACTTCAAGTACTATGTTGAAAAGGTAGGGAGAAAGTGGGCAGCCTTGTCTAGTCCCTGATTTTAGTGGGATTGCTTCCAGCTTCTCTCCATTTACTTTGATGTTGGCTACTGGTTTGCTGTAGATTGCTTTTATCATGTTTAGGTATGGGCCTTGAATTCCTGATTTTCCAAAACTTTTATCATGAATTGTTGTTGGATCTTGTCAAATGCTTTTTCTGCATCTAATGAGATGATCATGTGGTTTTTGTCTTTGAGTTTTTTTATATAATGGATTACATTGATGGATTTTCGTATATTAAACCATCTCTGCATCCCTGGAATAAAACCTACTTGTCAGGATGGATGATTGCTTTAATATGTTCTTGGATTCGGTTAGGGAGAATTTTATTGAGGATTTTTGCATCGATATTCATAAGAGAAATTGGTCTGAAGTTTTCTATCTTTGTTGGATCCTTCTGTGGTTTAGGTATCAGAGTAATAGTGGCTTCATAAAATGAGTTGGGTAGAGTACCTTTTACTTCTATTTTGTGAAATAGTTTGTGCAGAACTGGAATTAGATCTTCTTTGAAGGTCTGATAGAACTCTGCACTAAACCTGTCTGGTCCTGGGCTTTTTTTGGCTGGGAGACTATTAATAACTGCTTCTATTTCTTTAGGGGATATGGGACTGTTTAGATGGTCAACTTGATCCTGATTCAACTTTGGTACCTGGTATCTGTCCAGAAATTTGTCCATTTCGTCCAGGTTTTCCAGTTTTGTTGAGTATAGCCTTTTGTAGAAGGATCTGATGGTGTTTTGGATTTCTTCAGGATCTGTTGTTATGTCTCCCTTTTCATTTCTGATTTTGTTAATTAGGATTTTGTCCCTGTGCCCTTTAGTGAGTCTAGCTAAGGGTTTATCTATCTTGTTGATTTTCTCAAAGAACCAACTCCTTGATTGGTTAATTCTTTGAATAGTTCTTCTTGTTTCCACTTGGTTGATTTCACCCCTGAGTTTGATTATTTCCTGCCGTCTACTCCTCTTGGGTGAATTTGCTTCCTTTTTTTCTAGAGCTTTTAGATGTGTTGTCAAGCTGCTAGTATGTGCTCTCTCCCGTTTCTTCTTGGAGGCACTCAGAGCTATGAGTTTCCCTCTTAGAAATGCTTTCATTGTGTCCCATAGGTTTGGGTACGTTGTGGCTTCATTTTCATTAAACTCTAAAAAGTCTTTAATTTCTTTCTTTATTCCTTCCTTGACTAAGGTATCATTGAGAAGAGTGTTGTTCAGTTTCCACGTGAATGTTGGCTTTCCATTATTTATGTTGTTATTGAAGATCAGTCTTAGGCCATGGTGGTCTGATAGGATACATGGGACAATTTCAATATTTTTGTATCTGTTGAGGCCTGTTTTGTGACCAATTATATGGTCAATTTTGGAGAAGGTCCTGTGAGGTGCTGAGAAGAAGGTATATCCTTTTGTTTTAGGATAAAATGTTCTGTAGATATCTGTCAAGTCCATTTGTTTCATAACTTCTGTTAGTTTCACTGTGTCCCTGTTTAGTTTCTGTTTCCACGATCTGTCCATTGATGAAAGTGGTGTGTTGAAGTCTCCCACTATTATTGTATGAGGTGCAATGTGTGCTTTGAGCTTTACTAAAGTGTCTTTAATGAATGTGGCTGCCCTTGCATTTGGAGCGTAGATATTCAGAATTGTGAGTTCCTCTTGGAGGATTTTACCTTTGATGAGTATGAAGTGTCCCTCCTTGTCTTTTTTAATAACTTTGGGTTGGAAGTCGATTTTATCCGATATTAAAATGGCTACTCCAGCTTGTTTCTTCAGACCATTTGCTTGGAAAATTGTTTCCCAGCCTTTCACTCTGAGGTAGTGTCTGTCTTTTTCCCTGAGATGGGTTTCCTGTAAGCAGCAGAATGTTGGGTCCTGTTTGTGTAGCCAGTCTGTTAGTCTATGTCTTTTTATTGGGGAATTGAGTCCATTGATATTAAGAGATATTAAGGAAAAGTAATTGTTGCTTCATTTTATTTTTGTTGTTATAGTTGGCAGTCTGTTCTTGTGGCTGTCTTCTTTTTGGTTTGTTGAGGGATTACTTTCTTGCTTGTTCTAGGGGGTGATTTCCGTCCTTGTATTGCTTCTTTTCTGTTATTATCCTTTGAAGGGCTGGATTCGTGGAAAGATATTGTATGAATTTGGTTTTGTCATGGAATACTTTGGTTTCTCCATCTATGGTAATTGAGAGTTCGGCCGGGTATAGTAGTCTGGGCTGGCATTTGTGTTCTCTTAGTGTCTGTATAACATCTGTCCAGGCTCTTCTGGCTTTCATAGTCTCTGGTGAAAAGTCTGGTGTAATTCTGATAGGCCTTCCTTTATATGTTACTTGACCTTTCTCCCTTACTGCTTTTAATATTCTATCTTTATTTAGTGCATTTGTTGTTCTGATTATTATGTGTCGGGAGGAATTTCTTTTCTGGTCCAGTCTATTTGGAGTTCTGTAGGCTTCCTGTATGATCATGGGCATCTCTTTCTTTATGTTTGGGAAGTTTTCTTCTATTATTTTGTTGAAGATATTAGCTGGCCCTTTAAGTTGAAAATCTTCATTCTCATCAATTCCTATTATCTGTAGGTTTGGTCTTCTCATTGTGTCCTGGATTTCCTGGATGTTTTGAGTTAGGATCCTTTTGCATTTTGTATTTTCTTTGACTGTTGTGTCTATGTTCTCTATGGAATCTTCTGCACCTGAGATTCTCTCTTCCATTTCTTATATTCTGTTGCTGATGCTTGCATCTATGGTTCCAGATCTCTTTCCTAGGGTTTCTATCTCCAGCGTTGCCTCGCTTTGGGTTTTCTTTATTGTGTCTAGATCCCTTTTTAGTTCTAGTATGGTTTTGTTCATTTCCATCACCTGTTTGGATATGTTTTCCTGTTTTTCTTTAAGGACTTCTACCTGTTTGGTTGTGTTTTCCTGCTTTTCTTTAAGGGCCTGTAACTCTTTAGCAGTGCTCTCCTGTAATTCTTTAAGTGACTTATGTAAGTCCTTCTTGATGTCCTCTATCATCATCATGAGAAATGTTTTTAAATCTGGGTCTAGATTTTCGGTTGTGTTGGGGTGCCCAGGACTAGGTGGGGTGGGAGTGCTGTGTCCTGATGATGGTGAGTGGTCTTGAGTGGTAGGATTCTTACGTTTGCCTTTCACCATCTGGTAATCTCTGAAGCTAGCTGTTATAGTTGTCTCTGGTAAGAGCTTGTTCTTCAGGTGACTCTGTTAGCCTCTATAAGCAGACCTGGGAGGGTAGCTCTCTCCTTAGTTTCAGTGGGCAGAGTATTCTCTGCAGGCAAGCTCTCTTCTTGCAGGGAAGGTACCCAGATATCTGGTGTTCGAACTGGACTCCTGGCAGAAGTTGTGTTCCACTCACTAGAGGTCTTAGGATCCCGTGTGGAATCCTGTGTGAGCCCTCTCGGGTGTCAGGTGACTCCGCTGGCAAGGTACCCTGGTGCTTGAGTGGAGCAGAAGGGACTTGTGCCCCACGTCAGGCCCGGGTAGTCTGCTTCCCTATTTACAGCAGTCTCAGGTTCCGCGCGATTGGATTGGGGCAGGCGTTGTGTTCCACTCACCAGAGGTCTTAGGATCCCATGGGGAATCCTCTGTGGGCCCTTGCGGGTGCTGGGCGACTCCGCTGGCAAGGTACCCCGGAGCTCCGGCATTTTTTCTTATAAAAATATCCTATTTTAGTTTTAAAACTGAATTCTTTAGCAGACATATACATTTATTTAGGAATTTACCAGATATTTTATTGTTTAGATACATGCATACATTGGTTTTTAAAAATTGGATATTTTTATTCATTTACATTTCAAATGTTATCCCCTTTCCTGGTTTCTCCTCTTTAAACCCCCATCTCATCCCCCTCCTCTTGCTTCTATGAAGGTGCTGTCCCACCTACCCACCCACTCCCAGCTCCCTCAAATTCCCCTACATTGGGGCATTGAGCCCTCACAGGACCAAGGGCCTCTCCTTCCATTGATGACAGATAAGACCATTCTTTGCTACATTTGAGGCTGGAGCCATGGATCCCTCCATGAGTACTCTTTTGTTGGTGGTTTAGTCCCTAGGAGCTCTGGGGGTCCTGGTTGGTTGATATTGTTATTCTTCCAATGGGGTTGCAAACCCCTTCAGCTCCTTTAGTCCTTTCTCTAACTCCTCCACTGGGGTCCCTGTGCTCAATCCAATGATTGGCTGCGAGCATCTGTCTCTGTAATTATTAGACTCTGGCAGAGCCTCTCAGGAGACAGCTATATCAGGCTCCTGTCAGCAAGCATTTCTTGATATCCACAACAGTGTCTGGCTTTGGTGTCTGTATATGGGATGAATCCCCAGGTGGGACAGTTTCTGGATGGCCTTTCCTTTAGTCTGTGCTCCACTCTTTGTCTGGTATTTCCTTTAGACAGGAGTGATTCTGAATTAAAAATTTGTAGGTGAGTGGGTGACCCCATCCCACAACCGGGGGCCTTGCCTAACCTCTGGATATAGTCTCTACAGGTTCTTCCTCCCCTTTGTTGGACATTTCAGTTAATCTCATCCCCACTGGGTGCTGGGAGCCTCTTGCTTTTCTGCCATCTGGACTTTCTGGTGGCTACCCCTAATTCCCCATCCCCCATTGCTACACACATTTGTTCAATTTCCTGACCTCTGTACCTCTCCTCTGTCTCGTCTCCTCCCATACCTGTTTCTGTGCCCCCTTCCTCCTCCTCTCTTCCTCCCAAGTCCCTCCTACCCTCTCCCTCCTATGAGTATATTGTCCCCCCTTCTAAGAAAGACTGAAGCATCCACACTTTGTTCTTCCCTCTTCTTGAGCTTCATATGGTCTGTGAATTGTATCTTGGGTATTCTGAGCTTTTGGGCTAATATCCACTTATCAGTGAGTGCATACCATGTGTGTTCTTTTGTTACTTCACTCAGGATGATATTTTCTAGTTCCATCCATTTGCCTAAGAGTTTCACGAAGTTATTGTTTTTATTAGCTGAGTAGTACATTGTTTAGTGTTTAAATCACATTTAATGTATCTTGTTTACTTAATTTCTCCCTGATTTGTGTGTTTGTGGACAAACATGCAAAATAATTTTTATAACCCTTTGAAATATGTAATTCCTATCTTTGTCTCTAGTCATCACATTGTACAATATCAAGCTCCACCCTTTCCTCTTAATTGCAATGTAGTGCTCTTTCATTGGCTTTTTCATGTCCTATCCTCCCTAGCCTCAACTGTTTCAGGTTCCATGTACACATGAGATCTTCCCACACCACCTGTCTTTCTGTGCCCAGATCATCTCGCTTAATATGTGTTCTTGTTAAACTGTGTGCTACAAATGACATAACTTTACTCTTTTTATGGTTCTGTTGAATATATGTGTCACATTTTTTCCTTTATAAGTTGATAGACAGTTGAGTTGTCGCTGCAAAGAATGTTAGAGTCCTGGTTTCTCTTTGATGTGTTGATTTCTTTTCCTTTGGGTATGTACCTGGCAGTCACTCGATTGTTGGATCATATTGCTATTTAATATTTAAGAGGCCCTGTTATATTGTTTTTCCACCAATCATGTGCAAGGATTTTCTTTATTCCATACCTTTCCACCTCTCTCTTTCTCTCTCTCTATATATTATATATACAGATATTATAAATGTATGTGCAAACTTACATCTGACAAAATATTTGTTTAAGGAAATTGCATGTGTTAAAGTATTGTTGCTATTTTTCTAAGAAAAATTTCCAAGTTTCTTATATGTTCTGTATATTAATTTTTTGTCAGATGTAAGTTTGCAGATATTTTTCCCATTCTAGAGATTGCTTGGATTCTATTAATTGCTTTCTTTGCATACAGGGGTTTTTAGTTTGTCCTGACTATACATAACCTAACTAAATATAAACATATACATAAAATATATATTACATAACTAAATAACTTTTAGTTATATTCTCATTTGGGGAATTGCACCTAACAGTTAAATATTGGCTACATTTTTCTTAGAGCCAACTAAGTTCATTAAAGTGACTAAAGTTGTATATGTCCAAACCAAGAATATTTAAACAAAGATGAAAGTGAAAAACTCATTACAGAGTCATTTCATGGTGGATGGAATGGGAATAAGATTTGTAATTTGAGATATGAGTATTAATGAAGAGAGAAAATTACTACACAAAGTATCAGTGTTTGCTATAATGTTTTTGTATATCACCATATAAGTGTCATTATTGTTAATCATTATATATCATAGTTTAAAATATGAGTTTTTCAGGATAGTAATAGATTTCAGTTGGTTGGAAATCTTTAGGATGATTGTTATTAGACTTTGGTGTATTGGAAAAAAAGATAACTAATGAAGACAGAGAATAATGTCCAGGAAGTCCAATACTGCGCACCTCTGGGGTACATCCTTGTGACTTCTGATGTCTAGAGACATGGTATTCCATTTAGAGAATCACTGTAGCCAACATTACTGTTTTCTAATTATCCCTGAGTTAGTGGGAGTGTGGAAGTATAGAATTCATCTGAGAACCTGATTACCATTGAGTTCTAGGTGGAAATTCCAGAAACCTCTAGAAGGTAAATAATAACAGTGCCACAGAATTAGAAAATCCCTTGTAAATTTCTTTGTTTAAAAACGATGAATTACTTTTTGTTAAGTGATTTTCACCTTTCAGAAAACTGAGAATAGCAAGGCCAGAACCTCTTGTAATATTAGAAAACTTTAAAATATTCTTATAATTTACCTTTCTTCATAAGTAAGGTTGAATTCATGAAGTCAATGGAAAGGAATACAGAGTTGAGAGGTTTAAGTGGGGGGAATAGTGTAGTCAGAGCACACTAGAGGCTCAGGTGGCTATTACTAGGGATGGTTCATTCTGCTTTAAACTCAGGTCATGTTGAGATCATTGCTTGGTGGGTCTGTTCTGGAATGCCTTATCTGGCAATTTTAGCTGTAGTAGATGATATATGAAGATATATTTCTATCACAACTAACCTCTACTTGTGATGCTAACACAAGGAAATAATTATACGATTTGGAAAAAAAGTATCATGAATGATCAGATACAGTTGAGAGGAACTTGGAAAGGCAGTTTAAAAAGCTGCCAGGAGCCAAAAGGTGAAATAAATAAATAAATTAGTAGTGAGTAATAACTCAAAATATAATATAATGTATAAAATAAGTCTGTCCATGCTTATATAAATAAATGATTGGATCAATAAATAAAGAGAAGAATTATCAGTGATTTATGTAAGCATTCTACCCTTAAGGAAGTAGACTGTAGTCCTGTTACTTAAATGTGTCTGCCAGTAGTGACTCCTTTAAAAGAATGTGTTGAGAAGCCTGACCAATTCTGTCAGCAGCTGCCAGAATCACACACCTGCAAACTGTCAAGGTTACCAGGAAAAGAATAGTCTGGAAAACTGTCACAGCCAGGTTAAGGGGACATGATAACAGATTATAATGTGATACCTCAAGAGAATTCTTTAGCAGAGGGACCCTAGGGTAGAAAATGATGTCTGAATGAAGCATAGATTTAGTAACAACCAGATTCTGATATTTGGTGCATTATTTGTCACAAATGTAAAGTGTAAAAATGGGAGAAGCCTTTTGTAATGTACATGAAAACTCACTAATATTATTGTAACTGTATTTTCCCAATTTTGCAGTACGAGGAATTGAATCTGCAGCATTTAGCATGCTGGGCAAGTGCAACAGCACTGAGTTAAGCCCTTAGAAGCATATTTATCATTTTTATTTTTCTTAAAATTTGAGGAAGATTCTTACTAAGTCACCGTCCATGAACACAGTATGCATGTCATTCAGGCAGGACCTGAGCTTATGTTTCTACTGCTCCAACTTTCAGAGAAGCTGGGTTTAACAAGTGTATTTCACTAGGACTGGTTCAAAGACCCACATTTATAAAAAATGACAATTTTTTTTGCAACTAGAGATTTAGCAGCATGTATGACATAATATAGGAAATGTCTCAAGCCTTTCCAACTTAAAAACACCTGTACTTTTTACATTTCATTAAAAAAAATATATCATCCATTGTATTTCTGACTTACTTGGTGTGGTGACTTTAGTACAGACCACAAGCAAGTAGTTCTAGGAAAAATGCATGTTCTTTAGTCAGTTTTTACTGTTTAAACTTACTTAAGGGAATTCAGTTGAATTATTCTAAAGTTTTGTTATTCTACATTTATAATATGTAAAATATAGCAAGTAGCCAATATATTCTCACCTTGAATGAGTATCAGTAATCCAACTATGAATGCTACTAATTTGTTACAAATTCATGCTCACAGAGGCCTATTAAGCCTGACTTATCATTGGTAGCTTTTGAAATTTATTATCATAATGTCAACAGAAATAAATAGCATATAAAGCATAATTCTGTAGATAAGTATAATAAAATAGCCTGTAGCATTTCCTGTAGAAATCAGTGATAGCTCAGACAGCCTTTGTTTATGCAGAGTAGACATTTGCCTGGGAGGAAGCTCACATTTGGTTTGAAGCTCAAGTCTAGTAATCCACTTTTCACTTGGAATTTTTGTGTAACAAATAATTGGAACGTATTAATTGTATGAAACAATGGGTTGTTTTGACATTTTTCATTTATATCTATCTTCTATTTTGATCATACTCATTCCTATTATTATTTCTTGTCTCTATGCCTGTCATATTCGTTCTTCAGTCACTGTCTCCTCTCCCAGGCTTGCTCGCTCTCTCTCTCTCTCTCTCTCTCCCTCTCTCTCTCTCTCTCTCTCTCTCTCTCCCCCCCCCCTTTGGTCCTTCTCTCCCCCTCTCTCTGTGTGTGTATGTGTGTGTTTAAATCTAGATTCCACATATGAGGAGTTTAAGGAAGAGATATAATTAGGACAGTGAGATAGAGTCAAGAACAGATATTTCAAGTGGAGGATCCAACATGGATATCTATACAACAGCTAGAAAAATAGTGGGACTACTAAGAAAGGAATATAAAACTCCCCTCCCCCAGAAAGATGACTGAGGGATTAGTTTGCATTTTTTGATTGAAAATTTTTGATTCTCTTTGGACATATTTCAGTTCATTAGAGTGCTTGGTGCTATATTAAACTAGTTTCATTCTGATATTTAAACATGTGATCTAAGGTCATTTTTTTTCTTTATGTGTATGTGTTGTATGATATGTGTATGTGTTTGTATTAGTGTATGTAGGTATCCATGCAAATATGCATATGGAGGCCAGAGGTTGATATTGCATCTTCTTCAATCACATTCACCTTATTTTGTTAAGTAAGACCTCTCATGGAACACAGACCTTATTGGTGCTGCTGGGCTGGCTGTCCAATGGGCTTCAAGTCTCTCTTCTATCTCTCTCCTAAACCTTCACTTTGGCTTATAGATTTGTGTTGTGGTACATAGCTTATAGGTAGATACTGGGATCCAAACTCCATTCCTTAGGCTAATATTGACCTTTACTGAGCTTTACTCTCCATCCTTCATTGTGATTCTTATATTGTTATTATGTTTCAGACATTATTGAAATCAAGATTTGGAAATAGTTGAATATGTTATTGTTAGATGGGCTTTTTGAATACAATTTTAAAAATATATGTTTGATAAGCTCTTATTATAGAGGTCTGATATATAATCTATTGCATTCTAGAGTTTTGTTAGTATATATATATTACTCAAATACTATATATTTGGCATTAAAAGGAAGATAATTTTTTGAGAACTTACTACATGTTTGCTATACTCATATCATTTCTACTCTTCCTTCTTCCTCCTCCTTCTCTTTAGATATTCCCCACCTACTTCTGAAATTCATGATGTCTTCTTTAGTTATTACTGTTGCATATCTGCTTCTAGATAGGTATATGTATACCTGAGTCTCATTAGTATCAGTTATATGTACATGAGTTCATGGAAAAGGCTGATTTCCCCCTCTCTGCAGTATTTAATTGCCTTTAGCTTTTCATCTAGAGGTGGGGACCTGGGAGATTTTTTCCATGTGTCCTGAAATTTCAGCTGGTGTCTTTTTTGCATCTGCACTGGTATATCAGTTGGAGATTTTTGCATCTGCACTGGCATATCATCTCTGCTGACCTTGTGCAGTTCTTGTTTAGAATACCTTTCCTCTTCAGAAAAACCTTGAGGTAGTGATAGAGTTTATGATGCTGCAGACTGAGCCTTAGAAAAAAACATGTTTGCAAGGAGTAGATAGTGGTTTCCTTAAACTTAAATGTTGCAGGGATAATATATTAAATTATTCTCATTAAATGGGTGGTCTTGAGTAAGCTGGTGTTTGCTATTTGTGGATGACTTTCTCAACAGTGTTTACCTAGGAAACTCAAGCCTTCATCCTTCCAGCACTGCTTTATCTTCAAACTTCAGTGGGAGGAGGATCTTCAAGGAGCAAGGGATTTGAGCAAGAAGTTGCATGCTCTCTGAGCTCTCAGACTTTAACTCCAAAGTGTGTGAAATGTGCTAGGTTTAGCATGGAGTAACTAACTTCTTTATTTGGGGAAGAAAAGGAAAGGACTATCCAGAAAGTCTCATCTGAAATTCAGAATTACCTTTTTGGCTTCACAGCCCCAAATTTTCCATCTACCGTTACTAGAAATATTTGTGGAATATATAGGAGAACTGTGTCCCAAACCAAAGCCATCCACTTCAGTCTAATTCCCCATTAACAATAGCATTTCACATTCACATTCATTAACATTCTCCATAGAACAAGCTTTCAATGACCCACTAAGGCAACAGAGTTTGCTTCGAGCACCTCCTGTCTCCAAAGTGAGATGGTGAAATCATAATATCTGAATGTACTCTTCTTTTCCTTCCCTAGTCTATTTTTTCTTTCTAGAATTGTCTCACTAGTTTCACATAATTATGTATTAAAATCCTACTGGCTAACTGAATTAGTTAAATGTGATCTTTCCAGTTTCCTCCAATACCACAAGCCAGCAGACAACATGCTTCTCCTCAATGCCCACATGCATTTTTAGTATTTTATTAGTGTTCACCTGATTTGATCACTTTTCTACCTTGTATTTTAGTCGTTCCATTCATTTACATTAAACATGATGTCTAGTGCAATAAAGCATTTCAAAAAAGTTATTTAATTGAAATAAGACTTTCCTAGATTGGACAGGTAAAACATGGCATCAGTATTTTGAGCTGAACTATTCAAACAGAATTTCATTATTGGTATAAGAATTACATAGTGACTTGCTTTCATACGTCTTAGGTTATTGAAATTCAGCCTAATGATAGATATATGTAAATATATAATGATGTCTTTCATGTTAACTAATATTTTCAACTGGATAGGATCTCGAGTTTCCTGGGAGACATGCCTCTAGGCATGCCTGTGGAGTGTCTAATTTATGTTAGCCTCTCCTCTGGCCTTGAGATTAGAGAATGCTGCAGAGAAACACCATTGCTGTGGGCAGGACTCTTCTAAGAGCTTGGGACTAGAGCTTATTAAAAAGGAGAAATAAATCCGAATGGATCAGATAATTGTTCAGTTTTCATCTTAGAAAACAAAACTTCACTACCTCCATGCTACAAATAAGGGAGAGAAGAAATATTAATCATTGCAAATTACAAAGAACTGTAAAAGTCAAGTTGAATACAAGAATTAAGCATATATATGGTTGTCTGTGAGTGGTTACTTAATTAATCTTATTGGAATATTTTTTCATTCTTCATCCTGAGCCACTCTCTTTTTGGAGATGTCTGTGCCAGTCTGTCTATCTCTCTCTCTCTCTCTCTGTCTCTGTCTCTCTCTCTCTCTGTCTCTCTCTGTCTCTCTCTTTCCACCTGTATGTGAGTGTGTAACATTTAACTCATTTAATATAAATGCTTACCCCCCCCCCCCCAACCTTTTTTCTTCCTTCTAGCTTCTTTGGTATAAGGCCGGAGGCTATACTTTTCTTTTTCCAATTCATCCCCTTAAACCCAGACATGCTCGGATTTGTTCTTCACATCATCATTCTTTATTTTACCTCTTCTCTCTTTCCCCAAATTAGACTTCATATTGGATTTCTGGAAGTTACACCATTCTGTATGGTTTTGTTCTGGCACAGAATAAAATTTGAGAGTGTCATTAGAACCTTCCAGGTTTATTTCCTATAGGAAAGAGATAATATCATAGAACGAGGAGATTTTCTCAATATAATACTTGTCACTGTGCAAATACAGTGAGTTCTTTGTAGTTGCATTCAGCTTAATAACTTTTTCACCATGTCCTGCTATTATTCTTCAGTAGGTTTAGGTTTTACTATTTGTTAATATCATGGAACTAGCTGTGGAGACTTGTGTCATGGTGTGTGCTATTGTAATACAAATACTTGGGAAGATGAAGCCTCTATAACATCAGGATATCCTGCCCCTATAATAAAGGAATTAGTTTTTGTTGATAAAAAACATTAAATGTGGATAAAGCTAAAGTTCCAAATGGAATACTTTTTGATGTGAGTACCATGCTACCTTTGAATAAAGTTGTTTTATTAAAAGGAAAGAAAAAATAAGTTGAAAAATATTGAACCAGAATAATATCATGCTTATTAAATCAAATTTCTGTTACTTAGTATTATGCTTGCTGGTCTGTTAAAATCAACTGAAGGTCAGAAACTAGAAATTATTTCATTAAAGTCAAAATTAAATCTGTTGTCTTTGGTGTCCATGTGGTTTTAGTATGTACATGGAATGGAGCTAGTTGTAAATTGGTCATTTTATATTTGGGAATCTTTATTTTGGTAAACCATATTGAGACCTTCTAATTAAACACTAATTTTGCATATAATGTAAAGTTTACTATGATGATGCCAAAAATTGTTAGGTATTATGGGAAGATTAAAATCAAATAAGTCTATCATGATTTTATACTGTGCAGAGGATTATACAGTATAGTACTAGTTATGAAAACATCTAGCTTCAAGTAGTAGACTTGAGTAAGTTCTCATGTGTAACTGGCCAAGTCAAATATCATTTTACATGTTTCAGATTTTTCGTGTTCAGTGACATAACTAATAAAATATTTCAGTATGTCATAGAGTTGGTGATAAAATACAGCAAGAATTGAGAAGGCTAGGCTGATTCTGTGACAGGCCTCAAATTGGCAGTTAAGGAGACTGAGGCCTAAATCTCTGTTTTCAAGAACTGGGCAATTCCAGGCAAGTCCAGGCCTCAGATGCTGCCCTGCCACTTGGTCTGAGGCAAGGACAATGGGTCAGCAGCAATATGCAGACTTCCTTAGCTACTCCCAAGCAAGTTGTCAGCCCCTCCTCCCCAGCAATAGAATGTCCATAGAGATGGACCCTACAGATTAATATAGAGGTCACCTACCCCAGAAATTTCCTAATGTGCTTTAAGTCAGGTCTGCACACTCACTTGGTTGTCTCTCTGTCTTGGTAATGGGGAGACCCCAGCATGCTGGACTTCTGGAGAAAAAAACACACTTTGCATTTACATACTGATTGAGTCTAGGTTATAATTCTTCGGCGAATCATTGAACCTTTACAGAATCAGGATGAGAAGATTATGAAGTTATCTCATGACTATAGTCATATAGTCATTACCTGCAAACTACTATAATGTAATATTAGCTTGGTAATCAACTGCAATGCAATAAAAATAACACTGTAGGGGCTGAAGTGCTCTGTGGTTAGGAGCACTGGCTACTTTGACATACAACCTGGGTTTGATTTCTAGCACCAACATGATACTTCACAACCCTCTTAAACTCTAGTCTCGGGATATCTGACACCATTTTCTGACATCTTTAGGCACTGCATGCACTTGGTACACAGATATTCAGGAAGGCAAAACAACCACAATTTTTCAAAATGTAATTGAAAAATTTATTTTATTATTGTTATTTTCCCATAATAATCACCATGTTGTTAAGGAAAAATCATATTACTACGATTCATCAGATTCTAGAATGCATGGGTACTAAATTGCAGAGACTTTCATGTTGACCTTAGATATAATTTTCTTCCAATGCATGCTGTACAGTGTGGAGTGTGATAACAATTTGCTGATGGCATCAACTTTGACAATTTTTAAAAACTGCATTATGGTTGATGCTCTTAAGAGGTCTTTTAATTGTTGGAAATCTCTGTACTTTCTAACCTTAAGTTCCCTGCCAATTTAAAACGGCCCTAGTTCCTTTTAAATCCTGATATATATCTTTACACAAATGAAAAATGTGTCAGAACAATGGACATGAAAGAATCAGTTGTCCCTCAAATAAGGTGTGTTTTATAACAAAAAACAGTGAGAACAGTAACTTTAATCTACCAGGAAAAGCAGCAGGTTTCTCTCCATGGAGATTATAGGTAGAAGAATACCCTTTGAATTCTCACACTAGGACTAACCACTGGGTGTCTCATGGGTCCCACATAATTGAAGAGTATCCCCATGAAGTTGCTTGGCTCACCTTCTTAGGTTCAAAGGATCTAGATTTTCATCTCGCCTTTGGACTATTCTCACCGAACCAAAATATTTAACTTTAAAATTTTTGAAGAGAGTGTCCATATTTTTTTTCACACCTTTAATTTAACCAAATTCTATTTGGTTTTTCAAATCTCACTTCACCTACTAATCAATCCCTTGTTGTTCTATTAATGTCTTTTACTTCACAGTTTTCATTATATTGACGTTCAAACACCAATAAACTATTTAAGGAACCTGCAGGCGAGGATTGCGGTGTGGTGCTGTATTTTATTAAAGCCAGGAACCGTTTATTCATAGGTATTTAGAGACCCTGTAGTTTCAGTCATCATGGTGAATAGACCATGTCGATGTAATAGAAAGCAGATAGACATTCTGGCTCTGTTACACCCACAGGGAATGCAGAGATGGACTTTAAAATAATGCTCATTGTTTATGTAAAACTACAAAATATCATATACATCAGAGAAAAGACAAAGTACCTCTTCAACCCCAGAGCTAATACCTTGATTCATTTTACAAATGTTCTCCCCAGTGCTTACCGGGTACATTTTGCTATTGAAGACTTGCTTGACTCCAACAAATATTAAATTGACCTCTATAAAACTGGAAAAAAACAGTAGCTAGTGAGATGTAGTACAATGTCATATGAATGGCAGATAAGAATCTGCATGAGTTGTTGCTATTTCTGATGGACTAGTTATTAAATGTCTTAGCAAAACAAACAAACAAAACCAACCAAATAAACAAATAACTCCCCCCCATCCCCGACAAAAACAAAGCAAAATCCAAGTTCAGGAACCAGCTATCTCTCCAAACCACCATTTCCTATGGACAACTGGATTGGCTGTAAGACATTCTAAGGGTCACATGGAATACATGCAGTGGGAAAGGAGGGAGGAGGAGACTTTGGGTTGGATACCTTGGGATTCTGCTAAGGAGTTAGCAGTCACTTAAGCTGGAGAAGGTGGGACGTGGAGAGAAGGGGTAGAATGGATTTTAAGCCCGTGTAGAGATTAATGGTACAAAAGAAAGTTTAAAAAATGCAAATCCTCTCTGAGGCTAAGATTAAGGATGAGTGAAAAAGAAACGCACAGGCTAGATGGGCAGGGATGCAAATGAAGCTACTTACATCAGGTTTGAGTTGCCAATAATTCTGAGATGATTCAATTCTCACCCACATATTCTATAGGCTGAGATTCCCTTCTAATCTTTACTGTCATGACGTGAGTCATGACAGATGGGTTTCTAAACAAATAATGATTTGTGAATTAGGAATAGCAAGGAACAAAATAAAATAAACCTATTATACCAAAGAATTACAATTTTTTTTGACACATTCATATGATCAAACAATTCTTAACTGCTTTTTTCAAGGTATCTCCAAAAAAGGTTAGGATTTTCTTCTTCATAAGGTTTCTGCTTTTTTAGCTTTGTCTCTGAGAGAATCAGAGCAGCCTGCCACTTAATGTAACATGAACCTTGAGAACATGTCTCATAAATAAAATCTGAAATGTATAAAACAAAACCTCTTGTAGGATTTAATACATTTATAGTCATTCTTACTTTTTTCCCTTCTGTTCCTCTGGCCTGTGGGAAAAACAAGCATGGCTTTTACCTATTAATGTGGATTCAGCCATCTTTTAAACAGCATCCCATCGTAGTTATATTTCTGTTGAAGAAGAAAGGCTTTTAAAGTCAACTGAATTATGAGGTGGAGGACAAAGGGAAAGCAGACAAAAAACGTTTTGTTTATATATATATATATATATATATATATATATATATATATATATATATATATACACCTACACACAAAAAACTTACATATATAAATTTTATAGCGCTTTAAGTGAATTTGTGTGGGAATTGGTTTGATTCATTTGCTGATAACAAAAATTTTCTCATTATACCACCATTTCTGCTTAAAATATGCCTGAATGTTTGTGTGAATAGTCTCATAATTAAGGAAACTTAGTCTTCAATTCTGAAGTACTTGATAGCAAATGTTTCTCTGCCCACACACCCTTGATATTTGTTAGAGACCTGTAAACACATGTTCCAGCTAGCGTCATTTTCTTCCTTGATACACCCCCATTTTGCTCCTCCATTGCTACGGGGTGAAACTCTGAAAGCAGCTCAAGTATGAAGTAATACCTTTTACAGGTACAGCTTTAGAGGATTAAAAAACAATCAAACCCACAAACTGTTTAGAAATGGTATCCCCTTTATCCATGTCAGCTTCTATGAAATGACTAGTCAGTGACCTCAACATCTTTTCTTAAATAAATGTGTTGGTTTTCACTCAGGGTGAGACGTAGAGACCTCATTTTATTCTTCTCCTGACATGCATCTAATTTTCTCAATCCCATTTGTAGAAGAGAATGTTTTCTCCTGTGAGTGTTTTGACATTTTTGTTAAAATATCAAGCAGCTCTAATTCTATGTCTTTATGTCTAGGTCTTCTGTTCTGTTCATTCATCTACAGATTTCTGTTCTCTTGCCATACTTCATTTTGTTACAGTGGCTCTGAAATATGCCTTGAAATCAAGTATGATGATACCTTACTTCTCCCCCTCCTTCTCCCTCCTCCTCTGGCTCCCCCCTCCTCTGGCTCCCCTCCTCCCCCTCCCCCTCTCCCTCCTCTTCCTCCTCCACCTCCTCTTCTTCTCCTCCTCCTTCTCCTTCTCTTCTTCCTCCTCCTCCTCCTCCTCCTCCTCCTCCTCCTCCTCCTCCTTCTTCTCTCAATCACCTATCAGACATCTCAAGTTTTGCAAAGTCAAGACATTGCCAGATTGTCTTTCTGAACACTTATGTTTAAACCCATACATCAGTGATGTTCTCATCCTTGGTCAGAGAAACTTCTCTTTGTATCAGGTGTTACTAAATTCGAAGATTTATCATTGTCCAGAGTGATGTGAGTAACTGGCTCTTAGGTGTTCAATGCTAGCAGAATTATGTAGCAAGCCTTAGGGAACATCTCCCAAGAAGGTAGAGATGGGAAAGAGTAAGAGGATGGAGTGGATTGTGGTGAAACATCTTTTGTGTCTCATTCTTCCAGAGTTCATTCTGCCAGCTCTAGGAGGTTTGGTGCTCCTGTGGTGTTTGTATTGCTGTTGGTCCAAAAAACCAAGTTCTGATTAGATATGTAGGTAAGGTCTTAGCCAGTATTCTATTCCTGCGAAGAGACACCATGACCACAGCAACTCGTACAGAGAGGAAAAGCATTTTATTGGGGTTGGCTTATAGTTTCAGAGTTTTGTCCATAATCCTCAAGATGGGAGCATGGCAGACCTCAGAGACATCTGGATCAGAATAGAACGAGACAAGATATGTACATTGTGCCTAGCTTGGGATTTTGAAACCTCCAAGCTCATGACACCCCCAGTGACTCACTTCCTCTTACAAGGTCACACCCACTTCGACAAGGCCACACCTCCACATAATGCCCCTCGTTTGTGATCAAGAATTGAAATCTAGGAGCCTATGAGGCAGTCTTATCTAATCTCCCAAGGCATCTATTCCTTCCTTCTGTGAAGCCCAACCCAATTCCTCTGCTATTCCTTACAAAAAGACTTGACTACCCTGTTTTGTTTGCCACAGCACAATCCTTCACATAGGCTCATAGACCTTACTGTGTTTTGAAAGATTAGTCATTCCCTCTATTTTCTAGAGCACATCATTATTTTTACTCTATATCATCAACATGAAGCTTCATTTGCATAAATTTTCTAGATAACTTAGAATGGACTATTTTCAGTTATTGTTTTAAATGCATTTTCCATATCAATTACACATTTTATTGTTTGAGAATTTTTCTGAATGCATGCATGTTTTCCTCAAATCTACCCCCAATTCCCTTCCTGTAACAGTTACTTTTTCAATTCTTCTGATAAAAAAACCTTGACCAAGGCAACATATAGAGGAATTTATTTCAGCTTGTGCTTTCAGAGGGTCCGTGATGGTGGAGTAAAGACATGGTGGTAAGAATAGATGAGATCCCATATCTTGAACCACAAAAACAAAGCAGAAAGAGGGGACTGGACTATGTGGATAAAATTTAAAACTCTCAAAGCCTGTCTCCAGTGACATGCTTCCTCTATCAAGGGCATACATCTCCTAAGCCTCACCAAACAGCCACACAAACCAGGGAGATAGTATTCAATTGTTTAATACTACAGGGGTTTCTCATTTAAATCACCAAATATCCATTCAAATGTTCCCTATAATCCCTACCAGATTTTCTTCACAACTCTAGAAGCCTCCTTTTCTTAATAACTTACTGAGGTTTTTGTTTTGTTTTGTTTTGTTTTGTTTTGTTTTGTTTTGTTTTCCGAGACAGGGTTGCTCTGTGTAGCCCTGGCTGTCCTGGAACTCACTTTGTAGACCAGGCTGGCCTCAAACTCAGAAATCCACCTGCCTCTGCCTCCCTAGTGCTGAGATTAAAGGCGTGCGCCACCACGCCTGGTGAGTTTTTTTTTTTTAAGTACTGCCTGTATGTAAATAGATGTGGTACCATCTACTATGGTATGGATAACATCTTTTTCCCAGAAGACTTTATTGCCAATAGCTTCTCAGCTGTACGTTGGAATCTGTGGACCCCTTCCCTATCCATGCAGGAATTTCTGTTGGCTTGATCTTGTGTTGATCATACAGTTCCAGATACTGTAATTTTTGGTGCAAAATGTTCTGCCAAATACAGCAACTATTGTTTCACTACACATATCTACTACCTCTACTCTTAAAAGTCTTTCTGTCCCCTCTTCTGTGGTGATCCCAGGCCTTGAGGCTTTTGGGTGTCCTACTTAGAGGTGTGAACTTCACCTTCACTTATTCTCTGTATGTTGACCAGCTTTGGGTCTCTGTCTGATTCAAAATGTATATCTCAACGCTCATCATTAAAGTGTCTTGTGCAATACATTTTGCACCGAAAATTACAGTATCTGGAACTGTATGATCAACACAAGATCAAGCCAACAGAAATTCCTGCATGGATAGGGAAGGGGATTAGCTAGAAGAATTAGGGGAACAGTTTAATACTCTTCATATTTTGCAATAATAGTATTGTGCTCTTTTACAAGTCCTATGTAGTAGTTAGTAATAATGTTTTGACACAATTTCCAGTACTGCGTGTAAACTCTGCCTTTTGAGTAGGTTTTAAATCTAATCAGAAAGTATTTGGTTACTCTCCAAACATTCATGCCATCATTGCACTAGTGGCCATATCCTGCTAGGCCATTCACTAAGTTTTAAAAAAATGTGTTCCATTTGAGCTTTTATTTTAATATGACACATCGAAGAGAAATGTAAGCTCATAATTTTCCAGTATTTTTGATTAATTTAAATATATGGGTTGAAATCATTGTAGGTTTTTCTAGTTTTCTAAAATTATCTTATTTATTTACTCTCCAGCCATTGCCTTTTCTACCTCTTAGGGGCCAGATCAGTGGCCTGATCCCCACCAATTCACTATTTTTGTAAAGAGTTTACAGCTGAGTAATACAACAGACTTTTCTTCCTTAGTAGTATAAATTGACAGATCACATCTCTTGAGGACTGGCCGGAGTCTATTTAATGTGGAAGTGGTAGTGCCAGATCTTGTATAGAGCACATAAATTTTGACAAGTTAGTATTTGTGCCACAAATAGCTATGCAAAGGCAAGAACTTCTCAGTATATAATGTCTTTGTAGCTAAGTAATATTTGTACTTACCTTAGACATTTGCTTTTACGTTTTTGGAAACCCAGAGTAACTGTGGTAGTCTATTTATGAGTATGTCTTAAACTTTCTTAGTTTTTTTTCCTAAGTACTAATACTCATTTTTTTATATTAAAATTGCTTGTTCTTGAATTAGGGTTTATGAATATTTTACATGTTTCTTTCAAGGTTTAGAATAATATTTCCTATGTTGAACAAAGTGATCATACCATTTATTAATGCTATCATAATATTTCTATTTGGAGACATGTTATGGTGCTGTTTAATTCTTGCTATCCAGATATCTATCTATCTATCTATCGCTTTTAGAATTTCTGACTAGATCTTGATCAATGCATTTGCAAGATATCTTCTCATAAAGCAGAAATAATCCAGACATCCCTTTAAAAACAGACTGACACATAGCCTTTTCTTTACACGTTGTATTCTACTACCTGAGACAAAGACAAATGATTTTCTAATTCTCTGGGAATATTAACAAACTTAATAGTTGCTATGTTGAGAAACACAGATCAAAAAAAGCCAGCCATGCAGTTTTGCCTGAGATGTCCTCATATACTCATTTTCTACATTTAGGCCTACTCATGAGAAAATGATTTTGGAAAATATGTTTTATGGGTGACTGAAAAGGAAAAGTGAAAATAAGACCATCATTACCTCACTAAATGTAAAGAGGTTTTTTTTTTTTTTTTGTCTGTGCTTACTGTTTTGATTTACCATACTGCTCTAAAAATTCTGAAACCTTTATAAAGATCTAACTATATTATAAGTACAACATAAAAGTAAGTGATGGGCTCCATTATGAATGTCACTTGTTCTTTCCTGTAAGGGCTTGAATTAAGACAAGTCATAATTGGATGATCGGTTCCCATATTGTCAGCCTTAAATTCCCTTACCTATTTTTTGAGTGTTTTAAATATCACACAAGGCCATATCCATCCAGTATTTATTACTGAAACATTATTGCTAATTTTTTTGTTTCGCAATTTCAAAATAAAAGTGGCCCCACTCTCTGCAACATAGGGCTATAGAATCAGAAAGACAAACTAGCATCATGTCCATACTGGCTGGTTTTGTGTGTCAACTTAACTGGAGTTATCACAGAGAAAGGAGCCTCCTTTGAGGAAATGCCTCCATGAGATCCAGCTGTAAGGCATTTTCTCAATTAGTGATAAAGGGTGTGAAGGATCATTGTGCGTGGTGCCATTCCGAGGCTGGCAGTCATGGGTTCTATAAGAGAGCAAGCTGAGCAAGCCAGGAGAAGCAAGCCAGTAAGTAACTTGCCTCCATGGCCTCTGCATCAGCTGCTGCTCCCAGATCTGCTTGATTTCCAGTCCTGACTTCCTTTGTTGATGAACAGCAGTGTGGAAGTATAAGCAGAATAAACCCTTTCCTCTCCAACTCTCTTCTTGGCTATGTTGTTTTGTGCAGGAATAAAAACCCTGACTAAGACAACGCCTCTTGTACATTCCCAGAAACTTATAAAAGTCTTCCAATTCCTGCAACTCATAGGAGTGAATGGTATGAGGACATGTTTTTCTTGAGATGTCATGACCAGTGACAGTATAGTCTCCTTTTTAACACAATGATGTCATTTAAGACTCACAAGTAGAGAATCTATTGGAGCACATAAAGAAATTGTTCCTTTCCTAATAGTTATCAATTAACATTTCCTTCTCAGTTAGCAATGGGACTTTGTGTCTACCCACCCCGTGGTGTCATTTTATCTAGATTGAGCCTTAGTAGGTTTTGTGCAGGATGTCATAACCACTGTCAGTTCATGTATGAAATAGCCATGTTGATTCTGCAATGTACTGTTTTGTTATAATCATCTTTTTCTTCTGGGATAGTCACATACATAAGACCTAATAGTATATGGACAATACAGTTTTAATAATAATAGTATAAATATATAATAATTATAATGATAATAAATATTATATCATAGCATCAGATAGATATAGAAGGAAGGGTTTTGAAAGAAATTTGGGGATGGTTTAATATGATAAAAATATATGAAATTTTCAAAGAATTAATAAGAATCATAAGTCCAAAACAAAATTTAAAAAACACCCAGTGCTCAATACAATGTAGTTAGAAGCCAAGGAGTACTTTGAGATTGTGCTTTTTGAAGAGTTCTAAATTTAAATGTGAGGAGTGATTTCATAAACTATTTCTACTCACTCAACCTTCATAAATTAAAGATTTTTTTCTTTTTCTGACAAATCTACATGTCATCATGAAGAAAGAGCACTGCAGCACAGGCACACTTAACGGACAGAGAACTTTGCTGTACTCTGTCTTTAGATTAAAATGGCAGACCATGGAAATAAATACATGGGTCTCACATATGGAGTAAACAGATATTTGTGTTTATTAGACTGACTGTAAGTTCATTAGTCTTCATTTGAATTGAATTTGGTAATACCTTTCTGTTTTCCAAAGAGAGTGAATTAGAAGCTTAACTATTTGTATCATAAGACTACTATTCTAAGATTGATTTTAAAAGTCTATTTTCCAATCAACCAAGAAAGCAAATGATCACAAATATCAAACAAACTCCTATTAGAATGTAATAAATGAACTTTATCTCAGATATGATTGGTTTATAATCTGATCATTGGAAACTCAGAAGTATTTTCTAAGCAATTTAAGAGAAGATTGACATTTAATTGGCCTAAAAGTATTTTTAGACACTATTTGTTTTCTTTTTGTTATTTATTCAGTTATTTTTTATTGGTTATTTTATTTAATTTCAAAATTTATACCCCTTCCCAGTTTCCCCTTTGCAAAGCTCCTATCCCCTCCTCTTTCCCCTGCTTCTATGAGGGTGTTCCCCTACCCACCCACCCCTCCTGCCTCACAGCCCTAGCATTCCCCTATGCTGAGGCATAGAGCCTCCACTGCACCAAGGGCCTTACCTCTCATTGATGCCAGATAAGGCCATCCTTTGCTACACATGCAGCTGGAGCCATGGGTCACTCCATGTATACTCCTTGGTTGGTGCCAATTATTATGTACATCATTTTATGGTAAGATATGTGTCATTCCATAAATTTTTCTTGAAAGCCAGAAACTGTATTGAGAAACAGCGGAGTTTGATATAGGCAGGAGGTATACACCAACTAGCCTGAAAATGGGGTGAGAAGGAGTTATAACATAGACAGTTTAAGTGACACATTCATATAATCAAATTTATTTTAGGGGAAAAAGACATTAGGTGATATTTATTGGGGAATGACAAATGGAAGGCATTTAAATAACACATCTAGTTGAGAATCCAGTACACAGAAGTCAGCTAAAATCCCCCTGAGAATCATGAACACAGGAAATGTACTTTAAGCTGTAAGAGGTCATATTGATACCTCATTCAGAGGATACTTAGAAACTGCATTTCTTTTGTAAGCTATAGGAAAGACTTGTGTATAAAGACAGGTAGGAAGGAGAGAATTTAGTCAGCAGATGTTGATAAGTCAAGACCTTCATCAAGGATGATGGCAACAGAACCAGATGAAAAGCTGAATTTGAAAAGGATTATACTAGGAAGTAAAAGCATAGCTGGGCAGATGATCAAAAGCCAAGCTCTACAAAGAGGATTGGAGGCACAGTCCTAAAATTTGTACCTAATGGATGCAAAAACACTATCCCTTTAATAAGCAAAAATTTAAAAATCAGGTCAATTATTTTGAAATGGGTTGGGGTTGTACAGCTCATGGTCTTAGACTACACAGCAGGGTCCTGGGTTTTCTCTCTCCCACTGGGGTGGAACAGACTCACAAATTTGTTTAGTCTGATGAAGGAAAAGAAGTCAATGCACGCATCCGTGGTCGGGATGAAGGCATCTTGTCTAATGCTAGCATAAATGGAAGGAGAAATGTAGTTTGTTAAGGATTGAGCAAAATGTTTCTGCTAATACAGGAAAATGGGAAGAATCTATGATAATGTTGAAACCCCAGTCACGAGTGTTTTAAGGAAGAGGAAGAAACAGTTGAAGTAGTAGAGTGCCCACATAAGAGAATACAATGCAATATCAAGCCATTGGTACCGCTAGTTACCAGGGCCATGTATGAGGAAGAATGCAGCTATAGGTAAAGGGGTTTCTCTTATTTAACTTTAGTACAGATCTTTATACTGAGATAGGATGCTAACCTCTGTCTCACAAGCTTGCTTTAATAAATCACACATACTTTCACCTAAATCATCTGCTCATCTTGCTCTCAGTGGTAAAATTGCCAGTATACAGGAAGAATTAAGTGCATTTAAGCATTTAAATATTGCATAAATTGGTCTTATTTAAAGTCAAGCTAAGTTTTCCCTCATATTGAACATATAACTTTTCTTTTTTTATTTACGAGAGGTAAACTAGAAATGATAGTAGATGCTCATGATCCCAGCACTTAAAGCTAAGGAGTTAAGATCAGGAAGTGCAAGGAGGAGGGCGAGGAGTTCAAGTCATGCTATGAAACACAATGAATTCTAAGCTAATATCGTCTCAATGAAGCATTATCTCTAAAACAGACCCACAGACAGACAGACAACAAAACAAAATGTGAGAGAAACAAATCCAAAAGGATGAAAAAGGAATCAAAGAAAGAAAGGTGGACATAAAGAGATATTCTTGTTTCAATCACTTATAGTTGCATTCCTTGTATAAGCCTGTGCTGATATTTTTTCCTTCTGCTGTTCATGAACAATAAATTCATTCCCTATGAGATATTAGAGCATCAGAAATAAATTCAGACCCAAACGAGAAATCTCTTTTGTGAAACTCACTAAAAGCACTTATTTTTTTTCTCAGTAGCAGTTTGAATATTCTCATTGATGATGGGAAAACCTGAGGACATATCAGATCAATATTCAGGTGTTGTTTTGGGAGACTTAAGCATATTCCCACTGAGGATATTAAAAAGAGGACCCAGAGTTTAGAAAAGACACTATATTATTCTCATATAGTATGTACCACATCATAGGGCAATTAATGGGATTTTTGAAAACCAAAAGGTTTTAAATAAAAATTAAACTATGATTGTGAGGATTGACTGTGGTTATGAAAGGAAACTCAGTTAATAAATCGCTCTTTGTGTTTTTATGAACATGATTTGATGCAGAAGAAAGAGCAAGTTCTGACTGATCTCTCAAGCGTAATTTGTTATTTTCAAGATTTCAATTTTTTCTAAATAAAATGCTCAAAACATTTATAGCATCTATTGATGTTAATTCATCCCTGAAGCAATATTACTTGTGAAACCACTGAGAGTTCCCAGAAGTATTACACTGTAGTTATGAATGTATAAAAGATGTACCTAATTCACAATAAATCATCAAAAGAATTCATTGTGTGATACTTCTATTTGTTTGCTTCTTTAAGGAGTGATTCTTAAGCAGGAGTTGGTGGGAGAGAATTATCGCATTATTTAGCTTCTAATATGTAGAAAGGAAATAGATGCCACTGTCAGGAATTAAACCGATTTTTCTCCCTTTTTCTTAGTGACAAATATTTACTTCATCAGACAAAACAGAGAAGAGAACCATTCATTCAGTGTTTAGGAGTAACATTGTAAAAGCAAGCATTGTTAATAACCAACTATGGAATAACAAATCAATTTGAAGGTTTGGTTAGAGATGACTGTTTTTAGATTATATCAAAGAGAGAGAAAGTCATAAGGAGCAGGAGCAAAGGTCTTCAAGGAGAGGGAGCAATTGTTAGAGAGGAAAAGGGAATTGAATTTTATTGATTTACCATAGTCCTTAAAGGGAGGTAAGTGGGTAGAATGAACATAGTTGAGTTTGGAACTTTTCTTAATATTATGAATTTATCTTCACAATACCATTTCTTACTTTTAACTAGCTATGGGAGAAAATGAGCCCTATGAGGAAGGAAATTGTCTATAAAATAATGTTTGTCAACATTATCATTATTAGTGATGATTCACTTGAAATAAAAGCACATTATATTGAGAACTATTATATTTACTTTTATTGGTCTTATTTGATTCCTAGTACTAGGTAAAATCATTATCTACATTTTTCTTTGCTTGGATTGCTAGCATTATTGTTTGTCTACTGGGTGTTTCTCCTTGACTGAAATTCTAGGGAAGCACTTTATTATCCCTTTCCCTGAATTGTTAAAGATTTAATACAAGCACTGAGAAATAGTGACACATAGTTATATAGAGAGTTCTGTGGAAAGATGAAGCCTTATTTAGGTTAACAAAAGAGATTACAGGGTACATGGAACACACAGAAATTTTCATTTTATTAGAGTCTTAGTGTTCTTTTTTCCATGTAGCATGCTCTGGACTCTACACTTGGCATATATCATTATATGCAATCCTTGTTCAGAACAACTTTGAGGACTGAAGAACACTAGAATCCATGGAGTATCTTGCCCCAAATCATGCATCTAGTAGAGCTAGAATCTCTGGGGCAGTGTGGATAGAAGTAGATTGATTTTATAACATCACAAATCAGAAATCACATAGGGAGCCTTCTGGTTCTTAGCCATCTAAGAAAATATCCCTTGTCTTCTTGTTTTCTATTGTACTTACTTCCTTATTCTGTTTCCATCAGCTCTCTGCCTTATCTTACTCGCTTCAATGTCTGGTATATATTTCTATCCCATACCAATGTCTTTTTATTGCTTATTATCTTAGATATAATTTTGAGCTCTGAAGAACTTCAATCCAGGAGTGACCAAGGAAAGAAAAGCAAATAGTACCAAGAGCAAAACTGAAACAGGAACCATATTGAAAGATATACATTTCATTGGGAAGTGTTAAAATCTCAAGATTTGTAGAAAGGAGGGAGAAGCAGGCAGAGAGTAGAGAATGGTCAAGGAACTGAATCTGTTTGTGTGTGCACATGTTTGCCCCAACCCATGAAATGCAGCTCACAAACTTAAGCCTTCAATTTTAAGACACACCAGTATGGGCTCATCATTTCTGATTTTTCATCATTTATCAAAGTTCCTGTGATGAGTGATGTTGATTGTGAGTTCTCTAGAGCAGGGCACAGAGTATATGAGAAATCCCGATATCTTCTGCTCAGTTTTGTTGTCAACATGAAGTTGCAATGAAAACTCATTATGACAAAAAGACAACAGAAATAGAAATGCACATGGAAAACTAAAATTAATGGTCTGACTTGATTTGGATGAAGGTAGAATGTTCACAGTTATCGGAACAGATAGAATGGAAGATGTCTTATCTCTTGCATATGCATAATGGTGACACAGCAGGAAGAATGGTGGTATTGAAGATAGGAGAAGTCGAGGCTGCAGTCCCAAGTGCCTTGGCAACTCTCAGCTGTTTTGAATTACTTGAGAGAGTCATTGATGAGTTTGATCCAGGGAGTTGCATTTTGGGTAGATTGTTTTAGCATGGCTCCAGAGAAACATTTATAATAGCTAGAAAATTCATTGATAAATTCTAAGCAAGTGATAGCAAGTTTAGAGTAAAAAAAGAAGGAAATCATTGTGTTCCCATTAGAAATGTGGAGAGCAAAGACTTAGGTAGAGAAGCCCATGGATAAAAGTTTATCAAGAGGCCAGTTTTGAACAACTCGAACATTGTTGATGAAAATGACATATTATACTACAGTGCAGAAAGGGTAACTGTGGTTTCTAGAACTACCAGAATGAAATTAAGTTAGATAAAAGTTGAGTTACTTTATACAGACTTTATAAATTGTTTTTATATCTATTAAATGGAATCAAAGATACTGTGAAGGGAAATTATAAGAGTTAATGGCCCTTTATATTAATACTGAGATAGATGTAAGATGGCTTCAGTGTTGCTTGATAGAAGGTTATGGGTTGACAACATAATCACTAATAATGCAAGGATGAAGCTCTTTTCATCCCTATTGAATAGAAGGAATGGTATTTTATGCTTTTTTTTTTTACAATAAAAATCCAATTCATTGACATAAGTAAAATAATGCCTGTATTTCACAGTACATTCAAGACTGCTCCTTACGAAACTGAACATCTTTTGTAAGTAAGGAAGAGTAATCAGATAGTGATTGGTATAGTAACATTGGCTCCAATTTCTTGACTTTCTGCTCCTGTCATCTATCTATGCAATTCATATATTCTCTTGCATCCATTAAATCATATACATTTAGTACCTCAGTTTTTCAGATGAGAAATTTGAGGGTTACAGTATGTATATAACTTACCATCACCAAGCGAAAGTTGGTAGGGATTTTTGAGTGAAGACACCTGCAATGCTAATTGTAAGAGGAAATTAATGAATAAAACATGTTCCCTCAAGATTTTTAAATTCCAAAAGACAATGATTATTATTTATTATGTATAAATATTGAAACATGGTTTTGATTTTCATATAATTACTTCCATTGTTAAAACATCAAAATACCTATTTGTAAGTATAAGAAGGTACTTTTATGTTAGGATCAATTAGACTTTGTGCCATATTGGATACAGCATTGGTTACCTAGTGGGGTTATCTAGTATAGCTGTGAAATTTCTGCCTCTCAAAGCCCATATAAAGGTGCCCTCCAACAGCTATAATTAGTTTAAAAAATGCCCCACATACATGGCCTCAATCCAATTGAGTGGAGGGATTTTCTCAATGTGTACTCTTCTAAGATGACTCTAACCACATGGATAAAAACATCAACTCTGTACAATTGATTCCTTGTGAATTTGACACACAAACAGACCACGATTAAACTAGAAAATTTCCCTTTTTTGTTTATCTCCAAGATCTCATACTAATATCACAATGTAAAAATAGCTTTAAAGGCCATATTAAGCACTTCCTTACTCTAAGGAGGAGAAATCCAGACACAGTTGCACCCGAATCAAAGGATCAGCAATATGCAGTAGCTCAGTGCGTGGCATGTTGGAATCACAATCTTCTGTGT
This sequence comes from Mus musculus, assembly GCF_000001635.26. Lineage (NCBI taxonomy): Eukaryota > Metazoa > Chordata > Mammalia > Rodentia > Muridae > Mus > Mus musculus. The sequence goes on from NC_000079.6 coordinate 117,653,842, forward strand.
TCCAAAAGGGCTGGGGGAACGCCAGCTCTGAAACCCACAGTATATGCAGCTTATCTTGTAGACTCTAACCAGCTCTGTTTCACAGCAGGCACTATGACCCCTGATCATCCAACAGTCCTAGGATCTTAAAACTCCTGGGCTCTGCACTGCAATTGAGGCTGTGCCTCCCCCAGTAGCACCTCCTGGGCATGTTTCAGGAACTCTAACTTTGTTCTTTGGTGGGAAGCCTAGCTTCCCTCCATGGTCCTTTCAATTCTTCAGGATTCATGGAATGAAACCTACTAACCCCTGGAAGACTCATATATTAGTGAATTCAGCTGCCAGCTTGAGGTACAGCCATGAGTACCCTGGGCCTTGCTCTGCGCTTACCAAGGAAACACTCCCAGAAAGATTTTACTTTGAAGATGCTGGTTTCTTGTTAGTCACAGCACAGCTTTTAGTCCCAGACAACCAGCATCTACTATCTAAGTAATAGGTACTTTTTATTGTTAATTACACCTGATTCTTCAGCCCAAGCTGACCAGAAATGACAAAGTCTTAATTCAAAGTATCACATGAATAGCCCCGATAGTCTTTGAGGGAGTCTCATACCTCTCTACCAGCCTTCACAGTTCAGGCTTTCATGTTTGGCCGTTATCTCTGCATACCTATCTTCCATGCTTCCGCCAAACAGCGCATTAAACTGTAAGCACTCAATGGTTTACAAACCAAAACACTTCCACATTCCTCCCAAAACAACATGATTCTGTCTGTCACAAAATTTGCACATTCTCTGATAAAGATTTCTGTTCTATTTGCCACCACCGTGATAAAACACTGGCCAAAAACAATTTATGGGAGGCAATGGTTTATTTCATCTTGCAGCTTACAGTCCATTGTGAAGGATTATCAGAACCAGAATTCATATCAGGAAGTGAAGTAGAACTAGTGAGGAAAGCTGGTTTCTGACTTGCTTCCCATGCCACGCTCAGCTTGTTTTTTTTATGAAACCCAGGATCAACTCTGGAGGGACTGTGCCACCCAAAGTCAGCTTTGCCCTCCCCTATCCATCATTAATCAAGAAAGTGTCCCACCTACTTGCCTTCAGGCCAGTGTGATGAGGGCATTTTCTCAGTTGAGTATTCCTCATCCCAGATGACAAGAAAACTAATCAGCACAAATGCAAAACAAATTATCCTGGTTAACTGAAACGTCTGCCAACTGTAAAAGTTAATGTTATTAGGACTGTAAACTTGCCATAAGAAAATGCCTACCACTGGAAAACAGTGTCTTCTTTGTAGAGATTGTTTTGTGATTATATAGTTGTTTTAGGTGACTAGTTATTTTTCCTTCAATAAGAACATATATCCTTGACATCTATAAATAGTCTATTATTTAACGAGTTAATTGTGGTGCCAGTGGACTAAGAGAAGTAACATTTTATTAATTTCTCATTAATATAAGCTTTGTACACTTGAAATAAAACTCCCATTTATCCTCCAATTTTAAGGTTGAATATTATTTATGTTCCCTGTTGCCAGATAAAAATATAAAAATGAGAACAATGTAAGGAGAAAGGTTTTATTTTGGTTCACAGTTTGAGAGCATTGTCTATCATGGTGAGAAAGTCGTGGTGGCCCAGAGGCTGCTGATCACATTATACCTACACTCAGGATGCACAGGACAATGAATACTCAGTCTCCCTCCTTTTCATTTGGTCCAGCATCTAGTCCAGGGAATGGTCACAGTGAGAGTATTTTTACACCTCAATTAACCTATTATAAATAGTCCCTCAAAGCATGCCTAGAGTCTAAAATGACCTATATAATCCCTCAGTCATTTCTCATGGTCTTTCTAACACCTTAAGCCCTATTTACCCACTGAGAGTAAACTTCCAGGTTGGGGTAGAAATTTTCAAATTAGCAGTAGTAATTACATCCATTTTCAAAAGTGTCTGAAACTCAAAACTTATTTTGAAAGACAGTACAATATATTTTGCAAAGATGTTCAATGAAATGGCATAAGGTTGAAATTTCCCTTCTCTGAGGAGATGAGGGGATATTATGGGAGGGGCTTTTAAGATGAGACTGGGAGTAGAGGAGGGTGGGGGGGGGCTGTGATCAGGATCTAAAGTGAACAAATAAATAAATTAATGAAAAAATGGTTCATGCTTCAAACTGGGAAGAGACTGACTATTTTCAATCTCAGTCCCAAGTTAGTCTTTATTTGGATCAAAGGCAAACATAACATTTGGATTATGCAATCAAGTTTTGAATCTATACTTGACTAAATTGGTGTCTTAGAGATTATTATCAAGGAAATTCTTAGAATACTCTCTGTGTTATTCCTTAATCCTTTCTGTGATCGCTAAATTGACATACAAAGTATTTCAAAGTGCCTACTAACAGTTGTAACAAAAACAAGGTTTTAAGGTAGAACTTGTATACTTGTATTTATTTTTTATTTTTTTAAAATTCTACTTATATCTAGCTTCTTATAGGCTAATTATTTTTAGCTCCCTATTAGATTTTCTCTTTTACTTTTTACTTGCATAATGAATTGTAACAATTAATTTTAGAACATTTATCATAAAAACTTGCCTTAGTAATATACTATTTTTTTCTGCCTAATAAATATTCAGTTATTGAAAAAAATGTTTGAAAACAACATTTGTTTGTTCTCCTCACCTACATTTTTCTATATGTCTTCAATTATTGTTTTCTAAATGGAAAATGGCTGATTACTTTCTACATCCTAAATTGCAACTTGTTCTTATTCCTTGTAGGTTTTATTGGGATTTAATCATGCTTATAATGATGGTTGGAAATTTGGTCATCATACCAGTTGGAATCACGTTCTTCACAGAGCAGACGACAACACCGTGGATTATTTTCAACGTGGCATCCGATACTGTTTTCCTGTTGGACTTAATCATGAATTTTAGGACTGGGACTGTCAATGAAGACAGCTCGGAAATCATCCTGGACCCTAAAGTGATCAAGATGAATTATTTAAAAAGCTGGTTTGTGGTGGACTTCATCTCATCGATCCCGGTGGATTATATCTTTCTCATTGTAGAGAAAGGGATGGACTCAGAAGTTTACAAGACAGCCAGAGCACTTCGTATCGTGAGGTTTACAAAAATTCTCAGTCTCTTGCGGTTATTACGCCTTTCAAGGTTAATCAGATACATACACCAGTGGGAAGAGGTAAGCTGCATGTTTTTCTGTCTTGACGTCACTCTATCATGGGATCTTCCATGACGACTATTTGAGTGTGTATGTTCTATGTTTCATGAACTGCATGAAATTTAAGAACAAATAATTTGCAGAGTTCTCCATTCTGATATTTAAGTGATTTTTTTATATCTCTGAATCATTTGAGCCAACTGAGAATAATTATCAAACATTCTATTGACTATATTTTATGCAAATACACTTTAACTGACATATTGTTATTCTAGTCACTGTGACTTTTCTTATGCCTTAGAAGATTCTGTTTAAGAAAAATATGTCATATATATCTTTGATAAAGATCTATAGGGTATTATTGGTAATCTACTATATTATCATGTATAAAAGATGCTAAAATATGTTTCTAACAATATTGGGATTTCAGTGACTTTACGTTTGAGGAAAATATATTGTCCTCTTGGTTATCTCTAAATTCTATAAATTTAGGTTTGAATTCAGCATACTAAATTTGTTCATTGTTTTGTCTCCCTACAGTTTTATTAGATTTTTCTCCCAATTAGTTCATTTCATAATAGTGAAAACACAGAATATGTAGGAAGGAAATAACTAACTAGGAAACACAAAGGAATCATTCCAATGATTCTAGCCAGTCAGACCTCGTTGCTGCTGAATAGGGCATCTGCTGTTCTTAGACAGTGGGTGGAATGGTGAAAGAGCCCTGCCAACTCAAGTTTCCAAAGGCCGGAGTTAAATATACCACCATCAAGCAAATGAGTACCTCTTTCCACAGCTAGTATATTTACTTTTTCTTTTCTTTTTTTTTTCTTTCTTTTTTTTGGCTTTTTTTCCTTCATAAGCACAGCCCTTTGTATTAATTATAAACTGGATTTGATTGTCTGCATAAGAATGAAAGTCAAAAGACCTCCAGAGTACTCAATGGAGCACTAATGAAAGCACTCCACTGATTCTAGATTATTGGTTTACTCCTACAGAAATGCTGGTTTATATTTTGTAGAATCCGTAAAATGGAAGTTTTGTTTGCTTTCTGGGCAGCTGTAGGAATGTTTTTGTGGAGGCTTGTCAACGACATTTTGGTTCACAGGATTTTAGGAAATGACACACAGTAATAAAACCCTGCACACAACACTGATGAAAGCCACAACATGGATCATTCTTAAAATATGAAACTGGAATATATTAAAAAATGAAGTCTACAGGAGAAACTGGATGCACTTGTAACCTTTCTGCATAGCGCGCGCACATAGAAATGAAAATCAATATTCACTTCTCGAAGCCCTTTCACGAATCTCAAAATACCAGTCCAAGATGATTTTTGATAATACCCCCAATTTCTATTGGGGGCCTTGACTTAACTGATGAGCAGTTTTTGATCTGTTGTGCAAATGAACTCCCTGAATCTTCTCTAAAAGCTGAGGAGATAGAGTCTATTGCTGTTATCAGATGACGACGGTGAAACACGTTATGGTTCCTTACCAGGTGTAAGCGGCTGGCAAGAGGTGGAGCTGGCAGGGGGTGGTGGTGATGGTGGTTGTGGTGGTGGTGGTGGTGGTGGTATTCCTGTCTTGGCAATCTGACTCCAGAGCCATGTTGTTAACCTGTAAAACTGTGCAGTTCTCACTGTGGCTTGTGCTTCTGTACACACTAAGCTCACCATTTGACAGCTTGTCTAAGGAGCTAAATGGTGATTTTCTTCCCGGAGCAAGTGCTCATCGTGACATCTTTGAACCAAACATTAACTCTTAAAGCAAGGCCACAATACCATTTTGACGAACAGTCAGTGAGAGAAAAGTCATGGATAGAGCTGCCCGGTCAATTAAAAATACAAGAGACAGTGTGACTATTTTTAATGGCTTTCGGCTTTAGCCCAGTTATCCCAGAGAATGGCAGCCGGATGAGCAGATGGCGTCCGATCAGATAAAGTGACAGAGCATGTGGTCAGAGAGGACACTCTTTAACACCGATATTTTCTGTTCCCGGCATGGTCACCAGTACCTAGATCTGCTCAGCACGACAGGATTTTTAAAGGTGCCCGTGATATCATTCAGAAACATCAGCTGTCTGACATCATCATTGTGAAATGCAATTTAATATGCACTTAGAGAGATTTGCTAACCACACACATTCAGGGCAGCGTTGTGAGTTGGCAAGATCTTTCTTATAAATAAATGACCTTGGTAATAAATGAATCAGAAGCTCATTTAGCTGAAGAATGTTTTCTTGGTTATATGATACACCCATATAATAATATATATCATGAATGTTTAATGACTGCTAGCAATATTCTTGCTGAAGACTAAGAAATGAAATCACACTAGATAATTTAATATAAATTCATTTATTCCACCTACAAATTTAAAACATAATCTCTCTGTCTCCCTGTCTGTCTCTGTCTCTGTCTCTGTCTCTGTCTCTCTCTTATACACACACACACACACACACACACACACACACACACACCCCAAAACCAAAACCAAAAGACAAACAAACAAAAGAACCCTTGAATGGCTCCCAAATTGGCACATCTCCACTTGACTCTTATAAATGCCATCAGGATGCATTTACAAGTAGAAATACAAGTTAATCATTAGAAGTAGCTGTATGAGCTGTTGGATTAAGACTGCAGAGGAAGATAAGAGTTCACCCACATGTCTTTGAGCTCGAGCGTTTTAGTACCAGGCTGGCTCATGCTAAATTCAGCATACTTGGGGAAGTCGCGTGTGAAGTCTGGAAGCTGCCACTGTTCTAAATGAATCATTCGCAATGAAAGCAGCTGCCTGCTATAGGGAACAGCGTTCAGCTTTAGAGATGCAGTTTTTCCACCCACAGCCTGGATTAGTTCAACTAAAATACAAGATGTTCCGAAACTAGATAAATTAGAGAAATCTTATGAATGAGATGCAGGAAGTTTAAAATTTACTCCCTATGGTCCAACAGTGCTACAGGTAAATGTGTAAAAGGAAATGTTTGGTGGGGATCATCAATTTATGAAATGTCCTGGGATTAATGTATAAAGGGTGAAGTTACACTCTTAAGTCAATTTGTAAGTTCAATGATTTATGGTGTAAACACCAAGCTCATTGAAACTAGGTTAAAGTTTTGTTATATGTTGTCTGGTGATATGAAAATCTGAAGAAATTTAGGTAAATTAGCCTAGAAAATTTTCCCTTAGTATAATCTTTCCATTGGGTATAAAATTTCAATAATTAGCATAACATAAATGGGTTCTTTTATTTTTGTTTTGAAAACTCATTCTTTTAATTAAGTGACATCACTTTTCTCATTTCAAGTATGCCAGACCTCCAGGTCTGATCTATGTTTTATAATCTAATACAGGGAAAACAATTCTATATGACCCTCCAAAAAGACACATATGGTGAGGAAATCCTTGAAAATTAAATGGAGCATTATTAACAATTTGTGACGATCACAAACCTCTAAAGAGATAAAGACCAGATTAAAAGCTTAGCAAACTGGGGATTATTCACTGTATAAAAGTAAAGGGTTCTCAAAACCTCAAGTGACCTGTCTGTTGACCTCAGTCTTTTTGTCAAAGGGAGATGGCCCTTGAACCTTTTTACAGTCTTATACAATATTAGTTGAAAGTATAAACATCACCTTGATTATGGTTACTATGTAGTGGGACTGCAATCCCAGAGCTACTTGGGATATTAAGACAGGAGGAAACCATGAGTTACAGGCCAGCCTTAGCAGTGTAGTAAAACCCCAACATAGAAATAACTGAATGACAAATAACATTTGATGAAAAATACTTTCTCTTATAGACTGTAGGCTTAAGTGTCCCAACTAAGCTGGGCATTCCTTCATGAGTGATGTAAAAGATGTAGTTCAATGCATGATTATTTAGTAACCACAACTCTCTGGTATACATCACACTTTATTTATTCCTCATTTCCTATCTCCCCTGCTTCTCTAGTGAGGATTTTGGGCATATTACAATGAAGTAAATGCACTCTGAGGCAGGAAGGGAGGCTTGTAGCTATGAACATTTTAGATAGAGCAGTTGCAGAAGGATAAATTTAGCATGTTATGATGTTTTTCTACTAGTCAATACTAGATTGTGGTGTTGGATCACATAGAGAGATTTATCTACCAATTATGGACAGAAGCACAGAATGGTTAACAAGACAGTCTTAAAGGGAGCTAAGGCAAAATTTGATTTCGAATTTTGTTTAATTTTAGCATGTTATTTGGTACCGATTAAAACCTAACTCTTGCTATAAATTATCTGCCTATTAAAAATTTTCAATATATTTTAAGCACTTCTGTTTTTAGAAAACACATAAAACTTCAAGTCTTGTCATAAGCAAATGAAATGTTGGCCTAGAATTTCCTCAGCCTAGAACATAGAGAGACTTGCTGTTACCCGTCATGTCTAATCTGCTTTCACTCTTGTGCCTTCAAGGCTCTTCAGCACACTGACTCAAGTCACCATTGTCGCTTATTGTATTGCTAACATTTGCTTAATTTTAGTTTTACTATACTTGAAAGGAATGGTTTTTCCCACTGCTATAATTTTTCAGGTGGAACACTTCAAATTGAAAAACCACTCCCCATCTGCCCTTTAAAAATCAATTCAAAGTTATAGAATGTATTTTACCTGTATGTGCTCAGTTATAACAGTCAATACTAGATTATATATTGGCTCTGAATACTTTAATTTTGGATAACATAGTTATGTGTGCTGTCTGTGTCTTTTCTCGACATGGGTATGTAGATGGAACAGTCCCTGTTCATTTTACCCTTGAGTCTCCTTGTGTACTTGAACAGGATTCTAAGCATGGGATATCACTCACTGAGCATGCTATCTGTTCCATACATGGTAATCTAAGAGCTAAATCCACTAAGTATATGAAGAGTATTCACTTTTTACTTTGAATCCCTTTTTTCCCAGTTGTGTTAACTTATAACTGGTAATGCATAGAAACACAAAGCAGATGTGGCTTTGTAGGAAAAGCAGACCAGTGGGTACATAATAATAGGTGATACGCTAAGTAGTGACCTGAAAGAGGAAGTGAACAATTTCCACTGTACCCGAAGAAACTTGCAAGATGCTTGAACTGGGTATGAAGCTGGAGTCTGGAACATTCAACTGAGCTAGAGGCTCGCGAGGATAGCATCATACTGGACATACAATGCATAGGGTGCCTAGGAGAGCAACTGTGTATCTCCAGAGTAGGCTTGAAAGCACAGACTGGAATTCATGTTAATATTGAACTAGGTAAGCTATTGTTGAGACACTTTATGCAGGACATGTAACACCATATTTTTTGACAGAGTTCAGGAGATTGGAGGCTGCTTAGTAGAGAGTCAATGCTACTAGTAAAGAGAGAGCTTTGGCCCTGGCTCAGTGCTGTGTGTGCAGGACTCATTTTTGAATAGCTAAAGGACACCTATTAGCAAAACATTCCTATCTTTAAAATATATATAATTATGACTATTTTATGAAAAGTCTAAGAAATATGTTTTTAGTGTTTTAATGTTAAATGCCAGTTGTGTTTATAATTTCTATTTTTAGGAGTTAGTTATAGGATGTTACAAATTATTGCATTTGATTGTTTATGCCAAATGTCTTTTCCCATTTAAGGGAAAGGCATACATGTGACTTCTTATGCCTACAAACAACAGCATATTTAGGGTTAAATAATGTGAGATGTGAGTTGTTTTTAATTTTATGTTTGATTTATGTTTACAATATTCATAAGTATAAGATTAATAGTTACATCATTTTCTGGCTAGTGTATCCTCTCATGCAGGCATTTTCACTTATATAGGAGAGTCTCCATTTTCTGCGGCAAGTATTTATTCTGCTAAAGACCACTAGGTGTCCCCTAACTGTTATGTTATTTCGGGGTTCCAGATTCTAAAATCATAAAACTCTCTTTTCTGAAATTACTTATTTACACTATTAGAATCATTAAACTGATTGCCTGATACAACAGGCAACAATTGTTCTAGAAAACAACAATATTCCCTCGTGCAACACTTTTTTGAGGTTAATCAAAGAACATTAAATCATTTCTTTATGTGTTTATTTGTATTTTGAGAGAACTGGTTTCAGTATCAAACTGTATATTTTGGTTGAGCATGTTGATAGATATCCTGAAAATTCTAAATTAGGATTTTATGAGTGTTATTTTGGAAAATATACTGGATCAAGATGATTAGTAGATAAACAGGTGACGTGTTGATTTTCATATTCGGGTGTTTGAATTAGGATACCTTTCTGAGCAGACATGACACATGCCTTTAATCCCAGTACTCCAGAGGCAGAGGCAGGCAGATTTCCGAGTTCATCGCAGAAATGCATACATTTCCAAAGTGTAAGGAAAAATTGATCATAATAATGACCAACCACAATGATGTGTCTCTAAATCAGTGCCTATACCTGATGCTCAGTGAACATTGAGTAAGACAGAATCAAACAATTAGAAGAACCAGACACTCTGAACATTGACTGTGAGACAGTGTCTTCTATATATGACAGGGAAATACTACCAGTGAAATCTCAACAATATGGTCCCCTAATTTATCACAATGTAATGTTTGACATCAAGTTTTCGAGGTAGGATTAACTAATCTGTCGAGCAAAGCTGCTTCAAATCTGTGATGGGTTTGACCAACTCCTTGCGACTCTGCTTTATTATACTCACCCTCCTCTAACTTCCTTTAAGATGTATTTTCCAACTATCTATTATAATTCTGTGAAGTAGAACCATAAGATCTCCTGCATCTTTACCTCCTGGAACAGCATCAGAAATAAGAGTGCACAAATTCTTGCTTAATGAATTATACTAGACCCTCACGAGAACTTCAGTTCTACTACACTAGAAAGACAATCATTTAGACAACGAGAATAGTCTTGTATACAATATTAGCAGCTTCTCTGAGGATGACTGAGCATGGTACTGATCTATGAGTATAACAGAATGTCATTTGGTGGTCATTTTATTGCTACAGGTTTTGTTTGTTTGTGTTTAGAGCAGTAATATTTTGTTTTACCATAGGTCTTTGGGCTATCTAGTCTCAGGTTCTTGGTCACAAGGGTATATATATATATATGTATGTATTAAAGAAAATGTCATATAATATTGTTTTCAAGAAACTTAGGTTCATGTAGTCTTGGTAAGCAAAGATGTGGCTGGAAAGATAAACTGGTTTTTAAAGTCCAATTAAGTACTTTATATGGAAAGTAATAGAAAAGTATTGAAGATCTTAGACACCAGCATGCAGCATGACTAAACACAAATGTGATTATTTATTAGTATATAGTCTGTTTTTCACTGGGACTTGGGAACTGCTGATTATGAAAGATGGCTAGAAAGTGAGCCCTCAGGATCTGCCAGTCTCCTCCTTTCCAGTATCTTCCCTCACATCCAGTGTCTATGTCAGTGTTAGGTTTTGAAATCAAATCCCTATGTGTACACAGCAAACACTTTACTAATTGAGCTCTCTCCATGGAACCCAAAGTCAGTCTTTCTCTCTTTCTCTCTCTTTCTTCCTCTCTCTCTCTTTCTTCCTCTCTCTCTTTTCTTTCCCTCTCTTTCTCTCTCTCTCTCTTTCTTTCTCTCTCTCTTTCTCTTTTTCTCTCCTCCCTCCCTCCCCCCCCCTCTCTCTCTCTTTCTTTCTTTCTTTCTCTCTCTCTCTTTCTTTCTCCCTCCCTCCCCCTCTCTCTCTTTCTTTCTTTCTTTCTTTCTTTCTTTCTTTCTTTCTTTCTTTCTTTCTTTCTTCCTTCCTTCCTTCCTTCCTTCCTTCCTTCCTTCCTTCCTTCCTTTCTTTCTTTCTTTCTTTCTTTCTTTCTTTCTTTCTTTCTTTCTTTCTTTCTTTCTCTCTCTCTCTTTCTCTCTCTCCCTTTTTCTTTCCTTCCTTCCTTCTTTTTTTCTATTATTATTTTTTTTAGATGACCCAAAGTCTTAATGAGTAGTTACACTATCACTTTCTCTGCTTCAATAATGTGCAAGCAGTTTGAGATAGAGCAGGTAAGATTAACTGCCACCACTAGGTAGCATTTGCCATAATTTAAACACGAGATGATTTATAAGAGTGTCAATGGTAGTCTATGATGTAATCTTATTTTCCAAGCTGATGGGCATTCCTAAGGGTGTTATGGGAACTGTCCATTATACTTCATGACCCCCTTAGGGCTGCTTTCTGGACATAGGAATTATAAACCAATCTTTCTCTATTATAATTTTGTAAGTGAACTTAATATTAGTCAGGCTAAAAATAACAACATTAAGAGAAACACTAATTTCCAAGTTTAAAAATACCAGATTTAGTGGGCGTTTAATAATTCACTAATTGTGGATGAACAGTTGCATAATTTAATTTCCAAGATTCTGCTTTAAGATCTTTGCCCAATCAAATGGAGAACAATGTTATGAATATATGATATAATTAGAATAATTCTTTCACAAAGGACATTTATTACACTTGAAATCTTGAGAACACTTTAAAGGTAAGCATGAAATCACCACACCATAAGTATGGATCACAATATTTTCATTATCTTTTGAGTGCATTACTTTTATTTGAACTTCAGTTTTTCAAGAAATTTTCACTTTGAAAGTCCTTATAATCAAGGACTTATTGTTCTTTAATAATCATTTTGTACTACCATCATATCTTTAATCATCTTTAAATGTTATGCTTTATTCCAGTAGACATAAATTTATTTTATAGTATACTCCACTGAAGTAAATATGCTTTCTGGTATTATTGGTTTGAATGTTCTACAGTGGACAATTGTGTCTATGTCACATGATAATGTTTGTTGTTATGTCTGTAGTTAAAGTGCTTTACAACCTTATTGTTTTTTATGATTTTTTTTTACATTGGCAGTTCTTGAGAGATGGTTCCAAATACACTCAAATATAGATTGTGCTGCTCAGTTTCCTTTTTAGTCTATGTGGTTTTTACACAATTTTCTTTGTGTTGGTGCTGTTAGTTTCATGTAGGTTTGCTATGCCTTCCTAAAAGCGGCTCCAGTATTGATATCACAAGACATCCATTATAGCTTGCTAATGATCAACTGGCTTGTCTTTTTACATATTTGACTTCCAGCCTTTTCCTTTAAATTAACTATCTAATAGACAGCATGCGATTGAGTCATACTTAAAGCTCTTCTATTTTGCTGTTTTCCTACTTGCTTTTAATTAAACTTAGTAATGTTCAGGATTCTCTTTTATATTCACCATTGCCATAATAGCTGTGTCTATTTACCCCAACCCTTACTCCAGGATTTAAGTGTTCATCTCTGTTTTTATCAAGTCTACCTATCTACCTGAAAACATTGTTGCAATAGTTTAGATATCATATACAGAAGCTAATACAGTGTATTTCTTTGGTTGTCCTCTGGCTACGGTGCTACATTGTTTTATTCTTACTTCATTGTTTTATTCTTACTTTATATATTCTTCAATTAGAGAGCGATTTTTCTTTCTTTTTTTTTTTACATGCGCCTTATAACATTAAAATATGCATTTTATATTTAGGATTTCCATGTGTTTTAATTATCTGTGTAGATCCAAATTTTCATTTAGTTCCTTTTTCCCCTATCTTAATTCTCTCTCTTCCTCTTCCTCTTCCTCTCTGTCTCTCTGTCTGTCTCTGTCCCTGTCTCTGTCTCTCTCTGTCTCTCTCTCTTGTCTCCCAGTCTCTCTATATCTCCCTCTCCCTCCCCCACTAGATCTTCTTCTCTCTATTTCTTTCTTTCTCTCAACACAGATTTGTATCTCTTTCTCTATATAGAACCTCTTTATTGATCGATTTATCTTTCTGTGTGTCAAACTTTTCCCTCACAGATGTGAACCACCATACTTTTCTTATCTCTACAGCTCACTGCTCAACTCAACTTGACAGCTGAGCTCTGCTTTCTTTTAGTTCACGCCTTAATCTGCCAATTCTGTCTAGCAGGAATCTTGTACAAAATCAGATGATTTTCATTCAATGATGCATGTAAGCCTAAAACGTGAGTGTGTTAGGTGTTTTGTTTGATTTCGTAATTAAGAGGTAAATCTGGTTCCCGTTACAACAACACTCTCAGAAATAGAATGCTCCACATTGTTTCAAAATGGAGAATCCTATTTCAGGGTTGATTCTGATATAATTTCAAGAAAGGCCATGGTAATTTTTATGACTTACGTTGTCTAATATCAATTTATAAGGTACAGCATGTTTTGAGTGGAGCAAAGCTAACATATGACATAAGTTGTTTTAGGCAGTTATCTTTATATCAACAGATCAGGCAAAAACAGGGAAAAATATTAATCACTGGAAACTTTATTAAAGAAAAAAATCCTGAAGTTCATTAAACTGACCCTGTGTGCTTAAAATCATGCTTCACCAGCTGTGGCTAAATGATAACCATTTACAATTTCAGAACTCCAGTCTGATATATCCTTAGTGCTGGCCCTCACTCTTCTACCTGACTTGGATTACTTTCACCAACTGATTCTTTCACATGAGTAAATCATGAGAGAACCATCAGGCCATGTTCCTCTTCGGGACAAAGGATTCCAACATTAACTCTTGGCCACAAGAGGGAAGAATACTTGAGTGTCATTTCTTCTTGGACATTCTGGAGTAGGCAAAGAAGTCCAGAATGGTTCTCCTAAGAATACAAAATGTATTCAGTTATATAGACTCAGAATTCAACTCTTTTTTTTTTTTTCCTGAGAATACAACGATGCTTCTTAGTTACTGCTGGGGAAGTAATACTGCAACCATGGGGAAAGGTGTGTGAGACAGAAGGACAATCTTGAGTGAACATTCTTCAATTCAGTTTTAAAATCTAATGTTTATAAAACAATATTATACTGAATTTAAAAAAAAGAGGCAGTTGTAGCTTCTCCTCCAATGTCCACGACTTCACTATCCCTGGATAGTTGGCTAGGTTTTTCAGTATGTGGCATGATTTCTCTATTGGCCAGTGGGTCTTAAGTCCAATTATAGAGATGTTAGTTACTGCCAAGGTATATGTACCACTACTGTGACCTTGTTGTGATTCATAGGTGTTAATACCAAATATTCAACCCTGAAAACCTGTACAAACAAGGAACAGGCTGGGCAGGTCATATTTATGCATGTGCATAAATGTAACATATTCTTATGTATGTGTATATATATATATAATATCCTTATATATGTACATATATATACTCATATATATGATATATATAACTATACTCATACCTATGTCTGTACACACACACACATATATATGCACATATATGTGAGCATATGGAAGGGTGTGAAGAGATGAAAGGGAATGGGAAACTGCAATTATATCATACTATCAAAAATTAAAGAAATTAAAAAATAAATGTTATTGGACATCGGTCTGTGCAGCCTATAGGCCCCTCCCCCTTTTTTCCCGACATTTAGGGTATTACTAGTTTCTAATTTGGTTTCAATCCAATGGAGCTGTCACTGTAAGGCTATGGTAAAATACACTTATTATCATGAGTATATTCAAGCATCAAACTTTGAACAAAATAATCACAAATTATGAAAATATGCATATAAACTGATATTGAAATATACATTCCACCCCTTTTTTTGCGGAAAAACAAGTAGCATGTCTTTCTCAAGTTCAGAATATGACCTGTCACTTCTATAAGTATAACTTGCATATTTTCTTACATTCTACATGTGTATTGTCTTCTGAGATGGCAGAGTTTTAGTACTATAATTGTTTCCAAGAAATAATCATGAAAAATATAGATGTGTAGAAAAACTTGAACAGGCTTTAGCATGCACACATGTATTCAGTAATTAGTTTATAGAGTTAAGTTTTACTAACTTTTCAGTGTGGCATATGTATCCCTACATGAATATGTCATTCACAAACTTGTATTTCAGTGTGAACAAAAGATTTCAATCTTCTCTCTTCTCAGTGCATCAGTTATTACATGCTCCTAACTCATTTTGAGCCCTCATTCTTCTTCATGCATCACAACGTACAACATACTGTTATGAAAGGGTGCATTATGCATACTTAGAATTAAAGCAGCCAGGTAAATTATATTTCAAATATTAAATGACCTTAGCAATCTATGAAACAAATGAGGATTACTTAGAATTAAAGCAGCCAGGTAAATTATATTTCAAATATTAAATGACCTTGGCAATCTATGAAACAAATGAGGGTCATCGGTTCTCATGATTACAAGTTTATAAATATCATCAGATTGCCATTTTCTGTTTTTATCTCCTTTGACCTTTCATCATTCTTATGATCCTGTTAGTGAAAATGTTCTTGAATTGGAAAACGTTTGTAGATTCAATGCTTTCCAAAGTTTTGGTCTTGGTTTCTTCACCTATGTGAAGAGCAGGATTAACCAGGTTGTCCTCCATATCTTTTGCAGTTTCAATACTGCTTAAGTCTCACCCTCCTGCTGATTGGTTTGAAGCACTAAACCCTGAGTTGTGAAAGCAACAAGTTGGCACTCTCCCAAACATTCCTTGCAATGTTTGTTTTACTGCCTTCAGTGGTGCTTAGTCAAGAGTCAGTTTTCTTGGACTAAGCATTCAGCCCAGGTCTCTGTCTTATGGCAGATGTCTATTTACCAAAGTGTCTGAAAGCTTCCAGAAAAAATGCTTCTCACTTTTTTCTGTACCTTCGGATCTATGTTTACACTTTTCTAGGGGGATATTTTTCTCAAAGTAGCGATACTATAAGATCCTCTTGAAAAAAATTTTATTTTTGATTATAAAAGAGTGACCCACAGAGGAACATACCATTAGCCTGCCTCAGTGAGCAACAAATAAAACAATCAAAAAGAAAAAATAGCAGTTAGTGCCTTCGGATTTTCATTAATCATGTTCATATTTCTGACCGTCTCAGCACATGACCATGGGCATACCCAGGGACATTAGGAAGACAGTAAGTTGCTTAATTTTTTTGTTTCATTTTGTGAACTTTATCTCAATATTTCAATGACTTTGAATTTCCATAACCAAATTTATTTCACCAAGAATAGTAAAGAACCATATTAGAAAAACAAAACAAGTTGTAGCTGTTTACTGCAAGTGTATGCCCCTAGTATTCTAGTTTTTCTTCTGGATAGGGTTGACTGGATAGGGCTCTCATTTGTCCACTCTCTATTCTGCCGTAGCAGTCCATACGTTATTCATTTAGCATGAACCGTTAGAATTTATTTCACAAACAAAAAACATTTCTTCTGAAAGCATATACAAGTTACAAAGAATATATTGTAATTTTTCAAAAAAGAAAAGTTCCTTATTTCCTAAGATTCTAGTTATATCATTTTCTTCTTCCCTGTTTCCATCTCCAAACCCTGTCATACACCTGTCCTTGCACTATTTCAACTTCGTGGCCTATATGTTCATTAATTGCTGTTTTACACACACACACACACACACACACACACACACACACACTCACTCACTCACTCACACACACACATTTTCCTAACTTATTTTTGCTTTACATAGTGCTAAGGGAAAAATCCACGGTCCTGTGCATATTGCACCATGCATACTCTATCACTAAACTACATTCCTAGCCTTGAGTTAATTGTTTTCATTTGGACAATAAATAATTTTAAAAATATTCCATATTCAATTAGCAAGGAAACTCACCCTGGCTTCAACTTGAGGCAGAGAGGAATATTTGGCCTGGAGTTTAGTGTGAGGCAAATCTGCTTGGGAATGAGAATGAAGGCGAATTTCCTTGTAGAATGCAAACAGATTCAAACTACCACATCCAGATCATTCTGGAACAAACCTGACAAGTGTAAAGGCACCACATCCACTTTTCAGAGCTGAAAGCCTACTAGTGACTTGGAATGACAAATGTCTGCATTCAAGAGTCACATTTTAATGTCAGTTACCAGAAAGAAACCTGTCAACTGGGTAGAAAGAGCAAGACAAAATCAGAATTACCAGGATTACAGAATCACATTCTTTCCTGCCTGGAGGCATAACCTTCATATTTGGCATTATCTTTCAGGAGTTTATCTTTGAGAAATATCCTTAGAGTAGAACTATAGGCAAATGAATTTATCCATATATATTATATATTTATATGGTCCTTACTTTTCTGTGATGTTTTTGTTTCATTTTTTCCTTAAACTGAATGTGCATCCCTGAATATTCTGAATATTCCTTCCCAGTAGCTTACAAAAAAAATCTAACCTGCCATGTGCTTTCCTCTCTATACTCAGCGTCTACCATTCATACTTTTGATGACGATTAAGTAGTTTCACTGGCTTTATTTCTGCTCTTTGGAGCTTGGTTCTTTCTTAGGGGCTTTTACATTGGTTCTTTTCTCTACTTCATCTTCTTACGTGAGAGTTCATGTTTTCAGGTAGGTATTTCTCTTAACTAGAGTTGCTGTGCCTCCATACTGACTCCATATCCTTGTGTGTCATGTATTATGACACTGAGCCTGTCGCCTCTCTCTCTCTCTCTCTCTCTATCTATCTATCTATCTATCTATCTATCTATCTATCTATATGTATATATATGTATATGTACATATAAATATATATACATAAACATATACAGATACAGATACAGATACATATACATATACATATAGTGGTGTGCTGATCTGTGTATCCATTATGTAGTCAACAATTGCTTTGTACTAAGTTCTCAGTGCTCACATAGTTCCTACCACATGAAGAACACTCCGGAGAGATTGTTGAAAGATATTTCCTGGAGGCATCATTGATGGTGGTGTTATAGCCGTGATTTTCATCTCCACAACTGCTCATCTAGACATAATTACTTTCAACAAAGAAATGTCAGTAGATATTTTTTGCAATTGATATCATAATGGTTCATAATTATCATGTGATGATGTGATTGATCATGTGTCAGGATACACATGATTAGGCTGAAATTTTGTTTCTATTTCTTATGAGCTCTGTGACCTGTTAAGCCTTTAATTACTTCTGAGTTGAGTAGAAATAATGGAATAACTCATGGACTATTGAGAAGACTAAGTGAGTCAATGTTTCTGGTAAGAATCCAAGAAATGGCTCAAACACAATGCCAAGCATATGGAAATAAACTTATGAATCATGTTGCCAAAAGTTTCTCTTCATCACTGAATCATTAGATTTTCTTCTTTACAAATATTATTATATAAATAAGGCATATATATATATATGTGTGTGTGTGTGTGTGTGTGTGTGTATATGTGTGTGTGAGTGTGTAACGTAATCTAAAATAAAATAAAATAAATGAATATTAATGCATTAAATATCCAATATAGATGCTTACAATAAAATAAAACTCTTAAACAAAATATTTTATGGTCAGGGCAAATTTCCAGGATTATTGTGTGATATATTAACACATTTTATTAATTTATGTACTAGTTGGTGTTGTGTGTCAACTTGACACAAACTGGAGTTACTACGGAGAAAGGGAACTCCCTTGAGGAAATGCCTCCATAAGATCCAGCTGTAAGGCATTTTCTCAATTAGTGATCAAGGTGGGAGGGCCCAGCCCATTATGGTGGTGCCATACATGGGCTGATAGTCCTGGGTTCTATAAGAAAGCAAGCTGAGCAAGCCAGGTGAAGCAATCCAGTAAGTAGCACCCTCTATGGCTTTTGCATCCACTCCTGTCTCCAAGTTCCTGCCCTGTGTGAGTTCCTGTCTTGACTTCCTTTGGTAATGAACAGCAATGTGGAAGTATAAGCTGAATAAACCCTTTCCTGCCCAACTTGCTTCTTGCTCATGATGTTTTGTGTAGGAAGAGAAACCCCGACTAATAAATATGTTATTAACTTTGTCCCTATATCTTTTAAGACTTTCAAAAACCAGATTTCTTTTTTTTCTTTTTTTCTTTTTTAAATTCCCCTTTCAGCTGATAATGTTTTGAATTCTATGACTTTAGGGGTTAGATTTTTCTTTCATTAACACTTTGTATGCTTCCCTGTTTTATATTTAGACAAGATGTGTATCATCATGAACCAAATATATATTGTCTGGTAATATGTGGAGACACTACATTGTCAAAAGGCCATGGCATGAGATGACAGAAAGACATGGCAATAAAGAAAGGGGGGTGGGAAGGGTAGCTTGAGAATATAAATGCTGTACGAATAGCTAAACCCTTATGCTTAGAGACAAAAAAAGTGTGATCACTGCCTCAAACATGACCAAAATAAGGATAAAATTGTGGCCAGAAACTCGTGGACAGAGGACAGATCTTATGCATTCTCCAAATCTCTGAGAACTAAAGGTTCAAGAAATGTCACATTTTCCTAAAGCTTATCTCATCACAGTCAGTCAGTCCAAGATGCCATTGGGATATACTTCAGCATACCCTCTACTCCTCCTCTATTTCATCTTTGCTAACATCCCCGGACTCTCACTCTCCATACATTTCCATATAACCACAATCCTGGTTTACTGCATTCCCTAACAACTACAGATTCTCATATTCATTGTCTACTGGGTCCTACAGAGCATGCTTGAGATCAATAAAATTCCCATTCCCTCCAACCACCCAATTCTTCTTTAAATAGCCCATTAAGGTGTTTTTGTTGTTGTTGTTGTTGCTGTTTTTCTCTTTCAAACCAAAGTCACACTTGAGGTTTCTGTTTCCCCTATAGATCTTGTAAGTGGTAGCTTCTCCTCTTCCTCTTGGCTCGTCTTTGGGGCCTGAAAGTCATACAAATTCTTAAAACCTTGTTCTTAGTTTCAGTCTAGTTTCTTCTCTCGATTGCCTTTCCCACTCAACTAATCATGTCCTCCAGTCTTCATGCCCCATTGACTGTATTTTAAAGGAGATTGGCAGTCTTTCCACTTTTTCTCACCTTTGACTTGGGTTATTGTAACTTTAAGTAAATCTGTCTTTCCCACTTCCATTCCTACCTCACCTCTTGAATTTTTCTTCTTTCTTTCTTCCTCTTGTTCCCTTCCTTCTCTCTCCCCTCTCCTCTCTTCTCTCCCTCTCTTTCTTGAAATGATCATATGCAACACAGTCTCATCTTGAATTCACTGTATTAACCAAAATTGTCTTTGAACATGGATTTTCCTACCTCCACCTACAAAAAGAACTGGGACTCTACAATCTATATGTCTTTAGGAGGGAGCTTACTGAGTCCTAATCAAACACTCTACTAATTGAGCTATATTTCCAACTCCCGAGAGATTTCTTTCCTTCTATTGTTGACTTTATTTTCCAGAAAACAAACCAGAGCTCATCTTTGATAATCTGAACTAAATCATTACTGCATACCTTTAGGCTAACATGACCTCTCACTTAATGGAGGAATCCATGAGGTACTGTGTTGTCTGAGTTTCTACCACTTCTATGACCTCATCTTTTCTGCTGCCGCCCCAAGATTCTTCTTGTTACATTCCCCCACACTATACGTGGAACTAACCAAAGGAGCCCTGGTTCTTGGTTTCTGGAGGAGTTATTCCCGCTATCTGGTGTTCTCTTACCAAACATTCTCTCTTTCTTATTGTCTTCAGAGCTCCCCTCAAGTGTCAGACTATCATGAATCCTCATCTTCTCACCCTTCCACCTTGGTGTCCTTTAGTTTCTCTTTGAAACACATAATATAAATTCACGTATTCTGTCATTTATCTCCTTCCCCACACATGTCCCAAACAAAAGCTGCAATAAAGGTTTTGATTTTGTATTTTATTTTGGCATCTTGTTCTAAACCTCTTTCTGGGATTTATACTTTTATTTATCATTTTTAATTTACTATGATTCATTATTTGTTGAAAAATTACTGAATCATGTTATTACTCTTGAATTTTAATCAAATAGAGTTTTCACTTCCTTCACTAAATGCTCCTCTACTTGAAAAAACAAACAAACAAACAAACAAACAAACAAAACCTTTACCAAACTGTAGATGTAACAGAGAAAAGAAAGAGAACTTGGGATAATAATACTGTGGTATTTCAAATTACATTTTCATTTGAGTGTCATATATGAATAAAAATCAAAACAAACCAAAAACATGCCATAAACTGCCTCGATGGTTCAGTAATTAAAGCCCTTGCCACAGATGTAAGACAATTGCACATCCGCAGGTCCCATGTAAGTGCTTTGCAGGTGTGACATCTCAACTGTAATTGTAGCTGTAGAAGGACAAACAGAAGATTCCCAGAACAAGCTGACTAGTAACTGTACCAGCAAGAGAGCTTGCCTCCAAAGAATTAAGTTGAAGAGCAATTGAGGAGGACCTCTGATGTTATCCTCAGACCTCCATGTTCACGTGCACACATATCTTACACATCTGAACACCCTTGCACTGACATATATGGGAATGTACAAACACAAAAGTAAGCATACCACACACACTAAAATCACATAAACAAAGATAGAAAAGTATGTCCGATACACAATTCGGTTCTACAGTCTTGGCAATGATAGTCTTCTGAGGCTAAGGCAAAGCAAAGAGAAGAACAAGTAAACTTGTTCAAAATCACAGAATTGATCGATGCGAGGCAGAATCCTGCCTCAAAGTCTTAACTTAAATGCCCTTAATTCATTCCTTCAGCGTTTTAATTTACTAAGTGCATGCCTGGGGTCCTTAGCAGAAATTATAGACATATAATAAGCATCTACAACCATTTTAAAATTAAGTATCAGGGACCATTGTAGAAAGGGTGGCAGGCTTTTAAGATGACAGGACTGCTGTGAAACACTCTCTTCTGGATGAGACAGAGCTGTTACAACTAAGGACCCCAAACAGTCCTGATTGCCTGACAGAATCAAGCCAATAGGCTTTTCAACATGTATGAGGGGGTTATTCATGAGGCCGTGTTCCTGAGTAGCTATTGGCAGTGGACAGATGTTGGAGGAGGGAGGGTCAGCTTCTTTCAGAAATGTGGGCCCTGGTCAGCTGACCATGCTCTACTGGTTGGCTTTTTACATATGAGCATTTTGGTATACTAGTTTTGGATTACAATGGGTTATTTTTAAAAAGATAGGCATGGAATTCCATGATGGTTCATGTGGAAGATCTAGTTGTTGGAGGGGGTTGAGCATGGTCAAAATACATTTTACGCAGGGGTTGAATTCTCGAAGAATAAATAATAAATGCAATTAGTACATATGAGAGCTGTGTAATTGGAAAGAGGAAGCTGTATGTGAGAAATTGAGCATTATGACAGAAGACTGACATGATCGGAAGGGTGGAGAGCATCCATGCCTAGGTGTAATCTGAAGCTGATAAACCTTTAATGAGGAGAGCAGTAACTATACAAAATCGAAGGAGCAATATGTCCCCGCAAAAGGGACAAAAAATTAGTTCCCTACACTAGAAAGGGCATTTTTCACCCAAATGGGAAAAAAAGTACCTTGGTGTTCTTTGATTATGCCGGACCCCTATTTTGATGACTACATTCGTCGATAGACTCCAGCAACATAAATGCTGTCTGCCGCTATAATACGATCTGACAGCAGAGAGAAGATTCATTTGTTGGCTTTTTTCCATTTCAGGAGTGAGCTTGCCACTGACTGAGAAGTTTAACCTTGGTCCCCTTGTTCATGCTCATGGGCTTATTTCTATTTCTTCTTCAAAGAGCACACACCCCTCACAATCTGCTGCTTTGTAGCTCATCCTTTCTCATCGAACTAGCTTCCTATTTTTATTGCTGAGTCATCCAATCAGGCTTAATTGTTTCTCTCTCTCTCTCTCTCCCTCTCCAGCTGGCTTCGTCCTTTGAGAGGAAAAAAAAAATATGCTACAGGTGCACTTTTTAAAATTAGGAAAACACGAGTCCCCAGTTATGGATAGGGCTAGAGTGTAATGGTGGATTCTGAAATTATCAGTTAGTTATCATGCTGCACCTTTCCTTGTGGTGTTGAGTAATCTGTAAAATCTCCATTCCATTCTATAAACAGTCCAACTCGTCGGGTTCGTGGAAAATTCCTATTTGTTTTATATTTTTAAACTCTTTTCAGATAGCCTTTATTTTGTGGCATAATTATTTCCTTTCGTTTTTCTTTAGAAATTACCAGCCTTTCAAAATCAAGTCACTCAAATTGTTTTCAAAGTAGATGTGGCATGGTATAAAAATATAACCAAATTAAATAGCTAAAGTGTTCCCGAAATAATTATTCCTTTTGTTTCCGTGCTGGGGATCAAACCTAGGGACTCACACATGCTAGGCAAGTGATGTAACAACAAACTATATACCACAGTTAGTAATACAACTTTTAAATTTCCTTCTCCATTATATATGAAAAGCTATATTCTCAAATAAAGCAGTTGTTAGAAAGTTGAAAAGGAATGTTTAACATTCCTCCAAGGAAGAAGTCTTGTTGATGTTACCCCATGTGAATGTTAAGAAATTGAACATGAATAAAAAGATTCTGCAGAAACTGGGGGAGATGGCTCTGCTGGGAAAGCACTTGGTGCAGAAGTGGACAAACTGTAGGACCTCAGTTTGTATCCACAACCCATGTAAAGTTGGGTGCTACCAGGCATACCTGTAACTCCGGCCCTGCCTCCATAGCTGAATTAATGAACTCCAGTTTCATGGAAGAGGCCTTATATTAAGAATTAGACACCTAATAATGACCTCTGAAAAGCAGGCAGGCACACATACATGCACGCTCCCCTATACAATGCAAAAACATAATTTGAGAACACTTTTTGTTCCATATGCTTGAATGCAAGAAAAAAGAGATGTCAGAGACTGGAGAAACAGAGAATTTGCTTTGAGATGGTGTCTCTTAGGAATGCTGGGAGTCACATCTGTAGTGTCTACAGATGTGGTTGGAGAACCACATCTATAGTGTCTCACTTGCATGTTTTCTTCAAAATGAATTTAATAAGGACAACGACAGTTGACATACTAAGAGAGGGAAAGTACATGTACATTTACATTTTATGTATACATTTTTATAGGATGGGTATGTGCATCTGTGTGTGCCAGGGTCCACAGCACTAGAAGATAGTGTATGTGCCTCTAGAGCTGTAGTCTGAGATGGTTGTGAGGTACCAAACACTGGTTGTGGGAACCAACTTGGCTTCTCTGCTAGAGAATGGAGTGTTCTTAAGAGCTGAGCCACCTTTCAAGCACACTGTTGTCTAATATTGTATCTTTCAAATACAGTAAAAGGGAAATATTCAAATATCCTTCACAAAAAGATGCATGCTTGTAAAAACAAGCCTGTTTGCTTTTCTCATTCATAGTAAAAGGAGAGAAAATTTTTGCAAATAGTCTGCAAATGTAAAAAATTAAAACTTCAATATTGCTTCATGTGTGTTTTAAAAATGGTTTCATTTTATTTTGGCAGTAATATATACATTTGCATATTTAAAGTAATTCCAGAAATCATTATTTAGCAACATTTAATTCCTTATAGCCATATATACCTATTTCTCAAAGCTGTTAGATTTCTGATTTTCTTTCTTTCTTTCTTTCTTTCTTTCTTTCTTTCTTTCTTTCTTTCTTCTTTCTTTCTTTCTTTCTTTCTTTCTTTCTTTCTTTCTTCCTTCCTTCCTTCCTTCCTTCCTTCCCTCCTTCCTTCTTCCTTCCTTTCTTCCTTCCTTTCTTTCTTTCTTTCTTTCTTTCTTTCTTTCTTTCTTTCTTTCTTTGCATTCAGGATTTTGTTCTTGATGCTAACATATATGGAGAACTGGTCACCCTAACTGGCCATGCATATATTATATGGTAGCACTTCATGATTGGTGTTAAATGATCTACATACATGCCTATGACTATGAAGACCGTTTCACACAGACAAGGAAACTCAAGTTCAGACAAGCTAAAGGCTTTAGTTATCACGGTATCTGAATCTAAAGTGTCTAATGGTGCCAGTGTGTAAGTTTCTTCCACATATCATTCCATCCCTATTAAAGCCAACATGCCCCTTGAATTACTGTGGTTCAGGACACCTTGACTTGGTAGTGCGAGTACTACAGAAAAGTGGAATTTAATTCAGTGTGATAACATGAGGTGAAATAAGGCAAGCATGAGAAATCTGGAGACTTCTATTTTCAGCTTTGTCACTCTCTTATTAAGTGAGCTTGGAAAAGCTTTTAACCTTTCAAAGCCTGACTTTCCACTTCTGGGGGACAATTTGAAGTGCAACAATGCTGAGACTTATCTAAAGAAGGATGTTCTGAAGATTAAACTGTGAGTTTCCCAGTCCTGGAACAAAGTTTGCTAGATACAAGAGCTTCGAGTAAATCATTATCAGGAGCTCAAACAGACTTGCAGATCGATAAAGAATTTTCTGGGTAGAAAGGAACACGGTGGAAGAATCACAGTGTCTCTCCTAATATTAGAATCATTGCTTGTGTTGAGAAGAAATTCACTGAAAAACATTACAGGCTATACATGCTATTAACATTTCTTATATCCTTTATTAATTATATAAACCTTAAAAAATATAGATGTTGTCTGAATAAAGAAGACACTAGGTTCATTGTTCTTAAGTGTCTAGTATAGTATGGCCTGAACATATACAAATCACCTAGTAAAATGCCTGTCACTCAATAGATTCTCAAAAGACTACACACTGACTGAGTAAGACAACCCTTGAACCAAACACAGGATCCCTAGTGGAGGAGTTAGAGAAAGGACTGAAGGAGCTGAAGGGGTTTACAACACCCTAGGAAGAAAAACAATATCAACCAACCAGACCCCCCAGGGTTCCCAGGGACTAAACCACCAACCAAGGAGTACACATGGAGGGACCCATGGTCTAACAGATGTAGCAGAGGATGGCCTTGTTGGGCATCACTGGGAGGAGATGTCCTGTGAAGGCTAGATGACTCAGTGTAGGGCAATGGCAGGGCGGGGAGACAGGAGTGGATGTGTGGGTAGAGGAACACCCTCATAGAAGCAGGGGGAGTGGGGATGATATAGGGAGTTTCCAGAGGGTAAACAGGGAAAGGGGATAACATTTGAAATGTAAATAAAGAAAATATCCCCCCAAAGAGCCAAAACAAAAACCAAACAAACAAAAACCCCCAAAACCAACTATATTGCTTTATCTTGCTTCTCCAGCTGGGGTGGTATAGAGATCCCACAGTGATATCAGGGGGGTCTTATACCATGACAAGAAAGTATGGATTAATTGTGATTCTACGCTTGTATTAGTGGTATGATTTTGGAATTTTGCTTGAATTACTGGATAGTATATTGTTTATGCACAATATACTTTTCTTTCTTTCTTTTTTCCTCCCTCCCTCCTTCCCTCCCTCCCTCCCTCCCTCCTATGTCTGTGATGTTATAATGATGATTTTATATTACTTCAATTCTGTGAATTTTATTACTTATGATTATTGTCTAAGGAAAACTTTCTCCTTGCTTATTCATTCATTGTGTCAATAGGTATTTGTGGTTGTTTATTGTTTTCTCCCAATATTATTGTCATTTATTTATATATCCATACTCACCTTGTATTTATCTTTGCCCCAATCCTTGAATATTATTTTTATTGGATAAAGATATTTAGAGAGAACTATTGACATTTGGGGATTCTGGGGTAGAGGAAGTCTTTGTCTTCAGTGCTGTAGGTACTAGTAAGTTCTACATGCTCCAGGAGATAGTCAGCCTTTGTTAAACCTAGTGTGTCCCAAAGCAAAGGGAAAGGAAGGCAAAAGAGACATTCAAGTGGGTTGGAGACTTAGTGGGAGGAGAGTATCCTTAGTGAGCATAAGAGAAAGTGGGTATTTTAGCGTTTACTGCTGTGAACAGACACTATGACCAAGGCAACTCTTATAAGTAGAACATTGAATTGGGGATGACTTAAAGATTCAAGGTTCATCCATTATTATCAAGGTAGGAGCATAGCAGTATCCAGGTAGGCATGGTGTAGGAGGAACTGAGATTTCTACATCTTAATCTAAAGGCCAATAGAAGAACACTGGCTCCCAATTGGTTAGGAGAAGGGTCTCATTGCCCACCCCCACAGTGACACACTTCCTCCAACAAGGCCACACCTACTCCAACAAGGCCATACCTCTGAATAGTGCCACTCCTTAAGCCAAGCATATTCAAACCACCACAGTGAGGTTGATGGTTGCGACCAGGATATATTATGTATGCATAAATTTGTCAAATACTCAAATAATATGAAAATGTTACCATCTGGCATTCAGATGTGCCAGCATTTCTCTGTCCTTATTGTCTATATAGTTAACATTACTCCCCTCACCCCCCAAGTATCTTGATGCAGGTTCTCATGTTGGCCAGAACAATCTCAAAGTTTGCGGTTGAGGATGATTTTGCACTACTGATACTCTTGTTTCTACCTCTCAGTTGGTGGAATTACAGCCATCTTCCAACAAGCCTGGTTAAAACATTTTAAAAGAGGTTTTGTTTGCACTATCCTTATTCACATGGTGACGGACTTTTAATTATCAGTTGTATGGATATTCACGACGTTCCTGTCACATCCACACTCTTCACTGTCTAAGAAGTGGTGCCATTTTAAAATCAAACACCAACAGTGAGAGAGAATTTCTTTTTACTACCCAAATCATGGCA
The DNA here is from genome assembly GCF_000001635.26 of Mus musculus. Classification (NCBI taxonomy): domain Eukaryota; kingdom Metazoa; phylum Chordata; class Mammalia; order Rodentia; family Muridae; genus Mus; species Mus musculus. The sequence continues at coordinate 117,681,515 of NC_000079.6, forward strand.
TCTCTCAAAACACTAATTGTATCTTCAGTCACTTTCCACCGCACACTCCCATGTCTCCCTCTACTGAATGTTCCAACAGGAAATCATCTGGGAGATGCTCTTCTCATTTCCACATCCTTCTCTGTTTTATTCACCCCCAACCTGAATGCTATCCTCCCTGCCAGTTAAAGTAGAGTCTCTTTACTGACTCTTCTCTCCAATAGCTACAATGTGTTGGGATATTTTTCCTTTTTAAATTTAAACACCTTGCCTTTCCTAACATTTCCTTTCCTGCTCTTCACACTTATTCTCCTTGTTTCATTTTCTTTGTATCATCTTATTTTATCCCAGTGCCTCCTGAGAGCATTGAGTGGACTCTACTTTGTGTAACCAGGCCTTTGTTTATGTTAGCCTTGCTTCTTTTCAAACCCATTTTTTCCCTCACTGCACAAACAAAAACCTTTCCATTCTACTGTTCTCCCTACACTCTATTGAATGACTGTTATTTGCAGACATGAATTCAAGTTCCTAAAATATCACACAAATAATTCTGAACCTCTGTGTTCTTACACCCACAGCAGGCCTCTAGTTAAAGTATAAACGCCTTCCACTTAATTTTCCTTCAATAACACCACATAGCCCTGACCAATAAATCTCTCGCTATGTGTCCATGTCTGTGTCTCTGTCTCTCTCTTTTCCTCTCTCACCCCCTCTAATAGGATTTCTTTGTTCATTTCTTTTACTAGGCCTTTATGCCATTATTATTTTTAGTAGAGTTCTTACTTTATCTTATAATTTATAGTCCATCCTTGAGAGAAGTCAGGCAGAAATTTAAGTAGTATCTTGAAGCAAGAACTCTGGCAAAAATGCTGTTGGCTCAATTGCTCACAAATCCGTGCTTAGCTAGCCTTCTATATAGCCCAAGACTCCCTTTCCAAGGAGAGGTACTAATCATACTGAGCTGGACTCCTCTGGTCCCAGGAAATCTTATGGAAGAGTAGGGGATAGAAGTGAGCAAGTAGGAGGGGTCAAGGATGCCACACGTATACCCACGGAGTCAACTGACCTGGGATCATTGTGGCTCACAGAACCTGGGACCACCAACCAGGAAGCATGCAGAAAGTAGGCCAAACCTCCCTACACATTTGTAGCAAATGTACCGCTTTATCTTCGTGTGTGGTCCATAATTATTGAAGTAGGGGCTGTCTCTATCTCTGTTCCCTGACATTGGAACCCCTTCCCCGTACCAGAACTATCTGGTTCTGGTATATCAGCTCTTCAGTACTGAGTAGATGCTCAGACTGGGAAACAGGCTGGGATGGGTGAAAGAATCTTTGTAGGATGCACTTGCTCTAGTTTACTGCTCTGTGTAGTGAGTGTTCACACTTGCAGAAAAAAACAATGAAAACAAGTATACCCACGAATACTGAAACTCCTTTCAGAATATTTACAACTTAAGAATGCTTTGCCTAAATTTGTTAACTGCAGTTTTTAGAAGCATTTTTTACAAAATACTGCAAAACAGAATGGCTTCTAGTTTTAAAAATGCAGAAATTAAGACTGTGACAGAATTATTTCAATTCTCCCAAGCAAATATCAGTTTTTCCAGACCATCGTGAGAAAGCAGAGTTCTTGCTAATGGAGTAAGAGTAAAACCAAGGAGCTTAGTATTGGGCTGACTTAAAACAGTGGGCATGTCATCCCCAGTTTCTCTCTTTCTCTGTCTTGAAGCCTGCTCATGGGAGGTCCCTCTGGAACACAATAGAAACAGAGCCCAACTTCTAATATTTTAACTGAGTACATAGAACTGTGTCCATTAAAAGCACTTCCTGACCTAAATATAAGTCTGGATAAGCGGTTAGTGATTAACTTTCATTAAAAATCAGAGAACTGGAGAGGATGTGGAGAAAGAAGAACACTCCTCCATTGCTGATGGAATTGCAAGCTTGTACAACCACTCTGGAAATCAGTCTGGCGGTTCCTCAGAAAATTGGACATAGTACTACCGGAGGATCCCGCAATACCTCTCCTGGGCATATATCCAGAAGATGTTCCAACTAGTAATAAAGACACATGCTCCACTATGTTCATAGCAGCCTTATTTATAATAGCCAGAAGCTGGAAAGAACCCAGATGCCCTTCAACAGAGGAATGGACACAAAAAAATGTGGTACATTTACACAATGGAGTACTACTCAGCTATTAAAAAGAATGAATTTATGAAATTCCTAGGCAAATGGTTGGAGGGCATCATCCTGAGAGAGGTAACCCAATCACAAAAGAACTCAAATTATATGTACTCACTGATAAGTGGATATTAGCCCAGAAACTTAGAATACCCAGGATATAAGATACAAGATACAAAGCACATGAAACTCAAGAAGAACGAAGACCAAAGTGTGGACACTTTGCCCCTTCTTAGAATTGGGAACAAAACACGCCTAGAAGGAGTTACAGAGACAAAGTTTGGAACTGGGACAAAAGGATGGACCATCTAGAGACTGCCATATCCAGGGATCCATCCCATAATAAGCCTCCAAACGCTGACACCATTGCATACACTAGCAAGATTTTGCTGAAAGGACCCTGATATAGCTGTCTCTTGTGAGACTATGCCGGGGCCTAGCAAACACATAAGTGGATGCTCACAGTCAGCTATTGGATGGATCACAGGGCCCCCAATGGAGGAGCTAGAGAAAGTAACCAAGGAGCTAAAGGGATCTGCAACCCTATAGGTGGAACAACATTATGAACTAACCAGTACCCTGGAGCTCTTGACTCTAGCTGCATATGTATCAAAAGATGGCCTAGTTGGCCATCACTGGAAAGAGAGGCCCATTGGACTTGCAAACTTTATATGCCCCAGTATAGGGGAACGCCAGGGTCAAAAAGTGGGAGTGGGTGGGTAGGGGAGTGGAGGTACGGTATGCAGGACTTTTGGGATAGCATTGGAAATGTAAATGAGGAAAATACCTAATAAAAATATTTAGAAAAAGAATTTGGGGAAGATATCAGCTAAACCAATATTGTTAGACCATGAATAATTAAATCCTGAACAATAAAAAAAAAAAATCAGAGACCACTAGGTTATTTGAACTTCCTGCATCATTATGATTAATAGGCAGGTGTATAGAGGTTATAATGCTTCCCAAGGTCTTCCTAGGAGGGGGAGGGGGAGGAGGAGGAGGAGGAGGAAGAGGAGGAGGAGGAGAGAAAACACTTTTGAATCCTGAAAAGTATATGATTGGGATGAGTAGAGTGGGTGATATTTCTAGATATTTCCATGTGCTACATTGATTAGTCATTTAATCTTCACTCAAAGCTGAAGGAAAACGGAGCTCACTACTGGATTCCATTTAAATACCGATTATTTGTTTGTTATATTTAATTTACTTGTGAGCTGAAATTTGTTTTAATTAAGCCTTGCATTTTGTGACCAACATATAACATTTTTCATCATCATTGTCAACCAAGTATGCCAGTATTTATTGTTATTGTGACTCTGCAGTTTTAATCGTCTCCTCATTGGGCTGAGTTAACAACATTCACAAGAGAAGCACACATTCTCAAGCTTTTAAATTAGCTTAGCTGATAGATCTAGCTTTCTTTTTTATTGTTATTTATAATAACATTCTTAAAATTTCTGGAATTTCCTGATTTTGACCAATCCATGTGCCTCATAAGAGTCTCTGTAGCGCTGGATACTGAAGTGTAGCATTTGCCTGAGAATTATTCTCAATTTTATTCTTTCCTGTGAAGTACAATGTTTCAATGCAAATGTAAGCCCTCTAATACTTGGCTGTACATTCCATTCTGAAAAAGTACCATCTTCATTTTTTTAAAAATAGTACCAAACTTTTGGTTACTTTTCCTTACATACTTTATAACTCCATAAATTCACATCAAGTGTTACTCTTTAAATGTTTCAAAAACCTTTTATAATTCAGACTACATGCTCGCCAAAATTTCGGAAAAATTATTCTGGTCTTTAGAATAGAGGAACTATTTTACTGTAAGTAGTTTTGCAAACCTTCACGATAGGAACATTGTATGCAATCAAAATGTCTAAAGAGACATCTTAGTTAGGGTCTCTATACTGTGATAAAACATCATGACTAAAAGTAACTTGAGGATGTAGGCATTTACATTATCTTGAATCTGTCAGGTCCTACTCCATAACTGAAGAAATGCAGGATAGGAACTGAAGCAGAAGCCAAAGGGCACCACTGCCTACTGTCTTACTCCTCATAACTTGCTCAGACCATTTTCTTATACAACCCCTGGCCGGGGTTGGCATGACCCACAGTGGGCTAGATGCTTCCATATAAATAATCAAGAAGATGCCTTACAGTGATACGTGTAGGCCAATCTGATAGGGGTATTTTCTCAACAGAAGTAGTCCCTTCCTGACTCTAGTTGTGTCAAGTTGATGAAAGTTTCCTAGTATAAGAAAGGGATGAAATTTCAAACCACAGACATCCTGTCAATCAGTGCTCAAGGCAGAATCCACAGTAAACTAAAAATAGGGAAAAGTAATTTATTCCAAGCTTATTATATTCAGTTTGAATGGGTTTAATCATCTTGAGTAAAAGATATATTTTCTAATTAGATTACATCTAGACTATAATTGATCCAGCTTTATTTCTTGAGCACACAACATTATGTCAATGGATGTTGCTCAGAATTCTGCTAATTGATGAACTAATGCTGTAGCAATCTTCAATTCAATACCTCTGGAGTTTTACAATTAAATTAAATGAAATCAAATTAAATCTTTCTTTAATTAAGGGATGAAAATTTTCCACAAATTGATTTGTCTTTTTTTTTTCCTTTTTTCTTTAGAAGTAGATATCACATGACCAGAGTGAAGCATACAATGATGGGCGTAAGAAAAAAGGTTAACTGATAGCTCCTGAAAGCCACTTATTCACTTATTTCTCTTCAAGTGTCACTTCATCACATCAAGATCACAACAACTATTAAGGTGACTACTGAGTTCATAAAATGTACTCATTAATAGTCACATTGTGCACTTGAGGGAAAGGTTGCAATCCAATTAGAAGAAGTGACGGGCTTTAATGTGGAACTCATCAGTCCATGTACATGGAAACTTCCCATATTTTGAAGAGTAAATGAAATTGAAGCATGGAGAAAATTTCCAGCTTTGGAAAACTAAAACTAAATTAATAAGATTGACTTGTTATTCTTTGAATTCCCTCTGTGGGTTTCAAGCCTCTGGCACACTGTACTGGTGAATATTCACTTTCCACCCAAAGTGAGCCTATTGGCAAATTTTAAAATTAGGATGGCCTCATAAAAACAAATGTCCATTTCTCTGGATGTTGTGCTTTGTAATTAGACTCTCACAATAATAAAAAAGCACTTTATTTAAGCTGTAAAGCATGCAGCAGATGCCAAAATACCACAGAAAATAACTAACAAAAATAGTCAACAGTTATTTTAAATGTATTTGAGAAAATGAACTAAAAACATTCAATGAACTTCATCCCCAGACTGTCAGACATGCCATGCTACTGTGGGTTCCTGGAGTAGGAAATGCCAGTTTTTGAAATTTGATCTCATGACAATGGTAAATAAAAGCTATTGTAGTTTTAGAAGAGCAGGTACAATAGAATGCTGTGTTTATTACAAAGCACAGTAGCTCTTGCCACCCCTACTCTATTCATCACATAAACTCTGTTCTCTTCTATATTGCTAGCCATGTGTAGATACAATGACTCAGAAACTCTGAATGTCGCTTTGAACCTTGTGAGCAACTATTTGCCATGTGAGCTTAGAGAATCCATTAAATTCTGCCAGTCATACTTCTATCTTCATATTATTCTCTTGAGGGAAGAAGGGAAATAAGTGAAGAATATTTGGAAATGTAGAAAAACTTTACACTTGCTCCTCACATGGTAACTTATTCTGCCTTGAAGACTTTGCTGACTGTGAAGATGTTTGTTTGCATTTAAAAATGTAATTTGACTTCATGTTAGAATGGCATTGCTATTATTTCCCACAAAAATGGTGGATGCTTTTCTCTAAAATATTATAAATAAACAAGCTGGAGATGGTAGCACATGCCTGTATTTTTAGGTTGAGGCAGGAGAATCATGACTTGGACAAGGCAGAAGGATTTAGATTTGATGGTCAGCCTAGTCTATGCAACAAGACTTTGTTTAAAAGTTAAAAAAATATAGATATGAATAGAAAAAAGACTAAAAGAGGAAATGAATATATTCTTATAAGTGAGGGTTTATAATTTTCTGTGGAGATAAGTTTTAGGAAGTGTGGGCGAGATAATGTAGAGTGTGTAACACGGACATGCGAAAACAGAAAACTGCAATTCCAAAAATAAGGGAATACAGCAGAAATAGGCAGCACTGAGTGTGCACGCCAGCTTTCAGGGCTGCGGCTTCTCTTCCTTCATTCCAACTCATTTAGCGAGTGTTTAAACAAAGAGCGTAAGAAGAGTTATCAGTGGAGAAAAGCAGACAAAAGAGGGATGGTTCATAGGTTAATCAGACCCTGGATAACTGAGAAATGTATAGATGTGAAGGGTTGATCACTATCAAGAAGACAGAAGGAACACTACACCTATGGCCACGGTGGACGGGAGAAGTGGTTTGTTTGACATTCTGCCTTTCACTTTTGCATCATTACTGAGTTCTGGCATCGATAGGGAGTGAACATAACAATGATCAGCACCTGGCACTAAAAGTAGATTGTAGATTACACTAAAACATTCATATTGCAAATATTCTTCTATTTTCAAGAACATTTATGCTGATTTTATTAACATATATTCATATTTGCCTATGCAGTTTGAAGATGGCTACTTCTGTGTAATCAGAGGAGTTCATTCAGAGTAACACAGAACTTTTACTCATCTGCAAGATCAGGTAGTGAGGCAGGGTACTGTGACAATGGAGCATGGATTCTTTTTTTAAGGGTTTCTGATTATCAGGATTGAATATCCCATAGAGAATTGACGTCATTGCTAGGAAGTGCCTAGCCACAAGAAAAAGACACAACCAGGGCTGTCATGGGACGTCATTTTTTTTCCAATTTGCTCTACATAGCAAGGATAAAATTGTGAAGCTGAAAATTTAAAAACATTATTGAATATATTTTCATAGTAACCATTTTTTTCTACATTTGAACTAGGAGGTTTCAATGCAATATAGATTTTTCTAGAATTATCTGGTTTCCAGACACTGTCAATCACATTAATATGAAAATGTTGAATATTTTCATATTTGTATATTAAAAGATAATATATTTTTATTTATAAAAGAGAATATTCTTTCTTATTTCTTAAATTTTATCTTTTGCTTTTGAAACTATGGTATAATACAGTGTATCTCATTGCCTTTCTCCCCTACAAATCTTCCCATTTATTCCTTCTTGCTCTCATCCAAATTCATGGCCTTTTTTTTTTCTAATTGTTGTTAGATGAATATATGTAACAGTATGTGCCCATATATTTCTAAATTAGACTACCAACTCTGTACTTGTATACACACTTTCAAGGCTGACCCTTTGGTATAGGTAACCCATTGGTGCTTTTGTTTGCTTGTTTCTTTGTTTTGTATTTTGTTTTATTTTTCTGCAGGGAAGACTGCTTTTCTCATTCTCAGCATTTCTTCATTGGCACTTGTTCTCAATATTTTCCTTTTGTTTCTCTGAAACACTCAGAATCCATTAAGTCAGGGGCCTATTTCACATTATCTATTACAACCAACCTTTGTGAAAACAATGACATAACATCATAAAATCAGGAGAGATGATTGTTATCATTGAAATTAACATTGGCAGGTACCTGTTGATCTGGGCACATGATCTCTGTACTTCCAGGGTTATCCTCGTATCTATGAGAGTGACTAATGGGCAACCAGTCCAAAGAAGCATAAGAACACAACCAACAAACATAACTGACACAAGTCAGCACCATGTCACTCACAAATAGGTCTCAGGAAATATTGCCTTTATAGGATAATATACAAGATTATATGAGTGCAGTTAAATTTCAAAACCAGAAAATAAAAATCTGCAGCTACTCATGTGTTGGCTGCCATGACTGTGTTGTTCTTTCTGACAGACAATGGTTGTGGAAATTGTCTTGATGCAGACTCTCTGGTCTGAAGATGCTTCATGCTCAGTGGAGCACAGAAAGAACATTTTTAAAGGCTAAAACGCATATCCGTAATACAAATAATAGTTGCTACTAAAACTGGGAATACATGCATGATCACTAATGATTTACTAGAGAATACAGGTGCTTCCAATACAAAAATATTCTATGTAAAGGACAGAGGCTGAGGAAATTAAATCAAGTTTCCAGAAATAGCATTGCAGTATCTGTTAGAAGATCAGGTACCTGTCCCCGTGAGTGTGATGGATTTTTTTTTTCTCATGCCAGAGATTTTAAACTATACATTAGGCTTCAAATATTCCCTAAGTCCTGAAACACTTGTTTGTCAACATTTACCTGTAAGAGCAAACATTCATTCCAGTCCTGTGATTCCTCGCAGCTTCCCAAGGAGGTCAGAATCATGCCAAGGCCTGAAAGTCTCTGCTCTATATTAAGATCTGTCTCCCAGAAGATTACTTCTCCACAATAATTCATTGGTTTAAAATTGACTGTCCAAGTTATTTCATCTCTTAGGCTAAAATAGAAAAGTTTTGGCAAAGATGGTTGCCCTAGGCTTCCAGTTCACTAAATTTTTTAAACAAATGTCTTTGAATATCTCTCTCATGGTATTCTCATAAAGTAGAACTATATATACATTCTGAGATCATTCATGTTTCAAGTGAATGAAAATGTCCATATTGAAGAAACTGAATGTTTATTTCAGTTAAAATTAAACATTATAGGAGAAAAACACAACTAATTATTAAACATCTTTTTAAATTGTCTATTACCAGACTATACTTTATTATAATTACAAAACTCAAAATAAATCCAGCATTTAAAAAGAAAACAATTTATTTCTAGGTTATTTTGCAGAAAATGAGTCTTAAAGATTAATCTAATTATGTCAAACTTCATAGTGATTGTTTAATGGATGTATAATTATTTTTTGTTTGTTTGTTTGTTTGTTTTTTCGAGACAGGGTTTCTCTGTGTAGCCCTGGCTGTCCTGGCACTCACTTTGTAGACCAGGCTGGCCTCGAACTCAGAAATCTGCCTGCCTCTGCCTCCCAAGTGCTGGGATTAAAGGCATGTGCCACCACTGCCCTGGATGGATGTATAATTCTTACTTGTGCCAAATTAATTTTATTAGCATAAACAGAGTAGATAAACAATATTCAGAACATTTAAATTGGAAATAGTGGGATGGCTTAAACAGTGAATTCTTGTGCCACCAACACGTTATCTTTTCTTTAATTTTTATTATGTATATAAACACACACACACACACACACACACACACACACACACACACACACACACCCTACTTTCCGAACTGACCATATGAGATTGAATAACCTTGTGGAATATCCAAGAAACTGATACATCCTTTCTCAGCGGCCATTGATCATCTTCAGCTCTCCCTCCTGGGAGGGAGGGGCATGTTGAATTTCTTCATTTCCTGCTAGCATGTCAAACAGATGTGTCTCCGTTTTAATTTTGTCTAAGCGATTATATTATTGCAACTTCATAAGTGAGTTTTCCCTGTCATATGTAAAGGATACTATCTAGCAGCAGGTGTTTGGTGCCTGTGGCTCTCATAATATTCCCACCTCTTCCATTTACTCTCCTGAACCTTAGATATGGGGGCTGCTCTCCAGATATATCAGTTAGGATTGGACACACTGTTGTTGCTTATTCTCTGAATCTTTGACGGGCTGTGGATGTCTGAAATAGCCTCTGACTGTTGCAAAAGGAAGCTTCTGCAATGAGTGGCAAGAGCTACACTCATCTGTGGGTATGAGTATGTACAATTCAGTGAAAATTATATTGGGTTAGTGAAGGAGGCAGTAATAGAGTTTTCCTTTGGTTCTAGCGTCTTTCCAGGCATGGGCAGTTGGCTAGGTTTACCCTACCAGGTGTCATTCCCTTTGACTGAATAGGCCTTCAGTCAAAACAGACATCTGTTGGTTGTTCCCAAGATACAAGTGGCAGTGTGGCATCATTGAAGATAACTTGCTAGCCTATTAATTGGATGAAGCCCCCAGTCTGAGGAATGGCTCTCATAGTATCACAGGATGCTATACAAGCTGCCAAGGAAGATGAGCAATTTCTACTCAGCTCTACTCAGCTGCAGAGCTCCACTAATCTTTATATTCAGTGGAAAGGGAATACAGTGTAGACAAGGACTCTATCAGGTTTACCAAACGTATTCACACACCAGCTTAGAAACTGTATTGCAGCTGGGCTTGAGTATGTGTGTGTGGAGATCAAGACCGCTATAGAAACTGAAAGGCAATTTTACAATGGACTTCTCTATTTCTTTAGGTGATCAATTTATCCTAACTGAAATGAGGGCACACCGAAGTTATTCTGAATTTAGCCATTTCACGAAACAAAGCAATAGCAGAAAAATCCCAACATTTGGATCACTCTGGTTATCTTTCCCATGTTTAATTTTAATTTAAGGTTTTATTTATATGTATAGAACACAACAGTGACTACAGAGAACACAAGCGGGTATCCGTATCTGCCGGTTGAACCGGAGTTACAGGTGGTCGTGGGGCATCTAGCACGCCACTGAGACTAGAACTCGGGTCCTCTGAAGAGCACTAAGTGTTGCCATCTCTCCCTCCCTATGCTTTTGCTATTAATATTTTTTAATTGAAAATGGAGTCTTTTCTCATACAATATATCCTGACCAGTTTCCCCTCCCTCCACTCCTTCCAGGGAGCGGTAATGCGAAGTGTGGTAAATAGAAGTCTTTGCCTCTGCATTGTTATTTAGAAAAAAGTTTCTATGGTATTGAAATTCTATTATCTTATCACCAGGTGGGAGACATACTGTTCTTTCATTTTGCCTTAAATATATTTTACCATCTTTTAATATTTACTTCTCTTTCACTAGAACTTGTTTGTTTCTTTGGCTTAGATTTTCTATGTTGCTGATTACCAAAACTGTTTTGCATATTTCTAACCTTGACTTTAAGTTTCATAATGTCTTTGCCCTTGTTTTTAATCTATTTCAAGATTACATATTATGGAAAACTGTAATTAGAAAGTTGAAAATAAGCCGGGCAGTGGTGGCGCATGCCTTTAATCCCAGCACTTAGGAGGCAGAGACAGGCAGATTTCTGAGTTCCAGGATGGCCTGGCCTACAGAGTGAGTTCCAGGACATCCAGAGCTACACAGAGAAACCCTGTCTTGGAAAACAAACAAACAAACAAACAAACAAAGTTGAATATATTTCATAAATGGCCTTTACCTGGTAAGTAGATTGACTGTGTACTTTTTTCTTTACAGCCATTTAATTTTTCATTCATATATGGAATTTATTAGTATTATCTATTATGATGATGGTCTTCTGAAGATCTTTCTACTCCCATGATAAAGCACTATTTTCATTTTTCGATTCAAAATATATTGCCTGACAGGGATGTCACTTTTATATTAAATTAATTTTCATATGACACATACAATTTTAATAGGTAAAAATTATGTATTTTTCTCCCATTGCCTTGTATGTAGATAAACTAGTACTAACCATTATTAATAAATATATTCAAACTGCCAAGTCATAATTTCTCCCCTGATCCTATTGTTCTGGAAACATCTTAATTTCTCCATCATATGTAGAAATACACACACTATCACATGGAGATTTAATTAAAATTTTGATTGATCTTAAAGTGCACTGGGAGAAACTTGATTTAATTTTAGTATTAAATTTTATTAGCCATGAACATTATATGTTTCTTAGTATCTTGCTGATCTATAATAAACATAATTGTATACTTTTCTAAGTACTATTTCGAAGTAACTTTTGTTAGATCTATTTCTAAATTCAGAAAACTTCAATAGTTTTAAATAGTACCGTTTTAGCATCACCTTTGGAACAATTACTGGTAATTGAGATGAAATTGATTACTGAAAATTGCTTTGGGGTCTTACATTTCAACTTCTTTTATTGACTCTAAAAATATATTTTAAGATCCGTTTGCATTCCTAATTTGAATAACCATTAATATAGCTGAGAAGAGTTTTATTTTTCATGACTAGTTTTACTTCACAAGGCGGTTCAGCAGTTAAGAGCATCAGGTACTTTTCTAGAGCACATGAATTTCATTCCTGTCACCCACATGGCAGCTCACAGCAACCCCCTGTAACTTCAGTTGAGGGCATCATCTGCCCTCTTCAGCTACTTATTTTAATATGATCGCTCAGACTAGACAGTCACACATTCTTTGTTCCTTATTTTAAAGACAAATCCTTAAAAGTTTACTAGCCAATAGCTATAGTGTTGTTTTAAATAATGTCTTTTGTCTTTTTAATTAACTATTTTATTTATATTCCAAATGTTGTTCCCTTCCCAGTCCCCCCCTCCAGAGTTCTTCACCCCATCCTTCCTCCATTTTGCCTCTGAGAGGGAGCCCTCAGGTATCCTCCTTCCCTTGGGCTTCAAGTCAATAAGAATTAGGCTCATCCTCTCCCACTGGGACCAGACTCACCACGCAGTCCTCTGGTGCATATGTGTCAAGGGCTTTGGTCCAGCCTAGGTATGCTCTTTGGTTGATGACTTAGTCTCTGGGAACTCCCTAGGGTGCAGTTAGTTGACACTGTTGGGCTTCCTATGGAGTTGCCATCTTCTTCAGTTTCTTCAATTCTTCCCCTAACTCCTCCACAGTGATCTCTGACTGGGCGGTAGAGCCTCTCAGAGGATAGACATGGTAGGCTCCTCTCTCTCTCTCTCTCTCTCTCTCTCTCTCTCTCTCTCTCTCTCAAAATCTCTCTCTCTCTCTCAAAATCTCTCTCTCTCTCTCAAAATCTCTCTCTCTCTCTCAAAATCTCTCTCTCTCTCTCTCTCTTTGTGTGTGTGTGTGTGTGTGTGTGTGTGTGTGTGTGTGTGTAAAAGCTTGAGTGGCCATATCTGTGGGTAGTATTTTCAGGGCACAGGATGTCTTCCTTTTGTTTATTGACTTGTAAGAGAGTCCCTCACTCTTTTGAATCTTGCAGTTTTTCTAACTTGTTGGCCAGGAAACTTCAGGTATCAGCCTGTCACTGCTCTCCGATGGTATATTTACAGGGGGCTCTGTAAAATCTTACCAGTACTTTTACTTAAGTGCTATTGATTTAAACTCTGATTGTCATGCTTGCACAGAAAGCACTCCCATTCACTAAATCATTTTCTTGGCCTCTGTTTTAGTTTTCTTAAATACTCACTTGCCTCTTTGAGACAGCTTTTCATGTCACACTTTTGTTTTTTTCTCTTCCACCACTATATAGCACTTTATCTCTCTTTATTCCCAAGCCAGACCGAAGTAGATGGTCTGCTTTTCTGGCTGGATTTAAGTAAAACTTTTTGGCTGAAACTGTGGAGTCTCAAGAGTTCTTTTATGTAAATTCCCATTTTGGGGGGAAGATCTTTTCTTAGCTGAATTTCCACTAAGATTATTTACACTTCTTAAAAATAGCCCTGGCTCCACATGTCCCAGGTTCTTCTATTCAGCAACAGATAACATACTATAGTGATCTCCTAATATCATATTACCCTGTAATATCTTAGCCATTTTAGCTCACTTAAGTTATTAAGTCACTCTATTATTTTTACATAATGACAAAATAGCCTCAAGATGCATTTCTTAGACCATTTCTCCTTCTTAAGCAATGTATGACTTTATACTAGAATATGATCCATTTCCATGAAATGTTTTCCACCTTTTGTTATTATCTATTATCTTTCTGTCTGTCTGCCTGCCATCTGAATCATCTGAGTATCTATGTATCTGTGTATCTCTCTCACACACATCTATCTATCTATCTATCTATCTATCTATCTATCTATCTATCTATCTATCTCTATCACCTATCATCTACCTATTTTCAATCTAAACAAATCTAATCTATCTATTTATCATTTAGCTGTTGGTTTATTACATGTCTATGGATCAAACCCAAAGACTTGTACATACTATATGTATTGGTAGGGTTCTACTGTTGTGAGGAAAAAAAATGACCAGAAGTCATGTGAGTAAGAAAGGATTTATTGGTTTTCCTGTTGCAATCACAGTCCATCACTGAGGAAGCCAAGGCAGGGAGGAATGTTGCTTAAGGTCTTGCTCCTCAAAGTTTGCTCAGCCTGCTCTGTTGTACAGCTCAGGACTACCTGCTCAGTGACAATGCCACTTCCTGTGTTTTGGCACACTCACATCAATCATTAATCAAAATAAATGTCTGACGGGATTGTCTGAAGCAAATCTGGTGGGAGCATTTTCTCAAATGACCTTCCTCTTCTCAAATGCCAACTTGACCTAAAACTATCCAGTATACTAGGCAATCACTCAACCCATAAGCTATAGCAACAGTCTCTTGTTACTATTTTTTATTCTTTTTTTTTACACTTTCCATCCAATTAGATTAGAAATATCCATTTTATACATTCTTCTGTGGAGCTTCTTTATTTAGAGTCCATATCAGACAATAGGAAACAAAAACCAGGGAGGTGCAGGGCAGTGGCAGTGCACGCCTTTAGTCGCAGCATTTGGGAGGCAGAAGCAGGCAGATCTCTGAGTTCGAGGCTAGCCTGGTCTACAGAATGAGTTCCAGGTCAGCCAGGGCTACACTGAGAAACCCTGTCTCAAACAAACAAACAAACAGACAAACAAACCCCAAACAAACAAACAAACAAACAAACCAAATAAAACAAAACAAAAAATAGGGAGGCAAATATTTGCTTTTCTTTTATTATAGGTTTGGTTTAGATTATATGACTGTAGAAAAAGTGCGTGGGGGGAGGTAGGGGTATACTTCTATTTCTGGGGATGGCTAGGAAGTAGATAGTCACTCATCAAGCTACGTATTCAGCCTTCTTTTCAGTATCATATTGATATATTATCTTTTAAGAAAAAAGGAAATATTTTCTTCTGGCATTGGGTTCTTCAATTTTGTTTGTTTGTTTGTACATAGATCACAATCTTTTATTTATTTATTTATTTATTTATTTATTTATTTATTTACTACTTTTTTTTTTACAGTCCAGTTGTTACCACTTTCTGAGTCCACTATCCTAATTTTCAGTGTTATTTTTTTTCCTTAAGCATTAGACATGAAAATTACCACCAGATACTTTCTATGTAAATTTAGCAAAGCAAATTAAAGTTTCCCTGTTTTTGAGGCATGCCAGACTCTCATTTCTCTATCACCTACCAGCAAAATGGTTTCAATTGATAACTTACAACTTGATGAAGGTAGAATATTGTATAAATGCACACTTTGGGTATTCTGCAAACAGTATTTTTTCTTGTACTTGGAATATATATGGAAATCATTATTTTGAATTTTGAAGCTGTGATTTCAGTTTTGGTCTTATTGACCCTTCAGCCAATCTGAAAACATTCCAGAAACTTGTTAGTTTACATTTAATTTTGCCAGTTCTAAGCAACAGAGCATGCATTGGCTCAAATGTATCATTTTTGAGACGGTTGATATATTTAGCCTCTGTGGGCATATGAAATATAATTTTACTGCCTGTATTATTCATACACTTTGAGGAATCATTTATCAGCAGAACACAGAACAGTAGTTCATAGATGCTTGCCACCTATGGGGCTTGCTTCATAATTTCATACACTATCACTGTCTATGAATAGAAGCTTTGGCGTGTGTTAAGACCACAGATTTTAATGTCGCTTACTGGAAAATTGAATGATGACAATCCTGGCAGAATGGCTACGATGTGTAATCACCACCCACACTGCCTGTCTTGGGCTTTTTTGCTTTGCCATTGGCTCTCTGAACTTCTGTAGACATGCATGATCTACATATCTTCTGAGTGATCTATAAGGTGAGAAAAAGAGTGTTGTTAATTCAATTTGGTAAGGAAGCACATGTTGTTCAATCTCTCAGAAAAGTATTGAGACTTAAAATTTTTTTCCCCTATGATATTCTGAACATGCCTTCCCCAGCTCTTTTTATAAATTAATATTTCAAGTAATATTTCCCTGGAGTTTTCCATTCATTGAACTATTTGTGAACCATTATGTTTGGCTTGATTCTTTAGAAAGTTTTGGTGTAGCTAAATAGTTCAAAATTAATATTTTGCTTTATCTGCTTATGAACAGTCAACATCAAATAATATATTAATTTTAAATAACACTAATCTCTTACTTGCTTACTTTTTTTCCTGGCCCCACCCCAGTAACTTAAATCATAGTTATTTTGATATGTGTGTTTGTGTGTGTAGTGAATTGTTATCTAAATGGGTTGATGAACAAATGGAAAAATAAAAGGGAGGAAAGAAATCTCAAATAATTAAGATACATATTTATACTTCTGGGGCTTGAGGATGTAACTTAGCGTGATTTTTTAGTATGTTCTAGTTCATGTATTCAATCCCAATAACAACAACAAAAATATTCAGCCTTTTTGGGCAAAACTAAGATGGTAAATATATTACTTATATCAACTGGAAGTTTTAATACTATATTCTCATTGAGCTATTATGTGTTTGTTATTACATTGCTTATGTGTATTGGTTTCTATATTACATATATGTGTAATTACATATTTTATGTGTGCTAGTTATTATGTTACATATATGTTTAATTACATATTGTATTATATAAGCTCATTCTTATGATTCTGGGATTAAAATATTCCCTAAAAAATCTCTCATTTCTTGGCTTTCATTTATGTAATAACTATCAAACTAATGGCAATAGAATGTCACTCCGAGTATATTAGGTAAGAGAAAGGAATCATCTCCATATTTTAACTTTAAGAATTTATAAAACAATCCTTTTACAAATTTAAGACCACAGAACACACTATGTCTGAAGTTCTGAATGAGAAGAGATAACATTTCTATATTATCAGAGTGCATGTGACATGTCCCCCTGACATAACAGATTCCTGGTGAAGGTGAGGGAGACAGCGAAATGTCATAGTACGTGTGCTGTTTAGGTGTGGGATTGTACATCTAGTCTTTCTTACCATATAGATAGTAAATTTGTTACAAATCACTCACTCTCAAACCCAGGAAAACATGTCTTACAGTCTTAAAATCAAAGACCATCATTGTAATACCAAAGCTTTGGTTTATGCAGGGTGATTGTAGACCAAACAGCCAAACAAAATTACCTTCTGCTATAAGAAAGTCTTCCTGTGTTAATAGGTATGCTACAGATTTTGTAACAATTATTTCAAAATATATGGCTCCTTTTATTTTTGCCATAGTAATGGCCTTGATCTGTAAGAAGTATGTTCCAAGGCCACCATGAAATGGTGTTCATCTTTGGTAGTACCAAACCAAATTAGTGGGATGTTTTCTTTTTTGTGTTTTAGTAACAAAATACCCCATAAAGAGAAAATTAAGGGAGGAAGGATTTGTTTTATGCTTATAGATTTAGACAAGATTGTACATCATGATGGGAGGATTCGATGTCTGGAGACTCCACAACAGAAAGAAACTGGGGTAGCTTGTCACATCACACCTGCAGGGTGAAGCAGAGAATAGAGAAATGTATAAAAGCTCAAAGCTTGCATGCACTGATCCAAATACTCTGGAGAGATTCAAATATCAAGGCCAGCATAAGTGCACGTGTTCAAACACACAAGCCTACCAGGAACATTTTTCATTCAAAACAATAGATGTTCTAGTCTACTCATACTGTCTATGGTTCCCACTCAATATTGAGACAGCAACCATCTCTATTGTCAATTAGATGCTTGTAGTTTCACAGTAAGACATATGTTGTTGTTCAGTAATACTCCAAAGCACACGGATGATATTGCTGACAATTTTATTATGTTATTATGACTACTCTATTTTGCCATTGTTAGTCTGTTACCATTACAGTAGCTAATAAATAAATTCAATTTTACTATAGGCATGGAAAAAAAGAGATAAACTATCTTTTTTGTCAAAAACCATGATATAGACAAGAAGAATGGGTCATGTCATAATATGCCGAAAGCAGGTCAGAATGAAACGATTTTTATCATACTATTCAGAACATCAAGAAATTTATAATTCAAATGACATATTTCTGGATTTTCCCATTTAATATTTTCAAACCCAAACTGACTACAGTTACTTGTTGACCATATATAATTAAAATGTGGAAACTGAAGCTACACATGGAGGGGAATAATTGTGCGTGTGGCAGTAACAGTTCTAACATTCTACTTCCCTTAACGTGCAGAAACACTATGAAAACAGTTTTAGAAAAAAAAAAGAGAAAAAATGTTCAATAACAAACACTGTATTTATTGCACTGATCAAAAAGATAATCCGAAGCCACTTATTTTCTATAAAAATGCTTAGCTTTGTAGCTTCAAGCAAGAACTAATATGGGAAGTATGTCAAACAAGCAGTCACATTTTAAATTGCATAGTGGATAATGTTTTTAATATCTGGCAAGGTTTCATTCTGCTTTAGGATATTTCTTGGTGCGTGACAGTTCACAATTGATTATACCTTTAATGGTTTTGCTGGCAGTACAGCCTTTCTAGACAAGGTTTTCTGGTATAAATTGCATACAGGAAGCCACATATCTGATATTCTCTTATTTAAAAAATGCCACAAGACTAATGCTAAGTTTAAGGTCCATTTTAAACATTCTGTAGCGAGAGTATGGAATAAATATTAAATTTAAAATCCTGGATGAATTACAAATATAAACTCTTATCCAATTTTCATCTGTAAGCATTAGAAGCTATATTACATAACTTTAAAATAGCCTTTCTAGTTAAGTTACCTTATTCTGTTTTAATCACTGGATAGGGATTTATGACTTAAAAAGCATAGTTGATGTAGAATATCATTATGACAGTTATTTTACTGATTGATATATGTGTGACCATTGTAGATTTTAATGTATGTAATTGGATGCTGGGTGTAGTAGCACATGCCTTTAATCTCGTCATCTGGAAGGCAACAGCAGGGGGATATCTTTGAGTCTGAGGCCAGTTTGGTCAGCAGTGGGAGTTCTAGGACAGCATGAACTACAGAAAGAGACTCTGTCTCAAAAACAAAACAAAACAAAACAAAACAAAACAAAACAAAACAAAAAAAACAAAACAAAAGCAACCAACAAACCAAAATGCCAAAATACTATGTAATTGGTTAGATACTTGAGAAGATAGATAACTTTGTTCAGAAAAATCACCTTTTTCAATACCAAAACAGCAAATGGATTCATACTGTGCCAGCAACTACAACAATGTACTCAGAAGTCAGTATGTACACTATTATAGGTTATAGTGGGGTTTTTTTTGCATCCCAGAAATATCCAAAGCATATGAAATAGGGTCACTGTCATATTCAATCTATAAAATTAGACAGAGTAAATACAGTCAGTATATGAAAAGGACCCAGTTGGTATTTTTTGTTTGTCTAAGCTAATTAATTTTTTCTGTATATGTATATGTATATGTATGTGTATGTGTATGTGTGTGTGTGTGTGTGTGTGTGTGTGTGTGTGTGTGTGTATGTGTATGTGTGTGTGTGTGTGTGTGTGTGTGTGTGTGTGTGTATGTGTATGTGTATGTGTATGTGTGTGTGTGTGTGTGTGTGTGTGTGTGTGTGTGTGTGTGTGTATGTGTGTGTGTGTGTGTGTGTGTGTGTGTGTGTGTGTGTGTGTGCTTGCTTGCATGCTCATGCCCATGGATGCCAGAAGAGGATATTGGATAACTTGGCTCTTGAGTTAAGGATGGTTGAGAACTACCCTGTGTTGTTGATCTTTGAAGAGCTATCTCTGAGCTATCTCTTGAGCTATCTTTCTAGGCCAAGTCAAGTTTCAAAGTCTTCATATATTAACATCTACTTTGACTGTTTTCTCCACTGGAGAGATTTCTAATTTTTTTTGACAATGCAGCCAAATAATTTTGTCGATGTTACATAGTTTGCTTTTAGAAATAAGTAGCTTAAACACCATTTATGCTTTCATTGATTAATGAGAATATAGATAAAGTTTGATCATGAATAACCAATCGTTTTGTGTTGGTGCTTCAAAATTATATAGATGTGTGTGTGTGTGTGTGTGTGTGTGTGTGTGTAAATAAAGAAATGCAGAGTGGTCTTTTTGACAATGGATTCTGAAACTTTTAAACTTATAAGTAAATATCCTATCTTAATGACAACAGAAATAAAGAGTAACTCTAGCATTTTCATAGTCAGAAGTCATATACATATTCAATTAAAAATTAAAATATTGGCTGTTACAGAGAAGTAGAAATTGAGACTAGTATGTTTGTATGTGTTGGTGTTGCTTTTATGACAAAGTGGTATGAATCATGTGCCTTAAAGCAGTTTGCACTCTCCTAGTTTTTGAGTCTGATAGCCTAAGATCAAAGTATTTGCAGAGTTAGTTCTTGGTTGGGTTCCCTGTTGTTGGCTTTCAGGTAGCCCCTGTCTTTCTGTGTCATCAATCATTTGTTTCATGCATATCTGTGTTGTCTCATTAGGTGTCCAAATGTTCCCATCTGATAGCATACTAGATATTAGATTAAAGCCATTCCTGATGGTTTCATTTTTAAATGTGTGTATGTGGTGTTTGTGAGTGTGGTTATGTGTGTTTGCATATTTGTGGGCAGACATATGTGGTGCATGTACATGTGGCGTTCATAGGTTGAGACAGAATGTTTTTCTTGATATACTAAGGCAAGTGTCTTGCTGATCTGGGAGATGTTAAATACTACTACTCTAATTGCAAAGCTCGTTCTATGAATATTGTCTCTGTTTCCTGAATGCTGGTATTATACGTGGACCACTGTGCCTTAGGTGTGCTAGGGATCTGAACTTTGGTCTTTATGCTTTCAAGACAAGAGCTTTATCCACTAAGCCATCTCTGTAGTCCCCTAAGTGTTCCATTTTTAACTTGGTTCCATTTTAAAAAATATCTTAAACCCAATTACATTTTCAGGTACTTGAGTTTAAGGATGAAATATATGAATTTCGGAAGGACTCTACTCTTCCATAGTATAGCTTGCTTTTTCTTTCTTTCTTCCTTCCTTCCTTTCTTTCTTTCTTTCTTTCTTTCTTTCTTTCTTTCTTTCTTTCTTCCTTTCTCTCTCTCTCTCTCTCTCTCTCTCTCTCTCTCTCTTTCTTTCCTTCTTTCTTTCTGTTTGAAAAAAAAGTGCACATTTACAAACTGCTTTAGTTCCTTTAGACTTACAAAAACCAGATCAGTAGTTAGAATTCATGAATGCTGTGAGTAATTAAGTTACTGGAGTTCAGCCAGTTTTTAAAAACGATTTTTAAGCCTAAACAGATATCCTAAATCTATGTACAAAAAAACAACCCTACCATGTTTTCTTGGGCCATTGCAAGACATCTTGGGCTATTGCAAAGATCTGATTTAACTTCAAATTTATACAATCTTATAACATAAAATGATTTCCCATAATTGCATCATTGTAAGGAAATTGGTATTAAATAAGAGTTTATTTGAACTATCATTCTCTAACTACTGAATTTACAAGAGAGACTCATGGGCTCCAGTGATAATGGCAGAATCTACAATAACACATCCACCTCTGACTACACATCTAGCTATTACACATGGGCTTGCATCTCTGGGATGCCATTGGAGTCTATCATATGAACCTTCTTAAAAGCTATTTCTTATTGAAAAAAGAGCCTAGCAAGTACTTATCTACATGAGGGTGAAATTCTTCTTTGGATATCTTTATTCTAAATAATAGAAGAAAAATATATTCATTATGATAAGGCAAATCAGAATACAGATATGCTTTCCATTACCCAAAGCCCAAAGTAGACTAGCCAGTGTGAATAGTCATCCACTACTTACACTGCAGAGGCGTACTCAGTTTGTAACTTTTCTTTCTCATTAGTTAAAACTAAGAAAACAAAAATAGAAAAAATGAATCTCTTCTAACATTGTACCCATTTCCTATGTACTCTTGAAGAGTTTAATTTTTATTTACATAGCTTCTTGTTTCAAATTACTCTAATAAGCACCAAGCTTTTTTTTTTTCAGGGGCAAAAATAGAAGATCAATGAAATTTAGCCCTTTGTATCATATCAAGTATAAATAATCTTTTAAGAAATGTTCTTAACACCCTGATTACTTATGGGTCTCTCTGACTCTTGCCTTTTCCTTTATTCCTCTCTCATAAAATGCATTCTGATCACAGCCTCCCTTTTTTCCCCTCTTCTGGGTCTCCACATTCCCTCTCCTTCAAAAGTCAAGGCTCCTCTGATTCCCTTCAAAAATGGGCAGGCCTCCCATAAATATCACTCAAACATGCCATAACAAGATGTACTACAACAAAACATAAACCCTGGTATTAAGACTGGATGAGGCAATCCAGCAGGAGGAAAAGGGTCCCATGAGCAAGCCAAAGAGTCACAGACATCCATGCTATCAGTCTTAGGAAAGCAACAAAAACCTCATCGAAACAACCACAGCACTTATGCAGAGGGCCTAGCACTGACTCATGCATGGTCAACTGTTGTTGCTTCAGGATACTAGAGGTAGAAAGAAGAAAATAGAAAGGAGGGAAGGGTGAATCTGTGATATTGTGCCTAAGACTGTTACTATTTTTGTGGAGTTAGTTAATATATAATGACTAGTTATTATATATGCCCGGAGCTGCTGAATTGTAAGAAAACCTAGACAAATTGTTACTTTCAAGTCGTTATTGTGTCTGGTGAGTATATTGTCCCTGAATGACATTGATGAGAGAGAGCAAAGAATTTTTCATGTTAGCATCTATGATGGAGTCTGATTAAAATGTTCCAAAGTTGGGGGAGAAAAAAGAAAAGGATTGTGTGACTTGCCTGAAGGATTAACAAACGGCCAAGCTACTTACTCATGACCTTGGTCATCAGACTCTAAAATACCACAAACCCTTTACCCAGTTACCTACCAGCAAAACTCAGTGACCTCACTAAGATTTTGGACTAAGAACTTTCTGACACGATAGGCATTATAGGCATTTGAAGCTGCTTGATTTTTTTTTTTAATTCCTAATGTTAATCTCTATTTCCTCAGATAATGCACCACTGCATGGCACCATCTGCATAGAAACAGCCTGTGAATTAGTCTTGGCCTCAACGACAGGGCTGGGGCTGGGCTTATTGTTCCCACCCTTAGTTTGTCAGGTTGAACTCCCAAACTTTTTTAGGTTAACCAAAAACAAACAAAAAACAAACAAACAAACAAAAAGCAAAACAAAACAAAAACAAACTAGCACCCATGCAAATGGAAACATTAGTTTTTGTTTCTAATTTGGGAGAAACATCAGACACTCAATTTTTTTCCCCAAGCTTTCTCATCTCCTTTGAAATTCTTTTCTAAATTTAATTCAGATGATGCGAGAGTTCTGTGTCTATTTTAATTTTGTTCATCCAGTCAGCAACTTTCCCTACAGTATATAATTCTGATGTAAATTATGGACTATCTTCTGTGGGGGAAAAACGCATAACCTACGCGGAACTTTGTGCATCATTTCTTAGTCACGGCAGCCTCATGCCACATAGGGTTAAGTATTTCAAAACTGTCCCCACCTGGCAATCTGGGAGAAAACGCAGTCTCGTCTAGTATAGTCAGGTTCTCCTCTCTTGCTCTGAGAAACAAAGCAACCTTCCTGCTGGCCATATACATGTTCTCTGCATGGCTATTTGTACAGAGTATTTATCTGAGCTTCTCCTGTTAGTTAGCTGGGTTTATTTTGAACTGAAAAAATCAGATTAAATCTCTTTATACAATAAAGTCTGGTATTAGGTACTGCCTTTGCATGTAGTTAGTATGGAGGATACATTTATAAAATAATTTTCTCTGATTCTGTAGCTGAGGGTGCTCTGGAACTTATCGGGTAACTCAAACTTGCTTTCACCTTATAGACATTCTCTCCTATCAGCTCTGGAATGCTAGAATCATAGGCATAAGTCACCCACCATGCCTGAAATAACTCCTTTGATCATCTCTATGTTCTAGTTTCTTCTCAGGTACTGCCTCATTCAAATATTTAAGTAACTTCAAGAGACAAAGATTACTATTGTCCAAAAGATGTTAAACACAGAGTTCAGCTAGTAGTGAGCTTGCCTAACATGCATGAAAGAAACCCTGGGCCAAGCACTTCATAAAATGTAACAAAATAGTGCATATCTATAATCCTAACATTCTTAGCTTCATAGTGTGGTAGAAGCCTGCCAATACCACATGATGTCATCTCAATAATAAGAAAGAAAGAAACAAAGAAAGTTAAAATAATAATAACAGACTGATTGGCTCCTTTTGTCTCACATAAAGGCAAATAAAAGCTATAAATTAATAAAATTCTTAAGACATATAAACAGAAAAGAATGCTTGACTTGGGGTTTCAAAGTTATGTTTATTCCACTAATTTACACCTTAAGTGTATCTCAAGAAGCATGCAATGTTTTACTGAGGTTTTAATATGGAATAACCAAAAGTGAAAACATATTTTAACAAAATTGGACAAAGCAATTGAGACTCTACAGGGTTCTTGGGCACTTAATTCTTAACCTATAAATCAGTGTGATTACCCTGTGAAATTGGCCAGCTTCCCAGTGAAGCCCCTGGGCACAATTATACAGTGCTGAAGGCTGCATTTGTCCATGTGCATGACTGGTCCTGACAGCTTGAATGTTAGAAGGCATCAGGGTTTTAGGTTTTAGAAGTTCGGATTCACTCACATTTCTACATCAAGTGGTCTTTATTAGCGGAAAAATAATCACGTTTTTTTCCCTCTATTACCTGTTTCTCATTGCTTTCCCTGGCCTAACTCATTACACATCCACAACTCTAATAACCAAGACATCTACATGTTTATTTCACTTCCACTTCTGCCCAGAGATCAATTTCAGATGACTAATAGACATTTTAATTCCGTTATGTTATAGACCACTCTCCTCCAGTCCATGTACTCTTATTCTGCTTCCTATATAGTTTCTGTTTCTTTGTTAAAATAGAAGGCAGTGAGAGTGGCATCCAGGAAATATTCCAGGGTGAGGAAAATGGTGAACTTGGTTGGGCTAACATAAGACTGGGAGCACTTAAGGAGAGATCTGCTATTTATAGTTGAGAGAACAGCTGAGTGTTGCAATAGAATTGTGGTTTGGAGGAGTAGAGAATCTTATGCGTGGAAAATGGATCTATTTATCTTTATTTATTTATGAACATCTAGAATGCTCTTTTGGTGGCATTGTCCAAAGTGAAACTTAGTCAACTAAGATGTTCATAAACTGTCCTGAGCAGCTCTTCAGTTTACATTTCAGTGAAACTACAATTCCATTAAGAAAACTAAACTATAGGATTTGATGAGACATGACTACACCCAGCACTCTTCCTGTTCAGTAGATGACTGGGAAACAGGCTGCGGATGCTCTATCCATTGGTCATCACCAGTGCAGTACAACTGATCATTCTTTCTTCTGAGGAAGATGATGCAGAAGCATCACTTTACCCGAAATTAACATCGCAGCTAATCATAGTCCAATAGCTTGATGCAATACTAGAAACTGAAAAGCAGAGAAGAATAACAGTTGTTATCGTTATACCAGAGCAAAGAGAGGTCACTTTTCGCCTCTGAGCTCTAGGACTTTGAGGCACTTGGGTGGTCTGATAGATAGCACTTTCATCTCGCTACGGGAAACCATTTAGTAAATTGCCACTGAAACACTCTTAAGGGTCTCCTAAGAGGTCTGCAAGTGTTAATGAGCTTTCTGATGTCTCTGTACCAGGTCCAGAGAAGAGCAGCAATACACCGAATTACTGGAAAGTAGGGGATAATCGCTGAAGTTGCTTCCCCACCATAGAGACTGGAAAGCCTGAGAACAGATTCTCTTGCTCACCCATATCATCCAGTTGGCAGTAGTGAGGTTAAATGAGGTTCCCTGTCTCTGCTAAGTGGGCGGGTATTCCCATTGGAAGTCTGCCCAGGTGTTTCAGACATTTCCCAGCTTTCCTGTCTTGCTAAATATGGCTCACCATCAGGGATAAGTGCTGTTGTGATGGGAAAGCTTGCAGGTTCTTCGTATGAATGTCACACACTGTGTCCTCTGTAGTGTGTGTGTGTGTGTGTGTGTGTGTGTGTGTGTGTGTGTGTGTGTGTGTGTGTGCATGTGTGGTAGGGAGTGCCTCTGTCTTTGTCCATCTGTCCCTGGCTTTAGCTGTTTGCATGTGTCTGTCTATGAGGACTATTAATGTCAGCATTCTGAAAACAATTAGGAATAGGTAAAACATGTCTTCTTGACAATGCAAGAACTTGATGTGGGTGAAGGCATGTTATTTTCAAATTAGTTATGCATTTTTAAGGTTAAATAACTAATGATTTTATTAAATTGTATTTTAAAATGACAATATTAAGGTACATGAATGGGCAAATACTTTGAGTAAAATATACAAAGTGAAAATTAGGCCTGTGATTCAAAGTGAAGCAAATGATATTCTCCATTATTTATTTTCTAGTGAAGGTATCTAAGTAGGCAATAAAACACTTTTTTCTACTTCCAAATCTTTTTGTTCCCACTTATGATTACATTGACATTATCTAGGTTGTTTTAAATCCCTATTATTAATAGATTTGGGTAGCATTGTAGATTACCCAATGTATGCACATACATACATACATACATACATACATACATACATACATACATATACATTATATATACATACATATTTCAATGTAGTTGTGCATTTTCTCATGCTAGTTAAGATGTTATAGAGGAACTAAACCACTCCAAGTTACAAGTCTACCCCAGAAATATCTATGCCCAAGTAAGTAGAATATTTTGAATTACAACATTTAATAGAATGTAATAAAACTTACTAAAGAGCATTGAAATGTAACATAATAATTTATGTTTTAATTGAGAATCAATGCCTAATTAGTAGATGATATTATTTTTTCTATAAGATATTTATGGTCCCTTTGAAAACTAATAAATTATGATAATATCAAAATGCGTGGAAAATATTCCCTTCCATTGTGTTCTTTCCTCAATTGTATTTACCACCTTCTTCATTCTCTTATACTTACATCTAAGATTCATTTAATCTCAGTTTATTTTCAATAGATATTCAAATAACTGCAGAATTTTTAACTTTAATAACTGATATGGTCCGATGTCAAAATCTACCATGGTTTAGTAATCTAGATTCTGCAGGTATAAAAAATAAGGAGACAGATGAATGGGACACACACAGACTTAGGAATCCACACACATAGAGATACAGGAAAGTTTACCCAGTAGAGTTTTCACAAAACAGTAAATATATTGCAATGGTGAAAAGTTATTTTCACAACCTTGACATCCATATGAAAAACAAATTAAAACCAAATCTAGCTACAAATAACACATTTTAAATACTTGGGTTTTTTTTTTTTTTTTTTTTTGCATCCTGAAACAAGTTCTCCTGACAATTTTACTGTCTTTACCTTCACACAATCCTGCATTTCTTCAACCTTGAAACACAATAAAATGTTCTAACTCTTCATACATACAGGTCTTGAAGCTTGCCAAAAATCTTACAGTGAAAACATCATTACCAAGTATGAGACAAATGAGATAACACCAGGACAGTTCAGAATGTGCAGTGACTGGTGAACATGCAGGCGTTAACCATCCCTTAATCCATATTTAGTGATGGCTAAAAGCATAGGCTTGAGGCTGGAATGATGTGTTAAATGATAATGTGACATGCAAGGCAGATAGTGTGGGTATTTCTTGAAGGGGTGAGCCCTGAACTGATTATACAAAACTGAGTAAAATCTAGTCAAAAGAAAAAAGTTTGCGAAGAAATTCCTGTTCATCAATGGTATCAGTATCACTACCACAGTCACAACCAGAAGTTCAGAGAAGGATTAGGTCATTGGCACGTTGAGGTGGGAGCCAAGATCTCTTGTCATGGTGCTCCTCGGTAGACAATGCTATCCCAGAGTGAACATATGCTGCATTTGAGATGTAATAATTTATGTGAAAATAAGTATTCTAAAACTATTTTATATTTGGAATGTGAACAATCCTTGGCCAAAGTGATATGAAATTCACCTCATTCTGCATCTGTGTTGCGCATGCATGTACGTTTTCACATGCATGCAGGGAGGGGCACATGGACTTCTTTTCAGATACATGTGGATGCCAATGGGTGACATGATCTTCCTCAGTCATTTACTCCTTTCTTCAGTGAATGATACAGACTTCTACTCAAGCCAGACTTGTCTTTGCTTATGGCTCTCTCACATCTGCAAAAGCAAACAAGGGCGTCATAGGACTTGCCAGCATTGAGTTCTCTCAACTAGTATTACCTTTAAGAGGCGTTCCATCATATTCCAAGAAATGAGTTTTTTGGCTCGTGTTTAGTGGGCAGGAACTGCTGAACATTTTACCTAAAGTGTGAAGAGGACTGTATTTACAGTTTGTTTGTCATAAAGGAAAGTTTTACAATATTTATTGTTTGGCATTAAGAAAAAAAATGTTGGGGGCTGGCGAGATGGCTCCGTGGTTAAGAGCGCCAACTGCTCTTCCAAAGGTCCCAAGTTCAAATCCCAGCAACCACATGGTGGCTCACAACCATCCATAACGAAATCTGATGCCCTCTTCTGGAGTATCTGAGGACAGCTACAGTGTACTTACATAAAATAAATAAATAAATCTTAAAAAAAAAGAAAAAAATGTTTATTTCTTTCAACTACTAGCAATTCATTTGGCCTTTCACAAAATTATTTTTTTTTTAGTTTTCATTTTTTAAACTAATAGTTTGGCTAAAATTTCAAAGGCATACTCAAGTCTTAAATTCTATTTCTTCACATTTTATATCTCTATTAATTGATCAATTTTGTGAGTGTTGAACAGTTACCCTGGCCTTCATGGACATATATCTAAAGTTAGGTTTAGAAAATTTTATGTTTGAAAGACTGTCTTGAGTAGAGACTATCTTACAATTATAATTATGGCTGTGCTCATAGATTAAATTTATTTTTTCTAATCCAGGGGGTTAAAAACCACAGAGTTCCAAGAATATGATATTCACATACTCCTCTTAATTTAACCTATTACTTTCTTCTCATTTCAATATAATGAAAGTGTCTTGTGCATATTTCCTCTCACTCTGGAGCACAATTACATGGTTCAAACCCAAGCCTGTTCTGTGTCAGCCATTTTATTTTGGTCAAGTTCATTCGTTTCTCTGTCCTCCATTTTCTCCTATTGGACATTAAGATACTAATAGCATCAGTTTGGTGGCATTACATAAGAATTAAAAGTATTGACATTTGTAAACCATTCAGAATGTTGTCTGGACAAAGTAAATGCTCAAGTTCTGATGAACTATTATGACTCAGAAGTCAGGCAGTCTCTAAAATTGGCTTCCAGACAGAGTGACACTGTATGTTTGTATCACCACCTCCCACTCTTATCTAGTACTTCCTGGAAACATTGGAATACAGTTAGGAACACACTAGAGAAGGCTGGCTGGGTGAAATTTCTTTTTTTCCCTCATAGCTCCAGGGAAGAAACAATTTGTGCTGCCTTTTGGATCAAAAAGTTTCAGATAGCTTACTGTTGATCTTGAATCTAAAATCAAGTGATATTTAATTCTGAGGTAAGATAACATAATCACTGCCTGGCATGTGCTCCCAGGCTGTGGGATCCTGTATCCTCAAATTCTTAAGTGAGACTCATGGAGCAGGTATTAGTCCTTAAACGTCTACTTTCATGATACCATGTCTATTCCATTTTGGCTTTTTGGGGATGTAAGAACTGGGCACCCAAAGGAACAAATAGGAAAAAAGTAAGCAATGAAATCACCCAAACCACCCCTCATGTAAGAGTTAGCCATCCAAAGGGACAAAGAGAATGAAAGTCTGCAAAAAAAAAAAAAAAAAAAAAAAAGAAAAAAGCACCCAAACTAACCCTCACTATAAGAATAGAAAAAGCACCCCCTTTTCCAGGAATTTGAGTCTACTTTACTATGATCATTATGGTAAAGATACTTTTGTGTAAGGTATAACCATTGTAAGAATATAATCAAGTACTGTGTGTTACTGATAAAAAAAATAGCCCTATGATTTTCAATCAACCTACATAAGCCTTCAACAGTGCCTATGTCTAATAGAAATCTGAATATTTTCACAATTCCGAGTTTTGTTCTTTATAATTCAATCTAAAGCATATACTAATTACTTCATAGTTTAGAATATTAAGGAAACTATGTCTAAGGCATAAAATAATTTTTTAAAGTTTAATATCCAACATATATAAAGAACTCAAGAAGGTGGACTTCAGAAAATCAAATAACCCCATTAAAAAATGGGGCTCAGAACTGAACAAAGAATTCTCACCTGAGGAATACCGAATGGCAGAGAAGCACCTGAAAAAAAAATAAAAAAAAAAGAAATGTAAATAAAGAAATATCCAATAAACACACACACACACACAAGTTTAAATTAAAATCTCCCTATTAGCAGTCAACACTGATGTTAGCTTACCTGAGAGAACAGATTAATCACATATTTCAAATAACATTTTCTAAAAAGATTTGCTTTTGTTAAGGAATGAAAGATTAAAGCATCCATCAGTTGAGAGTTACTCATCTAAATAACCACCACAACAAATCTGTACTTCACCCATGGTTTCTTGCTTCACATTTTGATGTGACTAGGTTGTAAATTATAGGTGCTTTGAAAACTGAGCCCATGATAACTTGTGATACTATTTTCTGTGCACCATAACAAATGCTGTGCTTTTCTTCATCTTGAAATATTGAAATTATAGATATCTATTAGAGACCAGCATTGATATCACCTCCTCTTTTAAGCCATCTGGAGCATTTTAGCAAGAATTTTTATCTTTCTTTACCTCTACCACTTAATTTACATCCATATCTCTCTTTTCATCAATTTTTTGATTGCAAAAACCTTGAAAAAAAGAATAAATATTGTTCATGTTATGTAGCTTACTTAATACACAGACAGTTTTAGGAAGTTCACAATATTTATTAAATATCTCTGTACAAGTTAAACTGTTAGCTAGTAGCTTATTGATATACCAGTCTTGAAAAGATGAATGCGAAAGAGTCATGGAGAAAATATTCTGAGTTGATAGATGTTTTACCACAAGACTGTGTAAGAAAATTATTAATAAGCATCCTTTGGGCTAATATGAAGGGTAATGTCAGTGGTTTAAGAATCTGATTGGCTAACTGATGAACTGGGAGGTGTTTATACAAATTGGATGTACTAGCCATGAACCCATATTTATAATTCTCATTTTTAACCCTTTTTTCTTTTTTCTTGGATATTTTCTCTTTTTACATTTCAAATGTTATCCCCTTTCTCTGTTTTCCCCCTCTCCTGGAAACCCCCCATCCCATCCTCTCCCCCCACCCCCGCTTCTATGAGGGTTTTCTTCCACCCACCCACCCACTCCTACCTCCCTGCCCTCAATTCCCCTACACTGGGGCATCTATTGAGCCTTCACAGGACCAAGGACCTCTCCTCCCATTGATGCATGACAAGGTCATACTCTGCTACATATGCAGCTAGAGCCGTTTGTACTTCTTTGTTGATGCCTTAGTCCCTGGGAGCTTTGGGTCATCTGGTTGGTTTATATTGTTGTTCTTCCTTTGGGGTTGTAAACCCCTTCAACTCCTTCAGTCCTTTCTCTAACTCCTCTATTGGGGACCACATGATCAGTCCAATGGTTGGCTGGGAGCATCTGCCTCTGTATTTGTAAGGCTCTGGCAGGGCCTCTCAGGAGATGGCCATATCAGGCTCCTTTCAGCATGCACTTTTTGGCATCCACAATAGTGTCTGGGTTTGGTAACTGTATATGGGATGAATCTCCAGGTGGGACAATCTCTGAATGGCTTTCATTCAGTCTCTGCTCTACACTTTATCTCCATATATGCTCCTGTGAATATTTTGTTCTCCTAAGAAGGACTGAAGCATCCACATTTTGATCTTCCTTATTCTTTAGCTTCATGTGGTCTGTGAATTGTATCTTGGTTATTTGGAGTTTTGGGCTATTATCCACTTATCAATGAGTGCATACCATGTGTGTTCTTTTGTGATTAGATTACCTCAGTCAGGATGATATTTTTTAACCTTTAAGAGCAAAAATATATTATAGAAATAAAAAAAAATAGGGAATCAATATGGAGGTCTGCATCTGGTAAGCATTGTTTTTGTTAGCTATTCACAAACCCTCTTTCATCTTCTCTTGATTTTATTTTTCTTTAAATAAAATTAGAATTATACTAAATATTCAAAAATCCAGCATTTAGTCAGCAGTTGTTTGTGCTACTCACTATGGCTATGGGATCCTGGATGTAGAAAACCAAGCACCCGTGGTGAAATGAGTATTTCAGTCTTGACTGCTCACAGAGGAGACTCCTGCTATGCCCAGATCATTTCTAGGTGTTCAAGTTGATACATGGAATAGAATTGAGGGTTTATGCTGCTTAATGAGTTAGGGAAAGTTGGGGGGTTGTTACCTCCTAACCCAGCTTTTAGAGGAGCAGCTCTATTTGCTACAACTCAGCAGGGCACACACTAGGCAGGCACTTGCTCATGTGATTCTGCAGTTAGGCTATTCTTAACTCCCTTGGGAACAAGTCCTCTTTCTCTTTCTACACACCCTATTTTTTTTCTGTCTTTAACTTTTCCCCACCATTTGCAGTATTATACTGTTGGTGAGTTCTTGGCCTTTCATGCCATGCTATTAACTTTATGACTAAATTTAATCTACAGACTTAATAGGACCCTTCATAATTTTGTTATGTAAGGTAATGACAAGCGAGCTTATTGTTAGACCTCGAAATGCTCTTGCAAGAATCTTTTATGTATACGAAGTCTATTTCACCACTAAATATGACTCTACAACTGAGTAAAGTATAATGATTACATCTTCCTAAACCTTAGCACCATGTCTCATTGTGTATTACACATATAAAATATGTCAGAACCATACTTATCTTTGAGATTTTTGCCAATTAATAATTAATTTTCAATAAATTTATCTATATGTTACTAACTATGATAGGACTGTAGAATTTCCAAATTCATTCTCTTGGGTTACTTTGACCATTTTTGTAATTTATGACAGAGTGAAATTTACAAACTGGAGGTGACAATATCATGCAGAGAGGGAAAACTATACTGCAATGTGGTACACTTCCCTACTAGTCTTTGTCTATTTTTATTAAATATTCCATTTGTATGACTTAAGGGATTATTTAAAATGAGGGGTTAGAATGCAATAGCTTTCAAAAGTATGCATATATTTCTATCATTTGGATTTAATTAAGTAATATTTTTTGAGAACTTAGGGATAACAATGTAAAAACATCAAAATATTCATGGCATGGCTGGAAATGTAGCTTACTAAAAGAGGGATTTCATAGCATTTGGTGTCCTTACCTCTAATATCCAGAGCCCACCCATATGGCAGGAGGATATTTCAGTGGTACAATACTTTTCTGGCCAGTTAAAGGCACAAGATTCTGTCCCTAGCACCAAAAGGAAAACAAACAAAACCATGAAACAAGCCCTAATGGTAAAAGTAGACTCTTTTACATTATCCCTCTGCTCTGTTATCCCAGCTGTATCTTTATTGGTTTTTAGTTTAACTATTAATAGATACTGTAATGGTGTTGAGTCTAAATGCAACAGATCAGAAAATGGATTGTCCAGAAGAGTGCAAAGGCAGCTGCTTCTCTGGCTCTCTGGTTCTCCTTTGAAAAGTCAAATACTATCACTGAGAAGCAGAGCTCTCACCTTTGTCAAGGTCCAGATATACACTAATTACTATCTGGGAGGAGAATGGAATTATTATATTCATCTACTCAAATGTATGTAATCAGATGTTCATGTGTGTATATACCAATGAAACCAGTCTTTCTACATTATTAGTAAGCACAGACTTGGGTAGAGTTGGACAGTGATTGTGCATGGCTAGGAGCCATGCAGGCCCTAGTGGATTTCTGAATCAATTATTAGAGTGTTAAAGGAGAAGACATCTAAAGTGTCCAGTGACACAGGAAGGAGTTGAAAATGTAAAGGGATAGTCATGTGCTACTGTAGTATTTTACTCAATAGTATAATGATATCAAATGTGAAGTTAGAAAAATTACAATTTTCAAAAATACTAAGGTGTGAATATACTAACACTGAAGACACAAGTACAAATGGTCTACAGCAGAGGACTGCTTGGTCTGGCCTCAGTGAGAGAAGATGTACCTAACCCTCGAGAGACTTGAGGCCCCAGGAAGTCGGGAGGCCTGGTGGGATAGGGTAGGGTGAGGACAGACAACCTCATGGAGGAGGGGGAAGAGTCAGAGGGTGGACCAGGAGGGGGATGATTGAACTGTAAAAAAAAAATTAAATAATAATAATAACAATAATAATAACAATAATAATAAGATTGAGATTCTCCTTGTAAGTTTTTCCACATATAATGTTTTTTTCTTAAATGTATTTGGAAATTACTAAGTAACTATAGAATATGTATTAAAAACAAAAACAAAAACAAGAACTTATCCCACAACTTATCTTTAGATCTCTATTACTGAAAATTAATCTTTCCAAAATCAGCCAATACCAGGTATAATTTTACCTTTTTTTTCTTAGTGAAAAACAGAGCAAATAGAATAAAATGTAGTTAAATGAGCTTAACAATGTTTGGTCTTAAAATTTCTGTGTTCCCTATATAATCAAGCAAGCAGTGAAATAACTTGCAGTATTTATCTTTTAATTATTGTTTCCCTGAAGTTCCTCTTCCAGCTAGTAAGCTGTTATGACTGTATAGAGACAACTGTGAAAGGCTTTTAATAATTGATCTGCCTGCCGGGCAAACACGGGGATGGTGGAATGAAAAATGAATGTCAGTGGATTCTGTGCTTTAGGTGACATGGGCTTTTGGAAAGTGTGTAATGAACAAAAATATAAGCAGGTGCTACAGAAGAATGCGTGGTAACTTTGAACAATGTCATAGAAGTTCTATGGCAAGGACAAAAGG
The DNA here is from genome assembly GCF_000001635.26 of Mus musculus. Lineage (NCBI taxonomy): Eukaryota > Metazoa > Chordata > Mammalia > Rodentia > Muridae > Mus > Mus musculus. The sequence goes on from NC_000079.6 coordinate 117,716,637, forward strand.
AAGAGAAAAAAAGGGGGAGAGTAAGAGAAAGAAATCATGATTATAGGTAGAATGAAATATGAATAAAATATGCTATTGCCATGAACTACAATGGCATACAGCTTTGATAATGAACCGCTGTGAGTGGGCTTGTTTACTGTTTACTAATATTTAATGGCATAGTTTTGAATAATCCATATGGTACCTACTTGGGAGGCAATCTGTTCTGCCAGTGAACAGCTGAGATCAGAGCTTTCTGGACAGTTTAACTAGTTAATCCTGGATTTTCCAAGTCCCATGGGTTAGCCATCTCCTGTATTCTAAATTATGGTAGCATAAGATAGGTTGTATTCTTGAACCTAAAGCAAATAAAGAAGAATAACGATAATTAAGAGGCCAACATGACTATATTGTGAAAATATTATCAAATAAAATTATACTGGTGTTTAAAATTAATATTATTAGATGTCATGGATATGACCTCTAATTTCAGTACATCCTGAATTTGTAAAAAGAAATATTTTAATTTTGTAAGACTAGGAAGAGGCTGAGAATCAACTAAAACTTGTCTTACTGAAGAGCTTTACAATGGGCTATTTTGTTTTGTTTTAGAACATTTATAACAAAAATGAGATTTCTTTAAATATATAAACAACAAAACAAATAAAATAAATTAATAAATAGTGTAAAATATGGCAAATTATTATACCCTAAGAGTAGAAAGTATTCACACACAGTTTTCAAATTTCAAATAGAAAAGGAATTTCTAACTGTACATCACAGTCTTAAGATCTTCGAATGTCCAAACACAAATCTTCTTTCTATAATAGAATGTTTGTGTTTCTATATGACATATCTTCCTTGAGTGTCTTCCCAAAAGTGAGAGGAAGAACACAGAAGGAAGTGAAAAATTGCTGTCTTATGGCCTGCATCAGGGAACAGAAGGGAACATCCCAGTTTCCCTGCCTTTGTGGCCATGTTTATTTTAAAATCATGTTCAGGACATGAGAAGCTGCCATTACCAAGGAATGTGAAGTTAAAGTCATTGTGATAAATGGGGACTCTTGCTTAATATGTTTCCTTTGGAATATACTTTTTTTTTCTTTTAAATTTACTTTAACTAAGTCATAAAAACATACAGATTAATAGGATGACTAGTGGTATCCCGATGCACGTCTACTTTGCATAAATCAGATGATGCATTTATTTCCTTAAAGATTTATCATTTTCTCATGCTGAAAACTGAAAATCTCATTTAGCTTTTGAAATGTGTACAGTTGTTATCTAGACTTGTCCTACGCTGTAGTAGACACTTGCCAACTTCTTTATCCTACCTAGTCCTCCCAACTTGGTTCTGATTGGTCATCTTTACTTACCAGATCCTTTTCCTGTCAGCTGCTAATCACCGTTCTAGTCTCACTTTTATTTTTGACTACATCATTCCTCAGTACTACATCTACACCGCAATGGCCTCTCCCCATACCACCACAGTTAGCATTGCTTATATGCCCATGTATCTAAGGCTGACCACTTCGAATTAGACAGTCTATGTGAGAGCTTGTCTCAGAGAAAACTGATTCTTTCTCTCTTGGCAGTCATTGATGATCTTTGAAGTCTAAACTTTTATGAATGAAACATTCTTATTTGAATCCCTTATATAATACAGTGCTGGAGAACCTGAGCCATTTCTGCCACCATGAATTTGTTTGCTTTTGTTTTTAACTTTCCCCCCTATAATGTCCCTATTTCTTTCACTTTTGAGGTGAACATGAATTGTATCAATACTTACCATTTAGTTCTACATGTCATGAGTTAGCACTATATACAACTCAATGGATATAATTCTGTCAGGGTGGGCACCTACCCTTCATTTCCACAGGTCTTTCCTTTCTTTGATTATTATTCATAGTATTAGCATCAGACAATCTTATTTTTTGTTCTTCTCCATTTCTTTGTGAGAAAATATTATCTTATTGACTTTATCCTCACCAGAGCAAAAAGAGCTGCTGGCAATTAGTACTGAATAGTTCCTTTAGAAGCATGGACATAGCAGAGAACACAAACAAAAGTGAGTAAGTCATCATTGTACTATAGACAGATAAATAGATTTTCATTCTTTTGCTATGCTTAATTCCATTCTGCTTCAATTAAACTCGTCTTGATGGTCTTAATTCTTTTGTACACTACACATAATTCTAAAAGCAATTAAGTATAATTCCCTCATGTGTTGGCAACAATATTATTAAACCCTAAAATATTCATGAGTTCCAAGTGTACAAATTTGTGTAAAGTCAGTATCTCTGAAAGCAATCCTAAGTTTTCCCTAATTTTTTAGTCTAGGACAGAATGAAGCTAACAATGTGAAAACCTGCCAAGTTTGACTTATCCTATTGTCTCATTAGGTGTTGATATGGAAGAAGTCAGAGTGAATGTCATTTACTTGAGGAGTTTGCCACAGAGAGAGGAAACTAGCCAGATTGTAAAAGGTCTCACCTCAGAGAAAGGCATTAAGATGGTCCATTACTCTCAGGCACAGAATTATGTAGTCAAAGAAGATTGCTTTACTATTCCCTCCTACACTTGTCTTTCTTCCTTTTCTACTATGAAGAAAATTACCATTTCTTATAGAGATGTGGATTTGTATAACTCTGGGAACTAAACTTCAGTTTTTGGTATTCTGGATTTCATTTTATAAAACTGAAGCTTCATTTTGTTATGAAGCTACTGAAAAATTCAAAATTTAATATGTTAATTTAAATAAGAAGAAACACAATTTTAATTTCATTGCATAATTTGAGTAGCAAAGTACTATACTTTAAGGTTCCCCCCCCTTTGATTCCTGAGAGTCTCTTACCTTCCAGGTCTCTGGTGCATTCTGGATAGTCCCCCCCAACCTCTTATTTCCTGAGGTTGCCTGTTTCCATTCTTTTTGCTGGCCCTCAGGGCTTCAGTCCTTTTCTCTCACCCAATACCAGATCAGGTTCCCCTCTCCCCCCACTGCTCACCACCCATCCACTTTTCCTCCCAGGCCTCTCTCTCCCTTCCCATTTGTGATGCCTTTTTCTCCCTCCCAAGTGGGACTGAGGCATCCTCAGTTGGGCACTTCAGCTTTTTGAGTTCTGTGGACTGTATTTTGGGTATTCTGTACTTTTTTTTTTTTGGTCAATATCCACTTATTAGTGAGTACATACTATGCATGTCCCTTTGGGTCTGAGTTACCTCACTCAGGATGATATTTTCTAGTTCCATCTATTTGCCTGCAAAGCTCAGGATGTCCTCATTCTTAATAGCCAAGTAGTATTCCATGTGGAAATGACCACATTTTCTGTATCCATTTTTCTGTCGTGGGACATCTAGGTTGTTTTCAGCTCTGGCTATCACAAATAAAGCCACTATGAACATAGTGGAACATGTGCCCTTGTGACATAGTAGGGAATCTTTTGGGTATATTCTAAAGAATGGTATAGCTGTGTCTTCAGGTAGCTCTATTTCCAGTTTTCTGAGGAATCTTTAGATAGAGCCCATGGCTACCAGGAAGACAGGGGATCAAGTGAGGGATGGAGTTGCCATCCCACAGTCAAAACTCTGACCCATAATTGTTCCTGTCTCAAAGAACTGCAGGGATGGAAATGGAGAGGATCCTGAGGAAAAGAAGGTCCAACGACATGCCCAAAGTGGGATCCATCTCAAGGGGAGGTCCCAAGACCTGACATTATTACTAAGGCTATGGAGTACTCACAAAAGGGCTCATGACTGCCCTCTGAAAGACCCAACAAGCAGCTGAAAGGGTCAGATGCAGATATTTGCACCCAACCAATGGACAGAAGTAGCTGACTCCTGTTGTTGAATTATGGAAGGCTGAAAGAAGCTGTGGTAAAGTGTGACCCTGTAGGAGGACCAGCAGTCTCAATTAATTTGGAACCCCAAGATCTCGCAAACGCTGGACCACCAAACAGACAGCATACACTAGCTGGTATGAGGCCCCTAACACACATACAGCAGAGGACTTCCAGGTCTGTGTTCATTCAGAGATGATGCACCTAGCCCTCAAGAGACTGGAGGTCCCAGGGTGTTTAGACGTCAGGTGTGGTGGGGAGTGTGGGCATCCATGTCGAGAAGGGGTGGGGTGGAGAGGAGGTGTGGGATGTGGAGCAGATGGTGTGGTTGTATGGAGAGGTGAGGGGAAGGGAATATGAAGTGTAAAAAATAATTAATTAAAAAACTAAAATCAAAAAGAAAAGTAGTATACTCTGGAATAAAAATAATAGACACAGTTGAGTAATATACATTATTATTTATATATGAATTTTCTGCTATATAAATATGAGAAATAATGAGAGAACGACATTACTTTTTTAAAAAATATGTCCTTAAATTAAATATATTGGACTTAATCATCCTAAATAAAAGCACAGCAATGTACTTTTATACCATTTTATAAATATTTTAGACATGTCTGTGCTCAAGATTGTGTCATCTGAGTCAGTACCAGTACAACTCAGATTAGCAGGGATGAGAAAGCTCTCTTTGAAAGATATAGAATAGATAAAGAATATATCTATCTATCTATCTATCTATCTATCTATCTATCTATCTATCTATCTATCTATAGATATAGAATAGATAGTAACCTATGTGGGAGAGAAAGCAGTAAAAGAAAGCACTGAAAGAGTTATTTTCAGTGTAAGAGAACAACACTGATTTCACCTTACTCCTCATTATACCACCATATCATTATGTTATGTGAAGAATATCATTATCTTTCTTTCTTCCTTCCTTCCTTCCTTCCTTCCTTCCTTCCTTCCTTCCTTCCTTCCTTCCTTTCTTTCTCTCTCTCTTCTTTCATTCCTTCCTTCCTTTCCTTGTTTCCTTTCTTTCTTTCTTTCTTTCTTTCTTTCTTTCTTTCTTTCTTTCTTCCTTCCTTTCTTTCTTTCTTTCTTTCTTTCTTTCTTTCTTTCTTTTTTTCTTTTGGCCAGAATGAAAGTAGACTTTAAAACAAACCGATTTTCTCTCCAGGCTTTAAATCATGTCCAGTTAAGTTAATCCCAAAATCAACAGAGATCTTAGCAAACAGAAGGCATATGTATTACTTTCATAATGCTTTATCAATATAACAAGACATGGATTTCTGTGCATGCATGATGAAACTACTAAAGCAAGCAATCCATCATCCTTATTGAACTATCACCTAGTGACGTATAATAGGTACCATTCTACATACAGCAACATTTCTATAAGCAAAATCATTCATGTCATTTGAAGACTTTTGAAAACATTTAAGGCTGTACATGGGTGGGTCACATTGATTCCTGCACATTAAAATAATTATAATGCATTGGGTATAATTCCCATGTAGCAGGCATTTTTAGATATTAAGGTGGAAAATAGGTCACTGTATTATAACTCATGTGCTTGTTGGTCAGTGTCATTAGCCAGGCCCTTAAATATGACAGCTTCATGGTAATTTACCTTTTCATTGTCTTTCTCTGACACATTCTTCCCATGATGGAGTTTAGTTCAATTTAATTTGACTATAATGCACAGAAGAGTCTTCTGACAAGATAATTACTCTGTGCTGTTTTATGAATGTATTTTTAGTTTGCAGGAGAGAAAGCAAGTAAGCTCCTCACACGTATGAAAGTGCATCTCCTGCGTGCTACAGAACCCTTTTGCTTTTCTCCTGCTGTCTCGTCTTTCCTTCTCCTCTGATACAGATTAATAGCAGATGTAACTCCGGCTGCCACCTGTCCCTTGTTTACTTGAGAGATTTCTTTTTATCATAGCACTTTCCTTACAGCTGACAATTATGCAAAGCACATTTTAATATCAGATTGACTGTGGGCTCTCATCCTTTGTAAAGAATAAAATTATTTTTTCATACAAAGTGAGACCAGCACAAAAGAATGCATAACCAGACAAAAATTCATTCTTATTTAAGGGTCAAACCATAAATTACTATAGAATAGAATTCTATTCAGATTTATGGTAAATATAATCTTCCCATCTTTCAAGTTTTAAGTTGGTCTATAGTATAGCTTACATATTTTGTTTAATTCGGTTTAATTAACCTTTTGTTATTTTCTAACTGTGAAGAGTAACATTTCATAGTGTTAGTCTTGGAATGAAAAAAATGCCTTTATGTTGAGAAGGATTTTCAAAAAGTATTTATTTACATTTACAGATGTGTGCCTCACTTGCATGAATTTATGTGCCTCCTGTGCTTGCTGGTGTCTAATGAGCAAGAAGAGGGTGTCAGATTTCCTAGAACTGGAATTACTGGCAGTTGTAAATTGCTTGATGAGGGTTCTGGGAACTGCGTCTGGGTTCTCTGCAACATCAGCAAGTGCTTTTAACGCTGAACCAACCACCTCTCTATCCTCTTTAGTGTGCTTTAAATAAAAGAAGCCTGCTATATTTATAAAGCTATTTTTATACTGAAGTGACCATTTAAAATGTGGCAATTCTTCTTTTGGTATTTTTTCTCACATCTACTTTGACAATTCTCACCTTCTTAATATTCTAAATCACAGGATTCTTGTTAAGGAATTACCTTACTGGATGCTATTTTACCAGCTACTCATTCACAGCTTATTTCATTGTAAGAATGTGTACATTTTACCTAAAATTTAGATGGACAGCATTAACCAAGATCTTTTAAAATAATACCTTTGTGATGACAGATATCAGTAAAAAATATGTGTAGATTAAATTATATAATACATACAGATGAAGAATAACTGAATTAGGAAAGTGTATTGGGAGGACAGTAAATTTTGACAGTAAATTCCAAGAGTTTGTCTTAGCTTCCACACTTGAAGGATATGATCTCCAAGAATTCACAGCAGATGGTAGCAGTATGTTTGGAGATCCCTCATTCATCATGAAGTTTCCTTATGAAGTCAGTGGTAAATTTCGAGACTAACAGGCTACAGATCTATTGTAATTCCACACCACCACTCCAGTGTGATAAGTCCCTATGAATTATCAAATTGTCAAGTCACAATATCTCTGAAAAGTGCCATATACGTTCAAGAGTTACAGTTTTATTATGAAAGAAAGAGATCAAGTCAAAGTCTATGTTAAGAACTTTCTAACTTTCTTAGTCTTAAGTGTTCTTAGGAATATAAAATTGAAGTAATTATACATTTAGTGATAATTTTTGCTAGTTCCTAATTTTTGTATATGTGTGTTTATATGTATGATTAATTTTTCTGGAAAAGAAATATAATTTATAAAGTGAAATTTTGCAACATATAATCTTGGTGAAACATTCAAAGGGACTGTTAGTAGAAAGCTAAATGACATACTTCCTATTTTTAAAAAATTACTGGGGGAAATAGCTCTCTGAGTAGAGACTGAAAGGGTGGGTATGGGGGACTTTTGGTATAGCATTAGAAATGTAAATGAGCTAAATACCTAATAAAAAATGGAAAAAAAATTACTGGGGGAAATAGCTCTCTGAGTAGAGACTAAAAGTGAGAAACTTGGACAGACAGAGATCTGTACTTGATGTGGAAAACCCAGACAACCCGAATGCTTCAAAACTGGATTCGAATTTGGCAGATGCTGTAGAACTTTACAAGAGATTCCCCTCTAGACAATTAAACACTTATGTCTGCAGAAAATTCAACAGAAAGTCCAAGCTTTGGCAGACACCACACACTAAGTAGATACTGGGCATAGAAATGGAGATTCACACCATGTAAAAAGTATGTGAAGAAACAGGAGCTGACAGCTGACACCATCATCTCAGATTATTTTTTTTTCTACAAAATTTTGAGAAACTCAATTTGTACTGTGATATTTGTTATGACTCCCTAGCAAACCAGTTCTATCCATATAGGATCGTGTGTTCCTACTCTAGCACTTAATTCCCACTGAGATCAGTCAGAGACTGAGTGGAAGTTGTGTGTGCTCTTGATTAAAGGTTAGCAACCTCTGACAGGCTGTACAAGTGGCACCTATTTCCATTTTCCTCATTTGTGTTAAGTGTAATTTTCCCTTGTTGTGGAGATTCCCAGAAGGGAAAGTAAGACACTGCCATTGCTTTTGAAGGAGCTAGCCTTCACTAGATAAGTCCTGAGAAAACTCTATACCTCCTGTTTCCCTGTCTTCACATTGAATGAACGAGTATAAATTACAAGCTCGCTTACCTTAGTAAGGCACTGTTTGAATTCTTTCACTTTGTGATTAATTTGAAGATCTTTATTCCATTGGGTTTCCTAACACTCAGCCACCATTTGTGACTGTTTCTTTTTTTTTTTTTTTTTTTTTTTTTTTTTTGCTGCCAAGAGTAGTTGTATGTCTAGTACATTTGTCATTGCATTGATCTTCAAGCTAGTTGTCCTTATTGTAAATGTTTGGTAGGGACTCTAATCATAGATTTACAAGAAAAGAAAATCATATAGATTTGAGTTTGTCGATATGATCCTTCTGACATTTCTGGTGTGTGATAAATGTTAATATTGAGCACAGAAGATATGGCATGCTTCCAGGCTTATCACACACTGCTAAGATGGTTGTAAACCTGCACCTTCAACTTCTCCTTTAGAGGAAAGCTAATAAAATAAAACTATTTTTAATGTGACATTTGTAAGACAAATTAAATGTGAGGGTGATGCATTTATCTTAGAATCCTGCTCTGTTTATTGAAAGGGAAAATTTCCAGGACTTTAGTTGACCATAGAAAACAACTAAATCACTAATGCATGCCAGCTTTATGCAAACAAAGGATACTTCTTGTTTCCAAAGTTGCTGGATGTTACATTGCAAACTAACATAATCAGCAAATTGGTAGCAATACTAAATTTGCTGATGCTTGTATATGATAAACTCATTGATGCCTATTTTAACATGGATTATTTTAATTATTTTATCTGTTTGTCTGTTTGCTTATTTATTTATTTTATCTTGTTTAACTCTGCAATGTCAAGAATGAACACATAAGAATTCACAGTACGAAAAATGGTAAATATTGCTCAAATATGAGGAAGGTAATATTTTGTGCCTAAAATGAATGTCTAGGCCAAATTTAATGAAATCCTTGCAGTTATTTAGAGAAATGTCATAGATTTCACCAAAGATATTATTCATACACACGCCTCTTCCAAGCTGAGGCTTAAATGCAAGGTTTGAGAATAAATCAAATTCTGTTAACCATTCCCGTGTTTATAAACACCCCTCAGGATATATGTTGTAATCTCACGGTATACCTAAAATCCCAGGAAGGATGTCTTATAGGACAAATGAATGACTGCAATGTATGTAGTTTCAATTAATTGTGATTTCTGACAAATTCTATTATAAAACCGATCACTTAAAAAATTCTCAATCGATTACCATTTTGCTATGTACATATTATAAAAGAAATTATTTAAAAATAGTGGATAGCTTTGTATGTTGTACACAATTGAGAATCACTCATTTTTGAAAAAGTATTCATTTCTAAATATTACTTATAGTTATATATCATTTATTGGGTTTCTCAGTGTCATTGTCTGCAGTTAATAAATTATATGAAGTTTAAAATCATTAATAATTTAAAAGAAAATGTATTGCACCCGAAAAATGTTTCTGACAAACAATATTTTTCTCAAAAAAAATCTATATCATGCTATTGACCACATTATGAATCTAAATGCCTTTTATGAAGTGGTTTACCTTTTTCTAAAAGAATTTTTTTTCTTTCAGAATTTGATACAATAAGTTTAAATCATATTTACAACACACTTCTGTCCATATCCATTGCACTTCACTACCTACCTAGCTTCTTCTACCTTTTTTTTTTTTCATTTTAACCCCTTTCAAGACCAAATTGTGCTGCAGACATATTCCTGGATGTGTGTTCTTCCACTGGAGCATGGTTGACTGGGAGTATACACTACACAAGAACTATCTCTCCCTATCCTGGCATCAAACAGTTGCCAACAGCTCCATAGCTAGAAGTGGAAGTGTGTGTGTTGAATTCTATTGGTTTTGTGTATTCTGTTGCTATCACTCTGAGTTCATATGTATAGTTCCTCTATACATCCAGAAGACAAGTTTCCTTGTGGTCATCCATTGCCTCTGTCTCTTATACCTTTTCTGCTTCCATCTTCCACAATAGTATCTGAGCATTAGAAGGAGGGATTTAGGTATATAGTCCTTTCAGAGCTGGACTTCTCTAGTCTTTTATTTTGTGTGTGTGTGTGTGTGTGTGTGTGTGTGTGTGTGTGTTAATCATTATCAACTACAAATAGAAATTTCTTAGATGAGGGTTAAGAGGTGCATTGACCTACGGGTATAACAAGAAGTTGTTAGGGGATGGTTTAATACTATAACTATTTAGGTCCATATGGTAGTAGGTTCTCCACTAGGCCCTATGAACAGTCTAGCAACAGGTACCCAGAAATGGCGACAAGAATTGATTTCATGTTGTGGGGTGGGACTTAAATTGGATTAGCCAGGTTTTGGTTACTCCCATGATGCTTTTGCTACTGTTACACCAGTGCACATACCATGTCTGAGTAGTTACTTCTGTAGCTAGAGATTCACAGCTGGGAATATTTGATGATTGAATTTCTCTTATATAAATATATATAAATATATATATATATATATATATATATATATATATATATTTATATATATATATACATATATATATATATGTATATATATATATATATATATATATTTAATGAGAGTGATGTTTACCCTCTTTCATTTTTGTACTGCTTTCTTATTCTACATATTTGCTTAAAAATATTTTTTCTCATGATGACATGTAGAGGTCTTTCTAAGTCTCAGGCTATCATTTTCTCTCATTTTACCTCTTTTCTTTCCTCTATGTGTCTTTACATACATACATATAGAAAAATCACAGAAATATGGTAAAATTTTATTAAAGTCTCTCTGTTGTTTCAATTATCCATGCCCTTAATATGAAGTTAAATGTATAAGAACTGTGAGAATGTCAAACACTTTCCTCTGTATTCATTGCTGTCTTAGTTAGGGTTTCCATTGCTGTGAAGAGACACCATGACCAAGGCAACTCTTACAAAGAACAATCTTTCTTTGGGGCTGGCTTACATTTTCAGAGGCCCAGTCCGTTATCATCATGCAGGAAACATGGTAGCATGCAGGCAGACATGGTCCCAGAAGAGCTAAGAGTTCTGCATCATGACCCAACTGCAGCCAAAAGAGACACCTAGGAGAAGGGTCACAAAGCCAATTCCCACAGTGACACACTTCCTCTAACAAGGCCACATCTACTCCAACAAGGCCACACCTCCTAACAGTGCCACTCCCTGGGCCAAGCATATTTAAACCATCACAATTACTCATTCATTATTAACATGCTTACTATTGCCTACTTTCTCCTCTTCATTGTAATAGCCAATGTAAAAATGATCAAAACATTGTTACAGCCATGTGTATCACAAAATATGAAGTAATTCCTCCCCCCACCCAAATGTAGGCTACTAAGGTAGAGAGCTCACACAAGATGCTTGGGTGTGGTGTCAGAGTTTTACTTAAGAATGGGGATAATGACTTGTCAATCAGTGAATTATTAAGATTTGTATGCTCAGAATGATGTCATTTAGTTTTCTGTGCATGACTTTCAAAAATAATATGATCCCCTTTCTCTACTTTTAACCAATGCAAAGTCCATAGAAATGGAAATTAGCTGCAGCTGGGATTTTATGAATGGTTTCCTAGAAACTTCAGTGAAGTACATTTCAATTCACAAATGAGTTTTATATTTCTCCCCTAAGCCAGTGCAGATGGGAGATTCGTGAGTGTTCACTGTAGCTGCATTAACTATCATTTTTGAAGACGATGGTTACATTTTTTTTTCAAGTTCAAGGTCACATTTAAGTAAATCCCACATTTACAAGATGAACAAATTTACGTATTTTAGTAATAGAAATCTTAGTAATCAACTGTCTAAAGGAGGAAGCCATCCATTTTGTCTCAGAACCTATTTTTAGAGACTGACTCAAAAGTTCCTTGCTATGTCTGTTTACCCACAGCTTTGAAATGTCCATATCATCTTTACTGCAGATGGCCAGACTTTATTCCTCTTGTTAAATTTGGCTTTATAAAAATTCACATATATAGAGTATTGATTGACTTCTTTTCACTATAGACATGACATTCAGAGAGCAGTCTCAGTGAAAGCATTAACAGTACCCAGAAAACTTTTTTTCTTCTTCTTTCTGATGTCCTTAAATTCATTAAGGACATGGCAGATTTTAGAATCAGTTATAAAATAGGTAATATGTCTATAGTGTGTCTGTTTGCACACATGAGCATGTATGCTTCTCTCTGTGTTTGTGTGGGGGGATGATGGGGTATGTGCATGTGTATGTGTGTGTACATGTGTACATGTGGAAGCCAAAGGCCCATGTTCAGTGACTTCTTTAATCCTCTTTACCTTCTTTTTGAGGTAGAGTCTCACTTAGTTTCATTAAGAGCCTGACTAGACTAGCTGAAAAGCAAGCCCAGGGGATTCCCAGGTTTCTCCTTCTACTTACAGAGGCACCAAACCATACCTGGCTTCCTTTTCCTTTTCCTTTTCCTTTTCCTTTTCCTTTTCCTTTTCCTTTTCCGTTTCCGTTTCCGTTTCCGTTTCTGTCTCCTCTCCTCCCCTCCCCTCCCCTCCCCTCCCCTCCCCTCATCCCTTTTCCCTTCCCTTTCCCTTTTTCCTGTATTTTGAGACATGGTCTCTCTATTCAGCTCTGGGTGCCCTGAAACTATGCATATACCAGGCTGGTCTTTCACTTCCATGATCCACCTGCCTCTGCTTCTTGAGTGCTGGGATTAAAGGGTTGCTCCACTACTTCCCAGCAAATAATCTAGTCTTTAAGATGTGACCCATTTTAAGAGTAGTGAACTGCCTGTTACATGATATTTTTTTAAAGCAGCATGCTATGACTGAAATAGAATTAAAATCTCTTTTGGCTACAGGAAGTAGGCTTCCTTTGTAAGCATTCTTGAATACCGATAAGGGCCTTAAAATTAGCAAATCAAAGTAGGAGTTGAAAATAAAATATATAGAGGGAAGGAAGGCAGGAAGAGAAAGTGAGAAATATAGGGCTGAATATTATAGTCCACACAATAAGAATTAGTGATAGAAAGGACTCAGGTGGTAAAACATGGGAAATAGAATATAGATTGAGGTGCTTTCTTTTTTGAAGTAAAAGATAATACATAAATAAACTCAGTGAGATGTGCTACACTGTACAATTTCAGAACTGTTTAGATTTTTAGATAATAGCTTATAGTAAGTAGGTAGACACAGAGCCATTAGAAAATTTACATATTTAAATAGCAAGGGGAAAACTTTTTTCTTGTTTTTTTTTTTATTTCATTTCTCAAATAAAAATAAAAAAACAAACTTACTCAACACTGTTGGTTTGGAGTAGAGATGGGGTAAAGTACTTAGGTTAAACAAATTATTAAAAAATAACTGAGAAGAACTGCTTTTATTACTCACCAGTAGGAGGCCAATTTGAGACTGAGCTAATGTTGCAGACATAAGGAGAGTGGCTGGTAGGAAAGAAGGAATTGGCTGGACATAAATTGCTGTTCATTTTATTATTTGGAGACTCATTGGGTTTTGAGCTTGTACTGGAAACCTTTAGAAAAAGATGTTTATCATATAATTTTTTTCACAATCATGAAGGGTATAGAGAATCGCAGACATAGAGATTTACAAAACTATTCTATGAGAATGAGAATCCAACCTGGTAAAGGCAACATCATAAAATCAGAGAGAATTCAAAAGTCCTTACACAGTTTCTCTGTCTGCCTGTCTATCTGTCATCAAACTGTCTATCTGTTATTTATGCGCATCAGGGATGTGTTCCATGCAACAATAAAATTTCCAGTAGCATCTTTACATGGATGAGAAAAGGGAAGTATTTTGTATAGTTCATTGTCAATACTGTCACCTATTTTAATAGTTAACAAGTTAGAGGATTGGCCAAGAAATTCAACATTTCTGCATGAATAATGAAGGGCTAATGAGCTCCCAACCCTAGTTGAGAAGGTATTGACAGCTGATAGGTTCTGTGAAGAGAAAGCCCAATTTCCTCAGGGCTATAATTCCAAGTATAATTATGCTCCAGTGGACAGCACAACATGCATTCTCATATGCTCAGCACTGAATGAACTCAGTCGGTTATTTAAACAACAATAACAACAACAACAACAACAACAACATGTAGTTGGAAAGAACTATGGAAGCAGGGTAATCCAGAAGGAGTAAGATGTGGGGAGAGATAAGTGGTCATGTTTAAAGTATTGTTTTAAACATGTATGACATTCTCAAGTAATAAATAATTTTAAAATGAAAGGAAGTCAAAATAAAGATAAAATAAACAAAAATAATAAAATATTTAGGAATGAAACTGACAACAAATTCAAATGTTGTTACATACCTTGCCAGAAGGACATGACAAACAGGTTTCCAAATTAGAAAAAAATAACTATAATCATAGAAACTTATGTTTATGTTGCAAAACAGTTTATGGATTTATTAAGAGTCTAGGAAAGACTGAATTTCCTAAGTTTGGAAGGAGTGCTAGTTACTATGTTTTTTTCTTAGCAATTATTACTTGGTTACTAAGTTAATAATGTATAATTGCATTATTTTCTATTTCACAATCAAAAAGTGTATTCTAAGAAGATATTCTGTCCTTTTATAATACATCAGGTCTGTCACACTTCATTCTTGTAATGCTAGCATATTCCTGAATCTAACAAGAATGTGAGTATTTGACCCTCTTTGAGTAGAAGCGTTTTGAAAATAGAGAATAATAGAAAGTAAGGTAAAATCTAAGAACATCTACATGAATGTAATATGTATGTCCGAGTTTTTATTTTTAAAAATAGCATTAAGATGATATTGACAGATACTTCACAGGAAAAAGAAACATGTATGTTCTCAAATGATATAAAATACACTCAACCTTACAATTGGGACATGTAACAGTGTCAACTATCAGGATGTGATAGGATAAATCTACCCTTGTCCAAGTAGAAAGGCAGAACATTAATCAGTTTAATGGGAAATTAATTACCAAAATGAGTTTAAGGCAATACAATGCTATAAAGCAGAGAGTGTACATTTTTTTGAAGTATGGTAATCCATTATTTTGACACTAGTTTGCATAACACCCACATTTGTGTGATTTAAGTAGAAAAAAATGTGAAGGCGTCTGGACATGATATCACCTGAATTTAAGCACCCAATTTAAAATATAAAAACATGAAAATTATAATTTACAATCAATTTTAGGTATCCATCCATTTGACTTGAATTACACAAAATATATAAATTAAGTTATTTTTTATGATTAACCACAATTTCCTTCAACAATGTTTAAATTTTCATAGTTTTCTGTCTAAAAATACAGTGTGCCAAGTATGCAGCCCATTTTATATCCAAAGCCACAGCTACTTAAAATGAAAAACAAAAAAAATTAAAACAAAACAACACAACAACAACAAAAACCAAACCAAACCAAAACAAAGAAACCACAGGTTTTAGAGGTGGAGAGGTAAAATGGTGGGTAATAGTTCTTCCAGAGGACTTCAGTTTGGTTTCCAGCATCTATATCAGGATACTTAAAATCTTTGAAACTGTAGCTCCAGGGAGTCTACTGCCTCTGTAGTCACCTGAGCTGATGTGCCTTTACCCACATGCAGATGTTCACATCCACCCATAAAAATAATTTAAGAAAAAAATATAAAAATATAAGCTTCAGTTATTTAAATTATAGTTATTCATTATTTTCTACCTAGCTTTGCATAGTATACATTCTCCTACTTTCCCTTTAGCACTTAGCCACATATTATTAATCTCAACCAAACCAAACCAAACCAAACCAAACCAAAACAAAACAAAACAAAACAAAACAAAACAAAAACAAACTGACAATAAACCACAGTGCTTTTATGTATATATTTTCATAAGGAAAATGTTTGGCCAGATGTGGTAATACATTCTTTTAATCTCAACACTAGGAGACAGGGACAATTATCTGTACAACCAGAACTGTTCAACAGAGAACCTTGTCAAAAACAAAACAAAACAAAACAAAACAAAACAAAACAACAACAAAAGTAAAATAAAAGGAGTAGAGAAGCCAAATTTCTCACTGTTATCAAAATGTTCAATCCTGTTGAATATTCTAGTACCTTCTCAACTCCTGAGTCCATCTGATTGAAAGAGAGTGTTGTTGCAATGTGTACAATGAGTTATTCAGGATCAAAAGCAGGAACAGAGTTTCTGGGCTTGCCCCACAGGCATCATTCTGGAAGGGCTGAGTCAGCAGATTTGGAGATATTCAGGTTGGAATAGGGCTGGGCCTGGGTTTTTGTCCTATTTGCCAGGAGGCAGGAGGATTTCACTTGGCACAGGAGGCTCCAGTACAGCAGAAGACCAGTGGAGAGAAAGCCTTGTAACTGATGTTTCTGGAAATCTGGAGGTGTAGGATTTTAGGATCTGGAATTCACTACATTTGTACAGTATTAGGGTCGTCCATAGGGAGCCTTATCAACACAGTATAAGTTTGCCGTTGTTAATTCCTATAGATTCATATTTACAGTCAACATTTTGTACCATTCTGTGTAGAAAACTGATCAATAATACTTTAGTTTGAATCAGAATCGTATTTTTAGGCTTTATACTCTTAGATTTATAATCTTGCCATTTACACTTCTAGATTAGCATATAGAAAAAGTTAAATTTGTGGTAAACATTAAATGAATTGACAAAGGTTTGAATGTTTCATCACAGTAGATTATTCATATGTACTTATTGCCCTAAGCTTTCAATTATTTAAATATAGTGAAGAGTGGCCAGTAGTTAAAATATATGTTATAATCAGTGGGTGTGTGGTTTGTCGGGTGAGAGAGCACCCTCATAGAAGCAGGGGGAGGGGATAGGATAGGGGGTTTGCGGAGGGGTAACCAGGAAGGGGGATAACATTTGAAATGTAAATAAATAAAATAACCAATATAAATAAATAAATAAACATTTCACTTAATTGTGTATTTTAAGATCTTGTATATGTGATCACATACTTATGAAAATTTAAAAGGAAAAACAGAGTGATTTTTTTTTTCATGTATAATACACTCTTTGCCACTTTGAGTGACAGTTGGGAAGCGTCTGGAACCTTAGCAGTTCATACATCTGAGTGTGCTTTTGTTAAGAGTTCTTTTTAGAAGAAATTAACTAAGTGGGGAAAACTAACCCTGAACAAAGGCACTGTAATCTCACAAGTTGCTGGCTCAAATAGAACAAAAACAACAACAACATCAAAATCACCCAACAATTTCACAGTCATGGCCTCTGTGTTTATTGAGGATCCTTAGCTGCTCAGCTCTACCCTGCTTTCCTCTCAGGATGGAATAAATCTATACAACTGAGCAAAAATAAATCATGTGTATTGAAAATTGCCTGTCATTATAATCAAAATATGATAAATCTTATTATGAAACTTTCAGAACATTGCTACTCTTGGCCTGAATCTGGGAAGCCCCTCCTTTCCTACGAATGATGATCCATCCTGTGACTCTTTGTTGGCAAGATGCTGAGAGTAAATGAGAGATGAGCACTAAGACAGACATTTCTACCACCCAGTCTATCCAGGGAATACTGCAAAAGTGCAAGTGAGAAGAATGTAAGAGCTGAAGTTAGAGGAAAGGGCTAGGAAATGCCTCCTTCTGGACAAGACACAGCTGTTATAGTCACAAACCCACAGCAACTACAGATGCTTTCACTGAGTCTGGACAAGAGCAGGCCCTTTAACAATCAGGAGTGAAATTAGGAAGGGCTCGGGCAGTCTTACCCTGCAGTAAGGAACTATTTGCTATTGATAAGTTAAAAGAGAAGAGGACATCACAGTCAGTTGTATACTCTCTGGTGACCTCATCAGACCTAAAGGGTGAGCTTTAACCTAATAGTCACGCTGATGGGCCTGGTTAAACTAAATTGGCCATAGAACAATCTGGGTAAAAAATAGAGTCCACCTCCAGTACAAAGTCAGGGCATCAAGTGGAGGGATGGGGATGCCATACCACAGTCAAAAACCCTGACCCAGAATTGTTTCTGTCTAAAGGAACTGCAGGGAGAAAAATGAAGAAGAGACTGAGGGAAAGGAGGTTCAGTGACTGGCCCAGGGAATCTATCTCAAGATAACTTGGGATCTATCTCAAGGTGGGGTTCCAAGGCCTGACAATATTACTGATGCTATGGTGTGCTTACAGACAGGAGCCTAGCATGGCTGCCCTTTGAAAGGCCCAAAAAGCACCTCAAAGAGTCAGATGCAGATACTTACACCCAACCTCTGGACAGAAGCGAAGGACCCCTGTGGTTGAATTAGAGAAAGGCTAGAAGAAGTTGAGGAGTAGGGTGACCTCATAAGACCAGCAGTCTCAACTAACCTGGACCCTAGAGATCTCTGACACTGAGCCACCAACCAGGCAGCATTCATCAGCTGATATGAAGCCCCCAACACATATACAGCAGAGAACTGCCTCATATAGCTTCAGTGAGGGAAGACATGCCTAACCCTCAAGAGACTTGAGACCCCAGGGAGTGGAGAGTTCTGATGGGGTAGGGACATCCTCTTGGAGATGGGGGGTAGGGGAGGTTGGGGAGGAGGAATGTTATGAGGAACAGTAGGAGGGCAGACTGGGATGGGGATAATGATTAGACTGTAAAAAATGATTAAATAATAAAATAATAATAATATAATAATATAATAAAAGGATAGAGAGCTGGAGATTTGTTAGGGATGGAACAAAAATAAGAGAGAGTAAATAAGATATTACTGTGATGTGTGCATGTGTGTGTCTGTTTATATATAAAATTTCAAAGAACAAACTTCATAAGTAAATAAGATTCACTATGATAAGTACAGATAACATTACCATATTAATACAATTAGGATATATAGTGTTCATATAGTTTAGTTAAAGATAACAATAATAAAATAGCAAGATGAATATTTAATATTATGGAAAAATTTGAACACAAACATACTAATATAACTAAATAGGCATAATCAAATGGTAAAAACCCAATAATAAAAACAAGTAGAGTATTGGGAACTTTGATCCCAGTACTTAGGAAGCAGAGGCAAGCAGACCTCTGAATTTAGGCCAGTATGGTCTACTGAGTGAGCTCCAGGACAGCCAGGGTTACACAAAGAAACCCTGTCTTGAAAAACATCAAATCAAAAACAACCAGTAAACAAAACCAAAACAATAGAGGAGGGCACTCTATCAGAGGCAAAAGGGAGCAGGAATGGGGAAAAAACGTGGGCAGCATTTGGGATGTAAATAAATAAAATAATTAGTTAATAAAAAACAAACATAATCAGTTAAAACTTAGGTAATTGGGCAGTTATGCAGTTTTACTTAGGGTTTTGATTTACTATATTGTTTACCTCAATATTCAAGGTTTATCTAAATCTACAAAAACGGAAGTAACAAGCTGTGTCTGCTAACATGCCGATATAGCATTGTTTATATAATATCAGAAATTACTAAAGGCTATGGGATTTAATATTAATTAAATTAGGATCGATGGTGGCAAATTATGAAGCCTCAAGAACAAAGAACATGAAAAAATTAAAACACTGTAGTAGTCTTATGAGTAAATGCATTATATATCGTGTGTGTGTGTGTGTGTGTGTGTGTGTGTGTGTGTGTGTGTGTGTGTGTGTGAATGATTACATTTAAATCTTGGATCACTGCATACTGTTTCCTGATTTTACTATTCCTGTGTTTGCATGTTTTATTGATTGAGTTCTTTTCACACTTAGAAAGGTCTCATAGATAAACAAAGCTCACATGGAAACAGGGAGGGAGAAATGATGGTCTTTGGATTTATGGACATGTACTATGTGTCAGTTCTCTAATGTCATGCTTTAATCAATTTAAAGTAGATGTCATCTATCTTTAACAGGCGAAGATGCTTTTAGTTAGATAGATTTGGACTTAAGTGTTTTAAACCTGGCCCTAAGTTACAAAAAGAAAACTTTGATCAAGCTTTGAAGCCTCCAATATTGATTTTATGGCCTTCTGGTGCCATCTAGGACACAAGGACACTGAAAGAATGTCAACTGTTACTTGAATGAAAGAAAAGTAAGCCTGTTGGTACAAATGAGCCTCTACCATAAAAATCCAGTTCTGCAGTATGTAAGACTTGTGCACAATACTGTGTCTATGTACACTGGGCTGAGGTGTCTTGAATTGCTTTTGACTAAAAGGAAGAATCTTTTATTTGGTTCTTTACTTTTTGTAACTAGTCTTTTAATTTGTGCCCGTGTTTACTTCACCAACCATACCCATTTAACTACATTATTATTTAAATGTTGCAGCTGACTGTTTGATAGGAACATGGTGTTTTTAATCATGTTACTTTTTTATACACATTCATTGACTGTTGGAGATACAGTGGAAAAACTTAAGCTAAGACTTCTAATTGAATGACGAGAAATTATTATTAGGCCAGGTTTCAAATTGTAATTCACTTATCACGTATCACTTTTGCAACCTTGATTAAATGATTCACATTCATGTATTTTCATTCCCTAATGAGTAAATTTTATTTTGATAGTACCTAGGTCGTGGGACTGTTGGTAGGTTTGTTGGGTATACATTCACATGAACAGATATAATGTGTATAATCTTGGATAATCCTTTATGTAAATGTTATGCAGTTCACATAGTCCATATGAATTTATTTGATGCTTTTAATCTTATTATAAATGAACAATTTAGAAAATGTCTCAGAAGGCTACTGATTAATGAATCTCTGCTGCTAGGATTAGAAAAGTCATTGCTAATTTTGCCTTTGAAACTGCCAATTCAATACCTCAAGAAGTTTATACGACAGGACTTGAAATTAAAAGATTGCTTCTCATTGGCTCATTTTGATTTTAAAAGGCAATCCTGACTTCATGTACAACATAACAATCCTTGGAATAATTTCTGTGTCTTTACTCTGTTAAATTGTTAACTTCTCAGTGCAGACTCTAGCCTTGCAGGAATAGGGCATGCAACTTACATCAGGTGGTGGGACACATCAGCAGGAATTCTTGTTTCAAGCACAGCTAACAGAGGGCACCAGGACTACTTACTTAGTTAATTCAGTAGCTTCTAAAGTTGCAGTGGGTTACAAGCTACTGTGACCATTCCAAATTGATAGTCTCTGTCTGTTCCTTGTACTTTTCTACACATAATCTTAACATAGTTGTGGTCAGGTGACCAATAGTATAAAGAACAACTCAGAGGGAAAGAATTTAAATGAAAGACTAAAAACACATTAATAGTGAAGGAGACAGGAAAGTTAAGAAAAATGAATAAAAGATCAAGCCATGCCTTAGTTTGGTAGTATCAGGAAGTAGCAGCAGAAAGTCAACATCTTGCAAGAGAACACAGATTTAATGTATTTGCCAAATGCATTCAAAGATGCTATTTATATAATATAGATGATCCTCTGTGAATCATGATGATATATATGTCGACTGAAATAATTTAAATATTCATTAGACCAACTTTCTTCATTTGTTAAGAATTACAGATAATAACTTGAAACAGAGACAAAGTATTTTCAAAGGATTTATTTATTTTATCGGTATGAGTGTTTTCTCTGTATGCATATTAGTGCACACTATGCCTGTAGTACCAGTGGAGGACAGAAGAGTTTGTTCAAAACCTTGAGTTGGAGTTAGAGATGATTGTGAGCCAACATGTGCATGGTGAGAACTGAACCCAGGTCGTTGTAAGATTAGCAAGTGCTCTTAACTGGGGAGTCATCTCACTTGCCTCAAAATATTTCTGCAGAAAAGAAATTGAAGTCACTAGAGATAAATCAGAGCACTGTTAAGAGAAAAGAAGTGCATTTCTATGGATGCTAAATTTTGCTACTGTGGAATTTTGTAATGCTTCTGCTCTGCTGAGAACAGACTGGAACCCTTAGCAGCTTCAGTTTTAAGAGGAGTTTGAAGAATCGAAAGAAGCAATGTCAACTAAAAGAGAATTTTAGAAAGAGAGGAATACTCAGAAGGAGTGAGGCAACAAAGATTCTCGTACACAGTCTACATTAAATTTTTGCGATAAATTATAAATGATAGATGTTAGCTGAGAAAATACACATAAGACTAGAAGGAAACAATGAGGTTACTTTGAGCAGGGAGTATGGGTTATTGACTTTAAGAAATGATGAGTTTTCCGTTGTATCAACTGCATGGATTGCTTCTTAGAAATGTGTTTTCTGAAAAATATAACAAAACTGTCCCTTTCAAGATACCACTAACTTTCACTGTCCCATTTAAAAATCCATAGATATTTGAAGAAAGAAAGAAAAATCCTGGTGTATATTGGAACAAACAATAGGTAGACCATGACAATATATCACTAACCTTTCTATTAGCATGCAGGGATGTTAGACCTAATCTTCTATCATTTCCAAGGTCTTCCAATTTCCAAGAGGATGATGAGTAGAATCTCTCACGGAAATGAAAAGAGGAAGGAAAGAACATTATAGTCTTGAAAAGGCAGCAACGCAAATGAGCAAGAGAATCACTTTATAGACTCTTGAAAAGATTGAAGGTGGCAGAGAATAAAATTGGTTGAATTAAGGATGAAACTTATCAAAGCTGAAGAAGAGAGGGTAAAAATACTGATGAATAATGAGCTTGACCTCAGAGACAATACAGGGTCTAACATCTAACATTCTGTGACTGAAATTTCAAAAGTTAGAGAAGATTTAAAACAGGGAAACCTCTTTGTAAAGAAATTCTTAAACCTTTTCAAAATCCAAGTGCATCTGATACCAGATGGGAACACAGATTTACAGGAAGAATGGGGGTTATAAAAATGATGTTGAAATTCAATATATAGCGAAAATAAATGCATTTTCGTATATGCATATTGCGGCCTGTTTTTTTTCTAACAATGTAACAATGAAAAGACAATAAAGAATAATGGTGTGATAGTAAAAGTCACTATTTGTTATAGTCAGTGATTCCTCAGATTACATTTGGTTTTCTATTATATTTATCAGAATCAAGAATATCAAGAATATTAACATATGATCATCCACGGTATAGATTAGAACTAAATATGTCTTTCACTTATGTGCTCTGAGACAGTTGCCAGTTCATATCCCAATGAAAACATTCATATTTTTATTTAAAATAGTTTCTCCTTTTCAAACTATTGCATGGAAAGTCTAAGAAAATAAAAGCATAACATTGTTTTTCACTTTTATGGTAGCTGGTTTAATTTCACAGCATGTCAGTTTGCTACTGAGAAAAAATGCTGATACTTTAGTTTGAAAAGAGAGTCACTAGCTCCTACTGTTTCAATAGCTTTCAAGTCAGGCATATAATTAATGAAAATGTCTACTAAAATATGTTGTTATGCTTTAAATGTTTTTTTTTTTCATTTTAGAGCTTGGAAAAAATGTTTCACCTGAAACAATACTTTCTTTCGTTCTCGCTCATGAAAAGAAGACATCATGTCCTTTTACTTCATTGAATTGAGCTACTTGGCAGATGAATCTAAATTGTAGTGCTAGCAGGTCACCTGTTATTTTCAATATAATTCCTTTTGAGCATTGGTTTTAAGACCATTGATGCAAGATCAGTCCCATTTTTAGTTGTCTCATAATCTATACTATACAAGGTTGACATTTCTATATCCTCCTCATTTTGGGAAAATAATGTAACTAGGCCATTGCTGAAGATTCGTCTTTGACATACTGTATATTTATCTTTTTGTTTTGTTTTGTTTTGTTTTGTTTTGTTTTGTTTTGATAATACTATAAGTTAGCCCCAACATTCTAGGCAGCAGCAGAGTTGTAGCAAACTCCACACAGTGTAACAACCTTCATGGGTGACTTATTACTTCGCCACAGAAATTAACATATGGAATCTTAGTAGCAATATGAAAACAATGAAGAAATTTTGCTCAGTGTAGCTAGACTTACCATCACAAATACTTTTAGGTGACACTTCGTGCAGATAGAATTTCCAAATTTTTATCACTTCCAGTCCTGTTTTCCTCTCCACTCACCACTTAGCAGATAGCTTCAGGTCTATAGACTGTTTGCTCTGCTCTTCATTCTCCAACATCATCAACTCCATTTATCATTTCATGGAATGGCTATTACTCAGGATTATGTCTTTTAAGTCAGACAGAGAGCCTCCTTGAGTAGTAACAATTCACCTCATGTGCAGACTCAGCAGACTTCAATGTCCTCTTACTAATCCTTTGGCCTAGGGAGCAAGCAATTCCTGTAATTTTTGCCATGGTTGAAGTTATCTATGAGATTAGCAGAGATGCATATAAAATTTGGGTATAATGAAAATACTAATCAGTTATCTTAAAATTCTCTTTTTGGGAAGTCTAGCTTTCTGTATTAAAAACCACTGTCATATGACATCTAACTCTCTAACAGTTTTGTTGTCCTTGTTCAACATTCTTTTTCTTGGTTCTCTTGAGCATCTCTATATGGCTCCTCCTTGTTCTTACTCAGATAGTAAACAAACACCCACACCCCCCACACACACACACGCACACACACACACAAAGGGTGTCCTCTTCTAAGAATTTGTGGTCTGTTTGAGAAGGTAGATATTCTGGGCCTAATCTGGAGAATAGGTTTAAATACCTCAATGTTTCATGTTATGACTTGTCTTCATTTACCCTTTCTTGGAATTTCTCAATCCAATCCTGAACTGTTTGCTTCTTATATCCAGTTTTGTATAATATTTGGCCTTTTCCTCATCTCTGATTCTCAGCCACTCCTAGAGAATCATCCTCTGCTCATGAGCTAATGATCTGGGGACTCTAAGTCGATGCTCCTCTTGTCCATGAGTTTGATCACATTTGCTTCGTTCATCACTCCGAGGTCATTACATCTCATCAAGCACTTAGATAATTTACTAACTAATTTTCCTTCCCATATTAGCAAGTGCTCCCTTATCTGTTTTGGTCACTTTTTATTGTTCTTTTCAACAATACTAAAATCTTTAGCAAAAATGAGACACACCAATCTTATGGAAGAGTCAATCAGAAACAACTGTGTTGAAGCTTGGTTCTGCACAATGTGTTTCCAAATATAATTTCCAATGCCTCTATTTTCAATCTTTATGGTTTGTATAATCAATCTCTTTTGAAGAACAACCATCCTTAGCATTAGCTCTTTTGTAGTTGTTGAGTAGGAAGGATGCCATTTCAGTCCTTAAATCTTATTTTTATTTTTATATACATATATAAGTGTCTTGCCTGTGTTCATGTCTTGGGTCCCATGGAACTGGAGTTACAGACAGTTGTGAACTGCCATGTCAGAGCGGAAGCAGGGTCCTTTGGAAGGATATCCATTGCTCTTAACTACTGAACCAATTCTCTAGTTCTCCATCTCTGTTCTTAATGTGAAATACATTGTGCTAAATGAATGAGAATATCAATAAAGATAGTAGCATACATCTTGGAGATGTAGAGCAGTATATATAACCTGTTTACAGAATTCATTGCATATGAAATAAAGCTAGACTTTAATCACACTATCATCCACAGAGAAGCTTCAAATGGCATATACACGAGGCAGCTCCCTGGGTGATTTGAAATGTAGGGGCTGTAAGAAAGTGCTGATTTTTTTTCAGAACCTCTGTGAGCTCGTTGTGCTTTTGTTTATTTGTTTAACTAATATTGCTTGACTTTGGTTTAGAGTGAGCAAATAGAGATTTTTTTTTAAAAAATCAGATATCATTTATTTGATGTATATTATTTACAAAACCAAAAGCAATGTAGACAGTTACACTGACTTCCTAGAGCCTACTCTGATCCAGACATATATAGAATTCTGTCCTCAGAAAAGTGACTCTTTGCTTAATGCTCAGATTCTCAGCCAGTGAAATGTCCCCTAAACTCATTAGGACTCATTTGTCTTTGTCAGTAACAAGCTTTCAAGAGCTGGGTCAACTTGGATGGTTTGTCTCTCTGCCACTTTGAATGAGGCCAGTTTACAGGAAAAAGAGGAATTTATAATTTGGGATATATCTAGGGGAATTACATAAATTTAAATTTTTTTACAAAGTTCCAATTACAAAGAAAAGTACATATTAATAAACATTGTTTAAAACAATTGGATAAATCCCCATACATTTACCCTTTCCATAAAGAACTTGACTTTGGGTATTGCATGTGAGTTCGAATGAATTTAAAAAGATTCTGACCACTTTGGCTCAAGGACAGCAATTTCTGCTGGATAATCTTCTAATACTCAGTTTAGAAGTGTCTTAGAACCATATGTTGTGATAAAAATATAACGTATATGCCACGCTGATTATTTAATTCAAGGGTAGAGTTTGTCTCATTCCAAGAATAGATGACGGCTAGAGTGCATATACTTAAAGCCATACTCCATAAATATCATTTCCTTCCATCAAGGTTTTTTTTTTCCTTTCAGAAAACTGAATGTAAATGATTGCTAAGTTAGAACTATGTGGCTATGCTTTGCAGCAGAAAGCATCAATAGAAGGATTTTAATGGTTGAAAGACACAGTGTAGTGTCTACGGAGTAAAATAATTAAAATGTTCATCTAAAAGGCTGATCAAGTGTTTAGAACTCACTTGAGTCTCTCTCTCTCTCTCTCTCTCTCTCTCTCTCTCTCTCTCCTCTCTCTCTCTCTCTCTCTCTCCCTCTCTCTCCTTGCTTTTGGATTGACTTCTTTTCTCCCTCTCTCCCTCCCTTCCTCTCTCTCTCTCTCTCTCTCTCTCTCTCTCTCTTTCTTTCTTTCTTTTCTTTGAGTTTGGGTCCCTCATGTAACCAATCCTGGAACTGAATTGGTTACTTTGTGACCAATAGTAAACTATGAAATTGGGTTCTCTCTCTCTCTTTGTTTTTTTGAGAATTTTATTTGTAAGTATTATAATTTCTATCTCTTTCCACCCATGCAATTTGTACCATGTCCCCTGCTCTTCTCATTATCAAGTTTATGAATATATATATAATATATATAATGCATGTAATTGAATAAATCACCATAAATTTATCTTTTTGAATATATATAAATTTAACTGAGTCCATTTAGTGTTGCTTGTATGTAAACCTGTTCATAGATAACCACTGGGATTGGATGACCTATGAGGGAGTCCTTTCCTGGACAAAATGAATGTACCCTCTCTCAGCATCCTTCAGTTGCCTGTAGCTCCTTATATAGGCATGAGACCTTGTAAAATTTATTTCATCCACATAGGCATGTAACTGGTGACAGTGGCAGCTCTTATTTAGACTGCTTTATTGTTGCAGTTTCATGGGTGCTGCTTCCTTCTTGGTGTCTAGGAGACACCGTCTCTTAGTCAATTTCTTATTCTCCTGTTCTTACTATCTTCCCACTCATTCTTCCATTGTTTTTCATGAGCCTTAGATATAGGGGTTGTGCTACAGATGTATCATGGGGGAATGTAGTCCCCACTGTCAGTTACTTTTGCATTTCATCAGTTGTGTATCTTTGTAATGGTGTCCATATGCTACAAAAAAAAAAAGCTTGTTGGCGAACATTGAGAGCTACACTTATCTGTGAGCATAATTTCTAACTGTATTAGAAAAAATAGAACATCAGATCCTCCGGCCTCCACCTCACAGTTCTAGGGTTGTTGGTGTTTTTAGAATCCAACAGAATAGGTTCACTAGCTACAAGTTACTTTAAGTTGTTTGTTCCTGGTCTGTATTATAACGGAGAATTGTTGTTGGATGCCTGAAGTCCAACCCTCCCTAGTTATATGATTGGCAGTTACTCTTGCCACTCAATATAAAACAAATACAAAACAAAACAAAACACCTTAATGTTTGTAAGCTCTTACTCTGTTAATTGAGACTTAATACAATAAAATCAGAGGTATGCCATTCTAAGAGCCCCCAAGAGGCCTGGGCAGGCAAACAAGATTGTTGTGTTGCAACATAAGCCTGTTGATCTAAGTTCAGTCCTTGGCAACTCCAATAGGGGAAAGAAGAGTTTCAGTTTGCAATCTCTGACCCCGACTTGCCAGAGTGACATGTAAGATCTATGCCCAGAGACCTTGCACCACACACAAATACACACAGATCTCGATCTCCGTCTCTCTCTCTCTCAGTCTCTCT
Organism: Mus musculus; assembly: GCF_000001635.26. Taxonomy (NCBI): domain Eukaryota; kingdom Metazoa; phylum Chordata; class Mammalia; order Rodentia; family Muridae; genus Mus; species Mus musculus. The sequence continues at coordinate 117,744,775 of NC_000079.6, forward strand.
CTCTCTCTCTCTCTCTCTCTCTCTCTCTCTCTCACACACACACACACACACACACACACACACACACACAAAATCAAATTTTAAAATGCATTCTCGCTAGCCATTTTTCTTTAAACAAATGTATTTACTCATTATTTTCAAGTCCATATAAAATTGTTTATAGTTTATGGCTTTAGATGCTTTAAAATACCTACCATGTAGAATATACCACATATTACTGAAAGACTCAACATACTTTTCAGTGCAAGTCTCCTATCACTTGGTGCCACATATTTTGTACTATCAAGAGTGACTTGGAGCCGGGCGTGGTGGCGCACGCCTTTAATTCCAGCACTCAGGAGGCAGAGGCAGGCGGATTTCTGAGTTCGAGGCCAGCCTGGTCTACAAAGTGAGTTCCGGGACAGCCAGGGCTATACAGAAAGACCCTGTCTCGAAAAACCAAAAAAAAAAAAAAAAAAAAAAGAGTGACTTGGAGGAGGCCCATCTGCATGTTCCTGTGTTCATTTTTGTGTGGTTTATAAACTTTTTGCAAGCATGAATTAAGACTAGAAGGTAGGTGTGGCTCCTGACTTACATTGCGCAACAGAACAAGGAGCTGGGGTACAAAAGTGTTATCTGAGGTTACAGGCTCGATAAACCCTGCAATAAAATGTGACCCAATTACTTACATTTCTAGGTCAGTGTTGCTTCCTTTCCAGTATGCTCTCTTCTTTCATCTATTTTATTATGTGTTTTTATATAATACTTGCAGAGAGCCTATTTCCTAGATTGTCTGTAAAATATTTCTAAAAATTAACACCTGACAAGGGAGGACATAGCAAACTTGTAAACCACTTTAAAGATATTATTTATTATTATTATTATTAATTATTATTATAGAATGGAAAGGCTCACAATGTGTTACTTGCCAGGAACGGTGCTGTGGAACATGCGTGTGACTTTTGAAATGAAATATAAAAAATTTGGCATCAGCTGGTTTTATTAGGTTTCCTTATGAATTTATCTTAGAAGAAAACATTTATCTATATTCCTTTTTGAATTTAAACGTGTCCCTTTGATTTTAGCTGATTGAATGCGATGACTTTGCCCAAGGCACCATTTAGATCTGATCGAAATGACTTGGTTGAACACACCACTCATTTCTGGATTCTTCCAGTCAGTATTAATTACCACCCTCTCTACCAGGCTTCACAGTGATTCTTTCACTACTTTGACAGATTTTCTGTGAACAGAATATATGTCAGACAAATTCACTGTTAGAATAGACCTCCACAGAAAAATTCGTGCTAACTTTCACCTCTCAATTATTTAATAAAGCCATAGATATTGACTTTATGTGAGACCTTGTCTGCTATCATTACTTATTACCCACATAATTAGTGACTAATTAACTCATACATCTTGAAAAATAAAGCACATTGGTTGTATTTTATTGAATATAGAAGGTGTCCTTATATTCTCTTTCTCTCTCTCTCTCTCTCTCTCTCTCCCTCTCTCTCTCTCTCTCTCTGTGTGTGTGTGTGTGTGTGTGTATACATGTGTATGTGACACATTTAGGAAAAGGGTTTTTAAGTTTATTAAACATGGATAAGATATAATGTTAATAAATCATGTTGAACTTCTTTTAAAACCTACTAACAACAGGATGTTGTGAACTATAATAAGGCTCACTCTATATGAAACCAAGGAGAGAATTATCTCATTTTTATTCTAAAACTTAAATGCACATATCTGTCTTAACTACATCTGTCTCTGGCTGTAAAATTCAAAGATCTCTGTAGTCCATTGTTTCAATACTCTGTCAGATTGGCAGACACAAATATACTTTTAGGATATCTTCATTCTTTCCAGGCAGTTTACACTATAACACATTGTTTGCTTTTTTTTTTATTGATATGCTCTGACCATCTAGTTATGGTGGGCAACTAAAACAGAGGCAATTGCCTGTGTTGTTCTGGGTGGTACTTCAGGGGCCTCACCTGACTGAAAAGCTCAGCTTTACACCAAGTTGTTCACTGAAATTTTACATTTATTTAACAACCTTTTCTTGAAAGATTAGTCTCCTTCCCTGACATTCTGTTTGTTTTGTGCTTTTTGATATTCAGATTCCATGTAGATAAAAATGATATAATTATAGAGATCCTACATTCACTCAGTTATTCAGAAATAAAAATGAGAAAGTCTTTCTTATAATGGTATCAGTTGATATGTTCACTAACTGGTAAATTCCAGTGATTAATGCCTTCTGGTCAGTACTAGTGAAAGCAAGTTAATACTAATGGAAAAAATACTTTCAAAAACTGCACAGCTAATTACTTGAAGCATGTGTTTGGAGGTTTATTATCCACAGAATTATTAGTATGTGGATCTCAAGACAGATGCCCTTAATATATGAAGGAAGGCGTGTAGGTCACTTATATGTATAGTGGGAAAAGTCCTGTTAAAATGTTATGTTACTCTTACTATCTTCTGTCTTTTAGAATGCAGTGGTATATAGGTAAAGAATTTCATTTTACTTACTCTGTATTTACAGGGTAAAATCTTCATGATAAATCTTCCATATATTGTAGCAGGGCATGGTGGCACATGTCTTTAATCTCAGCACTTGGAAGGCAGAGGCAGGCAGATTTCTGAGTTCAAGGACAGCCTAGTCTACAGAGTGAGTTCCAGGACAGCCAGGGCTATACAGAGAAACCCTGTCTTGAAAGACCAAAAAAAAAGAAAAAACAAAAACAAAAAAAAAATCTTCCATATATTGCTAAATAGGACTGAAGAAAATTGATTAATTGTATTTTTCATCCTAGCCTTTTTCTTTGTAGTATTATGCAATGTTTTTGCATTCGTGGGAAAGAAACCGAACCTTGAATTTAGAAGACATAATTTGGCTTCGATCCCATCTCCATGATTGTTAGTTATTATATTTTAATAAATTGATGATATAGCATTTATTGAATGTGTGCTATATGTTAGCCAGTGAAAATAGAAATATCACAAAGTTCATCTTTTAGTCTCATCAAATCTATTCACATAGATAGAAATGAAAGTTCATAACTATAATCTGATATAGGTTGCTGGGCAACAAAGAAAACTGTATATGTAAAAGAATGTGAATATCTCTGTCTCTCTTTTTCTCTCTCTCTCTCTCTCTGTCTCCCTTCCTCTCTCTCTCTCTTTGACTGTCCTTCTCTCTCTTTTGGTCTCTTTCTTTCTCTCCATCTCTCTCTTCTGTCTCTGTCTCTGTCTCTCTCTGTCTCTGTCTCTCTCTCTGTCTCTCTCTCTCTCTTTCTCTCTCTCTCTGTGTGTGTGTGAGAGAGAGAAAGAGAGAGACAGAGAGATGAAATAGGAAAATATTTTCTGCTAGATTATTGTAACAAGATAGCTTTCATTTCTTTTACTGCAAATGAAGGAAATAAAATGGAGAATACACCATGTGGGTAATAGGTTTAGTATATTAATAATACACTGGCAACATCTGTGATAAGCATCATAGCTTGGGCTAATTTCAGAATCTAGAGCAAGACCCATAATTGGTGGATGAGGAGCTAGGAAGGAAGGCTTATTTGAATCCCTAATCCCCAAATTACTAGTTCTAAATCCCCTGATCACAGGAAAGAAAACTTCTGGCTACTGGATGAGCCATGTATCTGAACTATGGAGGAAGAATGTAGAGTGACAATTCCTTTCAAAGATGTACCAAAGGCCAAATAGAGCAAGCAATTAACCCTCAGAACAGCTCCTGGTTTGAGTCACCACGCCAAAATGACAGAAATACAGTCTGTAATATAGAAAGTGCTGGGACTAGTCTAGGGATAGATGAATTCAGACATACAAGTTCAAGGAAAGTTATCAAAAATAAGCACCTCTGATGGCACTTACAACCTAAGGGTTACTTGACAGAACTGGAACCGACTCACTGCTAAGCAAAGACTCTTCACTGCTGCTATACTCGATGCTTCACACAAATCACTTTCATTCTTCTTGCTTAAATTGACGAGTGGTCTAAAAACAACTTTTGGATGTGTGTGTGTGTGTGTGTGTGTGTGTGTGTGTGTGTGTGTGTGTGTGTGTGTGTGCGTGTGTGTGTGTGTGTGTTGGATCTCAAGAAGTCCTGAAAGAGAAATGGTTGGTGAATGTGGGGATTCTATTATGTAGTATATTTTTACAGGTCTTAATTACTCCTAACTTATGTAACAAATTTTTCTATACCTTGGAAAGGTGACGTCTTGCTGAGTGGACACTGGACAGGAAGGTGACTGAACAAGAACATAAGGAAAGATGGTTAGGCTCTAGTGCAGACTCCCTGTCAGTGGCAGACTTTCAGCTTCTTGCCATGTTCAGTAAGAAAGGGTTAGCATTCTTTCTGTAAAAGATGCACTACTATATCGTGGTGGATCCACTTTATGAATTACCTCTCAAACTTCTTACCATCTACTTGGTTGGAAATTAGAAACTGAATGTAAGACTTTGAGGCCAGGCACTCATGTTCACTATTAGAGTAAATAAAAGCTAAATACTAAATACTAAGCAGTACAGAGAATGAGTCAGGAGCAACACATACATATCTTATGGAGATGACTAGTTCTATAGTTTAAGGTAAATGAGGCTTCAATGTGCTTAATCAATTAATTTGTTCAGTACTTACCTTGATTGTACTGAAAATAGGACATAAAGAAACAATGGTATGTATATGAACTACTGTATGAATTAATGATTTCGATTAGTAAATGTTACTCGAGTTTTACTATCCATCACTGAAAAACCCTCTCATCTTTTAGTTGCTTAATTTTATATAAAATGCTGATAATTTTTGACTACTTCATATTTAAGTAGTTAAATTTTACTTTCAAAAATGTTAGGGTTTTAATTGTACATGTTACATGTTGATTTTGATTTTGCTAATAAAAGGAGCCAATGTAAGGGTTTCTACTAAGTCAAAATATTCTTGGGATAAGACTGTTGGCTATTTATAATAAATAAAAAGGAAATTCAAATTACATCTTCTAAGTTTCTGTTGTAGATTTGTGATGCCAAATAATGCATGTCCTTTATAGTTGATACTGAAAGCCATTACGTGGGCTTGTTCTACACTGGTGTAAAAATGCATGTATGGTTTAACTCAAATTAGTAATTCTGATCATAATGTTTACAGTAGCACACATTTGCCTAAATATTTTAATGATTATCTTTGTAAATTATTAAAACTTTTATAGATACATATTGACATTAAGCATAAATACTAAAATAATATTAAAAGTATTAAGAGCAAAACTAAGTCTGGATAGATAGGCCTGCAATAACTTATGGTGTTCAACTGAAAGGAAATAATAAGGCAAGTTTCTGTAATCTAGAATGATGGGGTAAAACCAATGTCTAAGCATGTAACTATTAGGTGAGGCACAGAAGCATATAGCTGAATGGAATATTTAAGTAGGTCTATAGACTTTTATCACTTAGGAAAAATATGAAGAAATAATTTTTATCCATAAAAATAGACAACAATATGGTTTTAAAGACCATATGAGTTTTAGTTAATGAGAAAAAATTTAAACAACTCTTCTAATATTCTCTGGCATTAGACTGCTAGAGATAATAATTTCTTTTTTTAATGCATAGTTGATTAAAGGGTGCTGGCTTTTATCATTTCTGTCAAATAAAAATTTTAAAGTTTCCATTATCTATGTTACAACAGTTCTTAATATTATGGGTTGAATTGCATGTCTATAACTAATGAATGCTAAAGTCTTTCTTTCCTGTGCCTCTGAATCAAAACTACTTTTCAAAGTTATTACAGAGGCTATCACATTAAAATGAATCAGTAGACTGGGTCCCAATCTAAGATTATTGGAATCCTTCTGCAGATACTTGAGACATGAAGATGTATCCTCAAAGAAGATGATGTTTTGAGGAAAGACTGACATAGAGACTCATGAGAAACTCAGTGAGACTTACGGGCTCCATGATTCATCATAGCAAAGATTCAACCTTGAGGGCACTTCACATTCAGATTTCCAGTTTTTAGACCTCAAACAAAAGCTCCCAGTTTCAAAGCCTGTAGATTGCTCCAAGCCTTAGAACCAAAGATGCCATAATTTTGACTTTCAATTATGTGTAGTTTATGGAGAGCATCAGAAGATAGGAAGAGGAAGAGCGACAACAAGGGCAGGGTTTTAGTTCTTGTTTCCTTCTTTGCAACAAGTATGCCACAGTCACTTGTTGAACATCTGTGTTGAACATCTTGAGCATTGCTCTCCCTGCCTCCACTTGCAGTTATCTTCTCTGAATGCCTTCATCTCCACTTTCTCCTTTGCCTCATTTCAATATGTGTAAAGGTTTTCTGTTACAGCAAGCTTCAAGAATCCATGCTTTCTCTTTTAACTCTTTATTAACCCTTGCAAACAGTCTTTTTAATTAAACTGTTGTTATAACTGTTTTGTATGTGACATGTTTTCTTGGGAGAACTTTAAGTAATATAGAACGACGCAAACATCCTTAACTTCCACACCATTTGTCTGCTTTTAAATTTAAATTTTATTCTATGTGTAATGGTATTTTGATCTGTTCATCATGCTCTTGCCTTGGTCATGTGGAGGCTAGAAACTGTCATCAGATCTCCTTGGTCCGAGAGTTACACATGGTTGTGTGCCATGATGAGAATGCTGGGAGTTGAATCTGCATCCTCTATAAGAGTGCCCTTAGCCACTGCTTTATCTCTTCTCCAGCCAACAATCCTTTCATGCAGTTCTCGGTGTAATGTCTGATCCAAACATGATTCATTTGTTTGGTTTGGTTTGGTTTTTGTTTTATTTTTATTTTTGGTAGAACCTTGAATAATACAGAAGTATGGTTAGTTATTCTATAGGTTAATTATTCTATAGGTTATGGATCTTTAGAAGAAACTTGTGATGTTACAACATCCTCCCTCACACCTGCTAGGCCACTGCACTTATTTTACTAGAATGTCTACCCAACCTATGAATAGCCTGATTTTCTAAACTTTCAGTCACTCTCTTGTCCAGTCTTCTATATCTTACTTGGAATACAGTTATTTCTTTGTCATTGGAAATTTTCCATGTGGCCAGAACGATCCTGACACTCCTGAGAAATAGCTGCTCTTGCCATGTCTCCCTCAGCTCAGGGCACACTTCTGGGATATTGACAGGGACATGAGTTGAGGATCAGACTCTTCAAGTGACTGCTTATTAGAAGTGGATTAGGGGGGTGGGATAGGGGGGTTGTGGGAGAGAAACTGGGAAAGGCGATAACATTTGAAATGTAAATAAATAAAATATACAATAATAAAAGAAATTGATCTCTAATTGAGTAGAAATTAGTGGATCTCTAACTAAATAGAAATCTTAGTTGAGATTTTGACTCACAACAATTTTGTATCTCTTCTAATGTATACAAAAAAACAAATGATCATAGTGTTCAATGGTCCACCTTGCACAAGATAATTTAAACACTTTTTGTTAAGATAAGAGTTGTATTATAGCGTTAATCATTAGCCAGAGAAAACTGTTAATAAAACACCCAGAAAGTATATAATTGAAGAGATACACAATACAGTAAATATGTTAATTTTTCTACACTAAAACTCCTAGCAACAGGAAAGGGATATTTTTGCTTTCTGTATGAGCATTTTAACCATGAGAAAACAAGTTAATCCTTATATTTCCTACCATTATTTTAGCATGTATATCAGTGAGATTACATTAAGCTAAATATTCAGAGTAACTTATTTTACAGTCAATTCTGCATGAGAGTAATTCTGTGATAAACATTGGGAAATTCCTATGGCAACATGATTTCCTAGTGATGCAAGTCTCTGATTAGAGTTCTCTAATCCTTATTCTCCTGCTTACAAATATTTTTTTCAGGACTCAATAAAATCATGGTTTTTCTTCTTCTTTAATCAAAAACAAAGTTAAAGGGAGATTAAGAGTCAATGTTTACAGAGTACATGCCATTTTAATAAGCCTAATAATTGACTTAAAATATAGTCAGGTAGTGACATAACCTAGAAAACTCATGGCATATTCTCTCTCTCTCTCTCTCTCTCTCTCTCTCTTTCTCTCTCTTTCTCTTTCTCTCTCTCTCACTCCTCCTTCTCTCTCCCTCTCTCTCCATACACACACACACACACACACACACACACACACACACACACACACACACACACACACACACACAGATGTATATATACATATATGCATGCATTATGACAGATTTTCTCTATGTATCAAAGCTCTGGATGTTTTGGGACTCATTTTATAGATAAACTTGACCTCAAACTCAGCGATTTGCCTATCTCTGTCTCCTGAGTACTGGGATTAAACATGCGCATCGCCAAGCCCAACACAGCTCTTATTTTAAGAAGAGAAGAGAAAATATCGCTTTTACTACAAGAGAGAAAATAGGTTTTAAGATGATACAATGATTTTTACATTAAAAATTTATATTATTGTAGTCAATATTTTTATATGTCTGAGTGTTAGAGTGTGTCTTTGTGTGTGTGTGTGTGTTATCAGAATCAGAAGAAAAGCATACAATAATCTCATCCAAAAATAGCATTAAATAAACACCAAGTGTTCATGAAACTACCTCCCATCTCAACCTATGTGAAATTATTCCTGTCCATTCTGATCCACATGCATTAGTTTTTTAATAACCACTTACATTTTGGGATACATGTTCATATTCATATCAACTTATATTCAAATGAACTTAATTTATTGATTTATTCATACTCATGAATTAAAAGTCTACAGAATATGACAATAAAATCTCCAAATACTCATACTTATTTTTCTATAGAAGTTCTCTTTAAAAACAATAAACAATAACTGTGCCCAAATTCTCTGCACATATATTCTTTGCTGTTATCAGAGAACAACCACAATGTCATTTGTTTATAACTTGAATGATATAACTAATAAGTTAATTGATATGTAATAAGAGACACAATATATGATTTTTGAACACAGTTCAGATTCTTTCTAATGAAATAGAGTCATGGAGAGTAATTTTTATTAAAATATAAATGATCAATTCTAAAATATTTGGTAAAATAAATGAGTAAAGCCACACGTGGGTTCAATAAACTAGGAGGCTATAAATGTAACCGAGAGGTGTTGTCAGAATAGTTTTACTAATCAGCTTATTTTGTCAAAATATACTAAAGCTAACTTACCAAATCTGAGTTCTGATTGAATTACTTTCATGAGATCTGTCTCACTATTAAATTCACACATTTTGCTCTTGAATATATGAATGTGTAAGATATACACACACACATACAAAGGAACAATGATAGAAATGTTACTTAGATAACTCTTTTTTTTTTTTTTTTGTATAGCCCTGGCTGTCCTGGAGCTCACTTTATAGACCAGGCTGGCCTCGAACTCAGAAATTTGCCTGCCTCTGCCTCCCAAGTGCTGGGATTAAAGGCATGCGCCACCATGCTTAGATAACTCTTTTATTTATTGTTTGAAAATTCCATACATGTTTATCTTGAGTTTTATTTTATTCACCCCTACTACCTACCTTCAAGTTCCCCTGGGATCCACTGATGCATCTCATTAACAAATTTGTGTCTTCAATTTGTTTTTGTTTTGTCTTATTATTAGTAGCCCCCTGAGTCCAACCAGTGCTGGCCACAGATAAATAGGTGTGTGGGGGTCATCCACTGGAGCATAGACCTACTGGCTGCCACATCTCCAAAGACAAGTGACTTCCTCTTCCTCATCATTTATCAGTTGCCAATAGCTCCTCCATTAGGTGTGGTCTTTAACAATTCCTCCCTCTATCTATGCTGGACGTTTGACTGACTAGATCTTATGTAGGATTCCACAAGATGCTATGAATTGATATGTCCAGCAGTCATGTGATATCCAGAGGACAACATTTCACAGAACTTTCCCCCAAATTCTGCAAACTTTATAACACAGAGATTATTTTCATGACCCGTGATTCTAGAATTGGTTTCAGACCCTGGGACAAGTGGCTAAGGGGCATATTTTATATACCAAAGAAGACCTGGCCCCCAGGTTCTTCCAGCATCCCTCAGCCCCTATCTGGCATACCCTGCCCCAAACACTGAACTTGCCACCCCAGGGGCTGGGCTGTCCCTTCCTCTATCTCTAGATGTAGAATATAAAGTTAAGGAGTTTAGGGAGAAAACCTTTTTCTCAGGTGTATATTTGAAACTTTTAGGCCCCTGGTCTTGGTAGTTTTAGGAGGGAGATGAATCTTAAGACCATGGAAAAAGGAATAGATCCCACCCTCAAGAATAGGATGAGAGAAAGCAAAATGGAGTGTTGCTTGACAGTACTTATTTGAGGTCCACATGACCTGTGGGAGGTGACTTCAAGTGGACTCTGAAGTTTACAAAAATCTTTTTATGTTTACAAAAGATAAATCTTCATAACTTGCATTTACCAACCTCAAATACATTCCATCTGATGCAATTTTTATTCCTCCCATATACCTTAAATCATTTTCCTATCACCATTCATATTTGCCCAGTGAAATGGTCAGGGAAGCAAGTAATAGGATGGTATCAATTCTCATTAAAAGAATGATTAAAGGTAGATTTTTGAGGATAAGTCAAATTTAATGAGCCACTGTTACAGAGGGGCAGATATGAGAATAATATTTCTATTTGTATAATTATATATAAATGATGCTATAAGTAAGTTTATGTGTAAAATTATATCTGGAAATTTTCAATTCAGTATACTGATTTTCTAGTTGGCATACATTTATCTATTATAAGAAAACTCTTATTCTCTTTACAGGTAATTTTTTTTGTCTTTTCACATTTTTGTTTGGTTTATAAGTTAACATAGTATATGTTGAGCATGTATATCTGCCATGAAACTGATAGTAGGTATTCTTAGATTCTGGAAGATTATGGGATTTCATAGTGTGGACTTCAATGAGTTAGTAGTAGATTAGGGAATTAATTATTTCTGTACAGATATACCATGTTGACAGTAAAAGCTGGGTTTTTATTTTCATAGTGTCATTGAATTAAAGTTTTATTTCTTCACATGTTAGCAAGTTTAATTATTATACTTACATTTGTACTTTGTATATCTGGCATGTGGTGACAATTATAAAGAAAAGAGTACCATCTTTTTCATTAAGACTACAGAGTGTTTTGGTCCAGGACAGGTTAATATACATTTCCTGATTTGAGTTAAATGGTAATTTGGCTTTTTGGCCAAGTGATTTTGTTCACATCTCTCCTAGATATCAACAGATATTCAGAATCTGTAAAACAACAACAAACAGTGGTGGCACACGGCTTTAATCCCAGCATTTGGGAGGCAGAGGCAGGTGGATTTCTGAGTTTGAGGCCAGCCTGGTCTACAGAGTGAGTTCCAGGACAACCTGAGCAATACAGAGAAACCCTGTCTCAGAAAAACAAAAACAAAAACAAAACAAAAAAACAAAAACAAACCCACCCCCAAACAAACAAACAAACAAACAAACCCAACAACAAAAACAAAAACTTGCAGCAAAATCTTTGTGATCTTGTTAATGACATTAGTAGTTTTGAACAACAGCAGCAGCAGCAACAGCAACAACAACAACAACAAAATCCTGTTTGTGACTTTGTAAGCAAAGAAATGTTTATTTTTTTGGTAACTAGAAGTTCTTTGAATAGATAGTTGTTTCTCTATATGGAAGACTGTAAGATACCCCAATGGACCTTAGAGAATATGGAGTAGAAGGACTGGTTATATGGTTTGATATCAGCTATGATATTACTGTTGTCTTCCATATGTTACAATGAAAGTTGTGCACCTATGCTTTATAGACCATGGTAAGGTTTTTCAGGCACAGATTTAGATGTATAGATTTCTAATTCTTTATTTTTATTAGATATTTTCTTCATTTACATTTCAAATGCTATCCCCATTCCTAGTTTCCTCTCAGTAACTCCCCTATACCCTCCCCTCTTCCCTGGCTCCCCAACCCATCCACTCCCTGTTTCCTATCCCTGGCATTCCCCTATACTGGGACATATAATCTTCACAAGACCAAGGGCCTCTCCTCCCATTGATGGCCGACTAGGCTATCCTCTGCTACATATGCAGCTAGAGATATGAGCTCTAGGGGTAATGGTTAGTTCATATTGCTGTTCTTCCTATAGAGTTGCAGACCCCTTCTGTTCCTTGGGTATTTTTTCTAGCTCCTTCATTGGGGACCCTGTGTTCCATCCAATAGAAGACTGAGCATCCACTTCTGTATTTGCCAGACACTGGCATAGCCTCACATGAGACAACTGTATCAGGGTCCTCTCAGCAAGACCTTGTTGGCATATGCAATAGTGTCTGGGATTGGCAGTTGTTTATGGGATGGATCCCCTGGTGGGGTAGTCTCTGGATGGTCTTTCCTTCCATCTCATCTCTGAACTTTGGCTCTGTAATTCCTTCCATGGGTATTTTGTTCCCCATTCTGAGAAGGAACGAAGTAACCACACTTTGGTCTTCCTTCTTGAGTTACGTGTGTTTTGCAAATTGTGTCTTGGGTATTCTAAGTTTCTGGGCTAATATCCACTTATCAGTGAGTGCATGTTATATGTGTTCTTTTGTGATTGGGTTACCTCATTCAGGATGATATCCTCCAGATCCATCCATTTGTCTAAGAATTTCATAAATCCATTGTTTTTAATAGCTGAGTAGTAATCCATTATGTAAAAATACCACATTTTCTGTATCCATTCCTCTGTTGAAGGACCTCTGGCTTCTTTCCAGTTTCTGGCTATTATAAATAAGGCTGCTATGAACATAGTGGAGCCTTATGTGTCCTTATTACAAGTTGGAGCATCTTCTGGATATATGCCCAGGACTAGTATTGCTGGATCTTCTGGTAGTACTATGACCAATTTTCTGAGGAACCACCAGACTGATTTCCAGAGTAGTTGTAACAGTTTGCAATCCCACCAGCAATGGAGGAGTATTCCTCTTTCTCTACATTCTCGCCAGCATCTGCTGTCACCTGAATTTTTGATCTTAACCATTTTAACTCGTGTGAGGTGGAATCTCAGGGTTGTTTTGATTTGCATTTCCCTGATGATTAAGGGTTAGATTTCTAAACCTTAAATTTTCATTGAATAGCTAGAAAATAAAAAGAATCTTTTTTTTGTATCTATTATGACTTTAATCATTTTTACTTATTTATATTTTATTATACTATAATTCTTTTTAATTTTTTATTAAATATTTTCTTCATTTACATTTCAAATGCTATCCCAAAAGTCACCTATACCCTCCCCCCGCCCTGCTTTCCAACCTACCCACTCCTGATTCCTGGTCCTTGGTCTTGTGAAAATTATATGCCCCAGTACAGGGAAAAAGAATCTTTCTTTTGTTTTGTTTTGGTTTTTGGGTTTTTGTTGTTGTTGTTGTTGTTGTTGTTTTTGTTTTTTTTAAGAGTTAAATTTATTGAACTTTGTGGTTTTAAAAAAAAATCATTCCTAAAACTACGATGCACACAATATTTGGAATTAGACTTCTCTATTATTTCCTTATAGACCATGGCAGATAACTCGAAATTTTTCAAACACAGAAGTTCAATGATTTTGAAAATAGTTCAGATTTTATACTTACCATTAGAACAGTGTGTCATATGTACCATAATATTTACAATTGAGAGAGTATACATCATTCTCAAATTGATCCTAACATATTTCATGTCCTGGCCTTACTCTTCATGCAAATATCACTTAAGCAACTGAGTATTGATCTTTAAATGACCCATTTGAATTATATAAATCTCATTACCTCATTTCTTTTTTGTTTGTTTGTTTTCTTTTTTAAAATTGTTTATTTTTTTAATTAGGTATTTTCTTCATTTACATTTCCAATGCTATCCCAAAAGTCCACCATACCACCCCCTCCCAGTCCCCTACGCACCCACTCCCACTTCTTGGCCTTGGTGTTCCCCTGTACTGAGGCATATAAGGTTTGCAAGACCAATGGGACTCTCTTTCCAATGATGACCGAAAAGGCCATCTTCTGATACATATGCAGCTAGAGACATGAACTCTGGGGGGTACTGGTTAGTTCATATTGTTGTTCTACCTATAGGGTTGCAGACACCTTTAGCTCCTTGGGTACTTTCTCTAGCTCCTACATTGGGTGCACTGTGATCCATCAAATAGCTGACTGTGAGCATCCACTTCTGTGTTTGCTAGGCCCCAGCACAGCCTCACAAGAGACAGCTATATCTGGGTCCTTTCAGCAAAATCTTGCTAGTGTATGCAATGGTGTCAGCGTTTGAAGGCTGATTATGGGATGGATCCCCCGGTATGGCAGTCTCTAGATGGTCCATCCTTTTGTCTCAGCTTCAAACTTTGTCTCTGTAACTCCTTCCATGGGTGTTTCCAGTTTTAAGAAGGGGCAAAGTGTTCATATTTTGGTCTTCAGTCTTCTTGAGTTTCATGTGTTTTCCAGATTGTATTTTGTATCTTGGGTATTCTAAGTTTCTGAGCTAATATGCACTTATCAGTGAGTACTTATTGTGTGAGTTCTTTTGTGATTGGATTACCTCACTCAGGATGATGCCCTCCAGGTCCATCCATTTGCCTAGGAATTTCATAAATTCATTCTTTTTAATAGCTGAGTAGTACTGTCATTGTGACTGAGTGAGTACCATTGTGTAAATGTACCACATTTTCTGTATCCATTCCTCTGTTGAGGGGCATCTGGGTTCTTTCCAGCTTCTGGCTATTATAAATAAGGCTGCTATGAACATAGTGGAGCATGTGTCCTTCTTACCAGTTGGAACATCTTCTGGATATATGCCAAGGAGAGGTATTGCTGGATCCTCCGGTAGTACTATGTCCAATTTTCTGAGGAACCACCAGACTGATTTGCAGAGTGGTTGTACAAGCTTGCAATTCCACCAACAATGGAGGAGTGTTACTCTTTCTCCACATCCTTGCCAGCATCTTCTGTCACTTGAGTTATACCTAAACCACAGAAAGACCCAACAAAGATAGAGAACTTCATACCAATTTCCCTTACGAATATCAATGCAAAAATACTTAATAAAATTCTCGCTAACCAAATCCAAGAACACATCAAAACAATCATCCATCCTGAGCAAGTAGGTTTCATTCTAGGGATGCAGGGATGGTTTAATATATGGAAATCCATCAACGTAATCCACTATATAAACAATCTCAAAGACAAAAACCACATGATCATCTTGTTAGATGCTGAGAAAGCATTTGACAAAATCCAACACCCATTCATGATAAAAGTCTTGGGAAGATCAGGAATTCAAGGCCCATACCTAAACATGATAAAAGCAATCTACAGCAAACCAGTAGCTAACATCAAAGTAAATGGTAAGAAGCAGGAAGCAATCCTACTAAAATCAGAGACTAGACAAGGCTGCCCCCTTTCTCCCTACCTATTCAATATAGTATTTGAAGTCCTAGCTAGAGCAATTCGACAACAAAAGGAGATCAAGGGGATACAAATTGGAGAGGAAGAAGTCAAAATATCACTTTTTGCAGATGATATGATAGTATATATAAGTGACCCTAAAAATTCCACCAGATAACTCCTAAGCCTGATAAACAGCTTTGGTGAAGTAGCTGGATATAAAATAAACTCAAACAAGTCAATGGCCTTTCTGTACACAAAGGATAAACAGGCTGAGAAAGAATTTAGGGAAACAACACACTTCTCAATAGTCACAAAAATATAAAATACCTTGGTGTGACTCTAACTAAGGGAGTGAAAGATCTGTATGATAAGAACTTCAAGTCTCTGAAGAAAGAAATTAAAGAAGACCTCAGAAGATGGAAAGATCTCCCATGCTCATAGATTGGCAGGATCAATATAGTAAAAATGGCTATCTTGCCAAAAGCAATCTACAGATTCAATGCAATCCCCATCAAAATTCCAACTTAATTCTTCAACGAATTAGAAAGGGCAATCTGCAAATTCATAACAAAATAACAAAAAGCCTAGGATAGCAAAAACTCTTCTCAAGGATAAAAGAACCTCTGGTGGAATCACCATGCTAGACCTAAAGCTGTACTACAGAGCAATTGTGATAAAAACTGCATGGTACTGGTATAGCGGCAGACAAGTAGACCAATAGAATTGAAGACCCAGAAATGAACCCACACACCTATGGTCACTTGATCTTTGGCAAGGGATCTAAAATCATCCAGTGGAAAAAAAGACAGCATGTTCAACAAATGGTGCTGGCACAACTGGTGGTTATCATGTAGAAGAATGTGAATTGATCCATTCCTATCTCCTTGTACTAAGGTCAAATCTAAGTGAATTAAGGAACTCCACATAAAACCAGAGACACTGAAACTTATAGAGGAGAAAGTAGGGAAAACTCTCGAAGATATGGGTACAGGGGAAAAATTCCTGAATAGAACAGCAATGGCTTGTGCTGTAAGATCGAGAATCAACAAATGGGACCTCATAAAGTTGCAAATCTTCTGCAAGGCAAAAGACACTGTCAATAAGACAAAAAGACCACCAACAGATTGGGAAAGGATCTTTACTTATTCTAAATCAAATAGGGGACTAATATCCAATATATATAAAGAACCCAAGAAGGTGGACTCCAGAAAATCAAATAACCCCATTAAAAAATGGTGCTCAGAGCTAAACAAAGAATTCTCACCTGAGGAATACCAAATGGCTGAGAAGCACCTGAAAAAATGTTCAACATCCTTAATCATCAGGGAAATGCAAATCAAAACAACCCTGAGATTCCACCTCACACCAGTCAGAATGGCTAAGATCAAAAGAATCTTTTTAAGCCAATATATTATTTAAAACACATGTATGTAAAGTATTTCAAGCTAAGAAGAATTTTCAGAATGGAAATTTTAAAAGTATTTTGTTTCAATGAAAATAAAACATTGAACAATAAATATTATATCTTTTTAAATAATTTTGAAATATTCAAGTGCAGACTTTTAAGGGGAGATAGTAGGAATTAGAAATGTTTTCCATACTAAATTGATAAAATTTAAATTCAGTTACATGAACAGTCCTCAAATATGTTTTATAGAATACATGGCTCTAATTTAAAGGGTTCCCCTTTCTTTGAATTTTGGAAAAATTATTGTTATTAGGTTAGTTCATATGATGTATACCATTTTCAATGTTTTTAGGGTGTTCTAATTAGAGTTTTACTGATGTGAAGAGACAACATAACCAAAGCAATCTTATATATTCAGTGTTTAATTGGAGCTTGCTTACAGTTTCAGAGTTTTAGTCCATTATCTTCATTGTGGAATGGACACAAGGCAGCAGGCAGGCAGACATAGTGCTGGAGGAACCAAGAGTTTTACACTGTGAAATGAAAGCAGCCAAGAAAAGACTTTGATTCCACACAGGGTGTAGTTTGAGCATATGAAACCTGAAAACTATACCTCCTAATGGTGCCATTCCCTGTGGGACAAGTATTCCAACACGAGAGTCTGTGGGGCCAAACCTACTCAATCTCCTGCTTTAAATTACATCAGCCCTAGCTCATTTCAGAAAACCAGCTCACCTAGTCTCAGAAGCCACCTATAATTTTCATAGAATAATAGTTAATAACAAGATTTTGATGATTTGAACATATGAAATGGATCATGGAATTGAAAATAACAGAAATATATTTCTTTTGTAAGAGAAACGTTCTCTAACTAAAGACTCACTGCTTTCAAAAATTCATGTCAGTATCATGGTGTTGTCTGATAGTGAGGCTTTGCAGTGGAGTATCAGGATAAAAATTAAATTTGATAGGTTGAAAACACATCTGAGCCTGGAGAGAAGGTTCAGGGGTTAAGAGCAGGCACTCACTAATCACTCTTACAATGATCCCGTGTTTGACTCTTCACATCAAGATTAACTATTCCTTCCTTATAACAATTTATGAAACTCACAAATATGAATTTGGGGAAAATTTCTTTATGTAATTATATATATATATATATATATATATATATATATATATATATATATATATATACACACGCACACATACATACACACATGTATGTATATATGCATGCATATGTGTATATATATATATATATATATATATATATAATGCATGTATAAGTATATATACATAACACACACACACACACACACACACACACACACATACTCTGATTCCATACTGGGTCGAACTTGAGCCTATGAAACCTCCACAGTGATACACTTTCTCTAACATGGTCAAGTGTGTGTGTGTGTGTGTGTGTGTGTGTGTGTGTGTACTGAGAGAAAGAGAGAGAGAGAAAAGAAGGATAGAGATAGTACATTTCTATATTTCTGTATGCCGCATGCCCACTATCCTATCTTTAGCATCTTATCCATTGTGACATGTTTGTCAAACTAATCAACCAGTGCTTATACATGAGTTTTAAAGTTACCTTTTTTTGGTTGTAGAATCATGTCTAAAACCACATCTCATTAAGTCTTTGTATCCCAATAGGTTCTGCTAGACTGATAAGGTCTCAGATACTTCTTGTTTTATGGCCTTAAATATGATTTGAGTAGTATTGTAATAAAGAGATAGTTTTCTCATATTTACAGAGGAATTGGGCAATGTGGAAGAAGGTGGCATAAGAATTGCCATATTCATAGCAAATATAGACTATAAATATTAGTTTTCAATGTTGATCCAGAGTAGATGAAAAACCTTATTCTATCTTCATTAGGAGAATAGAAATACATAAATTATTTTCAGGTTTTCTCTATAGAGTTTCTTTTTCTACAGTTATCAAAAGATACAATCATTTATTAATGTTAATATGTGCCTATTACATAGTTAGGCTTGCAGTCACATCCTACCTTAGATTTGTTGTTAAATTATTTCATTTCATGACTGAAAGCTTGTAGAGACTATTGTTGGAACCCAACATCTGAACAATATGTATGATCATTGGCATTGTAGGTGTTATTAATTTGTGTATAAATAAAATTTAATCATCATAAACATGTGATTAAGTCATACCAGCTATATGGGAAATCCAAACTGTATTTAAACAAGGGCAGTGACTAATTTACCCCAGTCTTTATTTCCTATTTTGATCCTTTCAAGGAGAACCCAGTCCTAGTTCATCGTCTATTGCTATAATAGAATATAAGAGTTTTGGATAAGTTATAAACCACAGAAGTTTCTTTGGCTCACAGGTCTAGAGTCTTGGTAAACCAAGATTAAAGGAATGAACTTTTCTTATTGCATCCTAGGGTAGAGAGATGCATTGCTTGGGGAGAACATGGGTAGGGAGACTGGGGAAAAGGAATGCATTTCCACCATCGACCAGCTCAACTCTTGTAATACTAGCATTGTTTATTCATAGATGCAAAAACCTTTTAAATATGAACATGAATTTTGAAGCAGACATGACTAATTGCTGATGTGTACATATTTCTGCATACTTGAAACCCCTAATGTCATAGTCTGTAAATTCAACACGCTTTGGTGAAATTTTTTTTCTAGAATATAATATATAATTGTTAAATAATACTTATGTGGTTCTACACGATATCACTATAGTCTCCAATTTTAAAAAAATATCATTATCTGATCCAGAGTAAAGTCTTTCAGTCATATTTCCATGTGATATGGCTCTTAAGTTCGGTCATAGAATTTGTTCTATCTTCCATAGTAAATCAGTGATCGATGACTTTTTGATTGACATTTGTATTGGTTGTTACTTTCTTGAAGTTTTGTTTCTTCTTGGCTACAATCTGAAAATAACACATGCTTCTGAAAAAGGACTTACATGGTTCCCCCCCACACAAACACCTCCTCCCTGCCCCCTGGCTCCATGAGGTTATCCCCATCCTCCACCTCACTAGACCTGTAAACTCCCTGGGGCCTCCAGTCTCTTGAGGGTTAGGTGCATCTTCTCTGACTAACCCCAGATGTGACAGTCCTCTGCTGTATATGTGTTGGGAGCCTCATATCAGCTGGTTTATGCTGTCTGTTTGGTGGTCCAGTGTTTGAGAGATTGCCAGGGTCCAGGTTAATAGAGACTGCCGGGCCCCCTTCAGGGTTGTCCCCTCCTTAGCTTCTTTTACCCTTTCCCTAATTCAAGCACAGGATCAGCAGCTTCCGTCCAGGGGTTGGGTGCAAATATCTGCATCTGACTCAGCTGCTTGTTGCATCTTTCAGAGGGCAGTCATGATAGGTCCCTTTTTGTGAGCAATCTATAGCTTCAGTAATAGTGTCAGGCCTTGGGACCTCCCCTTGAGCTGGATCCCACTTTGGGCCTGTCACTGGACCTCCTTTTCCTCAGGCTTCTCTCCATTTATCCCTGCAGTTCTTTCAGACAGGAACAATTTTGGGTCAGAGTTTTGACTGTGGGATAGCTTTGGTGAAATTTTAGTAGAATATGTTTTCAGTAGGCATATAAAGCTGTGTTGGTAATAATGACATTTTTATAATTATTTTAGGAAGAAAATCTAGTCTTTACCTTTATTAGTGTTTTGATGTGGTTACTAAAGAAAGTGTACAACATCTTTAATAATGGAGAGTTTTTATACATCGATGTATTACATTTGCTTTTAAATTTTCTTGAAATTCCTCCATGAACAAAAGAATATCTAAAACTCTTTAAGGTCTTGTCTGATTGATAAGCATGCAGTCTGGGTGGTCTTCTGATCACGGTTAGGTTCATCTTTTCTGTTTCAGTGTTAGATAATCTTCACTAATATCATTCATTTAATTTTGTGAAGTATATTCTATGTTCTCTGAAGTGGTTTTATTTAATTTCTACTATATATTCAGTCGGGACTCGGATCCCTTTCAGAGTATCAGAGAAGCATGGAATTATAGTGTGCTTCCTTCACGTGCCCCTCCCGTATAAGCC
Organism: Mus musculus; assembly: GCF_000001635.26. Classification (NCBI taxonomy): domain Eukaryota; kingdom Metazoa; phylum Chordata; class Mammalia; order Rodentia; family Muridae; genus Mus; species Mus musculus. Next base: position 117,765,641 of record NC_000079.6, read on the forward strand.
CTCATTGCTGCTACTGTGGCAACAGACTAGCAACAGTTGTAGAGAAAATCGTGCCCAGACTCTGGCCAGATGGAGGGAATTGGTGCCAGTGACAGTGTAAGCTGTGTAGTGGTGAGGAGTTAAAATGTGGCTGTTTTCCTCCCCAATAGAGTCGAGATGGGAAGAGAAGGAAAAACTACAAGCTCTGGGACTTCATATAAGCTAACAACTGTTCACTCAGGAGTGGACCAAATTTACAACTACTTTCCTACACCTGTGAATGTCTATATTCTACTGAAAAGTCTTTCTGCATAACCAGTAATCTAGTTGTCTTTCTGTGAAGCACTCTCCTTAAAAACTGAATTTTTATCCTATGTTTTTATTCCCACAGGCAATGATTCTTTAAATTCATGTTATTTCACTATATTTCTTCATTATTGATGGGAGCCATTGGAAAAGTTACTACTGGCTTTCAAGTTTAAAGTTGTTAGAATAGAACATTTTAGTTATAAGGATTTCAATATGCTTCTTTCAAGTTATTATGTATTTTCTATTCTTTAGATTTATAGTAATCAAGATAAATATTAAATGGATGATAAATGATAACAATTGAATAATTAATGAATGGAGATGTCTTTGAATAGTTATCCTATTCTGTGGAGAAGGAAGAGGAAGGATTGTAGGAGACAGAGAGTTCAAGAACACCACGAGAAAACCCAGATTCAGCTAATCAGGGCTCATGGAGCTCACAGGGGCAGAACTGACAATCAGGGAGCCTGAATGAGTCTGACCTAGGTCCTCTGCACATACGTTATGGTTTTGTGGCTTGGTCTTCTTGTGGGACTCCTAACAATGGGAACAAGGGCTGTCTCTGACTCTTTTGCCTGCCTTTGAGACTCTTCCTACTTTCAGGTTGCCTTGTCCAGACTCAATAAGAAGGGATGTGCTTAGCTTTTTCCTGAAGGAAAATCTATTAGAAATGGATCTGAGGGAGAAGTTAGGGGAGAGGATGGGACTGAGATGAGAGGAGGGGGGAAAAACTGCAGTCGGGATGAAAAATATGAGAAAGGAATTTAGATAGTTAATTAGTTAATTAGTTAGCTAGGTAGTTAAAAGAAGTCTTGCATCCTAAATATCTTCAGTTCCAGTTATTCCTTGAAGGTGATTTTTTTAAAAAAACATTCCTATTGAAATTATGATTCTTAAACTTTTTCTACCTTTAGCTCTGAAACTTTATTATACACATAATTTTACCATTTAGGAAAGAGGAAAGCAACTTTGTATGTAAATGAGATGGCTGGATTTGCCTGGTTTTATGTAGAAAAATAAATTATTGCTGAATATTTAATACTATGGTATATAGATGATTTTCAGTTTTCTTTTTTAATTTTATAATTACGATGCAAGAATGTTGCTTCACATAAATGTGTAGTAACAAAAGTATGTTCATTGTCATTTCAGATCTAAATACTGCCCTAATACCAAGTCAAAATTAATTTAGTGAATTTAAATGGACTTATTATCTCAGAAAACATTTTTTTTGAAAATTAAACTCTACATAAGCCATTTCTCCCCTTCCTTTTATACCCTTCAGTTATGCTCTCTCACACTATCTCTGTCAAGTTAGTCACCTCTTTTTTCTTTGTTATTGTTAACTTACATAAATGCATAACTATGTAAATACAACAAATTTCTCAGTCTGTTTACTCTTATTCATAAGTTATAGGATCCAAAGCCTGACCAATTAGTATTGGATAACCAGGCTTTATCTCTAGGGAAGACTATTTCTCCCGCTCTCTGGCTTCCTTCATTGTCTATGGAGTCCTATGAGACTAACTTTTATTCACATTGTCTACATTATTACTTCCTCTTGGTGGAGTCCTGGTGTAAGCAGCCACATTGTTGAGGCTGCATCATGGATGCAGCACCCCTGTCACTTCAAGGAGACACACTGTCACCAGAATAAATAAAATAATTTAATTATTTTAAATGTGAAGTTCATACATAACCAGGGATTTAAGACACTGAGATATTCATTGTGTAGAAACGGTGTGACGAGCACAGAGATGAAGAGCCTTTCATATTCCTGGTCCCCTGGCTCTTACAGTGATTTTCCACTTTTTTCCTAAATGTTCCCTGAGCTTTGTGTATAGGAATTGTGTTGTAGATATACCTGCTTGGACTGGGCACGATCAATTGTTCTCTGTATTTAGGACCTTTTGGGGTTTTCTATATGGTCTCTGACTGTAAGCAACAAATGTTATAATTAAAATTTAACACAATGCAATCAAAAGGCATATTTGATCTTTACATTTTGAGGGATAGATGTAGGAAAATGCTGAAGAGCTTCCTTTCTAGAATGAAACCGTGATGTTTCTGGAAAGAAAAAAAAAAACATAGTCTTGTCTCAAGCTGAGGTGTTTCAGGCAAGGTTCAATGACTTTACATTGAAATTACATGACATTAGCATGGCATTCATGAGTCAATCTGCTCACACATGTCCAGAAACACGAGTGTAATGAAAATGCAGAGGTTCCACACAAGCAATTCCTGCCAAAGCACTTTGGACTCAGAGAACATTTTATTTTGAATTATTTTTGGTTATTGTGTGTTCTGAAACCTTTCACTACTACTAAACTCCTAACTCAGGACACCATCTGGGGATGCAGGCCACTGTGTTAGAAGCTACGGTTTTAAAAAATATCAGCTTTTTGAATTATTTGCATTTGAGCTATTTTAATAATTTTACAGATGAAGTTCATAAATAAGAAGGAATTTAAGCTATTCAGATATTAATTTGGTAGAAACTGTGCAATAAGCCCAGAGATGAAAAGACTTGCCTAGGCCTGGTACACACTAAGGCTTCAAGCATAATTACTGTGGAGGTCTTAATGAGAATTGCACACACTTCTTCCTAAGCAGTGAATAGGCATCTCGTGCATCGCCATGTGTCCCTGTGAAAGATAAAATTATCTGGGAGTCCTTGCAATTTTCCTCCCTCCAATTTAATCACTAGCTATTTGGTTATTTGGCATGCATATAATTATTTAAAATCTTAAAACAGCATGAATAAGTTTTGCTGGTTGGTTGGAGGTATTCTTAAGAAAATAAAAGTAAAATTAGTTTTGTTAGGGCAAGAAATGTATGCCTAATTTTATTTAGAATGTGATTCATATTGGAAATGCTTTACTGGTCTTAACAATTTGAATTGCTGAAAAGGTTTTGATTTTTTTTTTACTGCCATAAATTCCAGTAAACCATGATTCCTTAAATATTACTAAGCTTGAGAAAAATCTTCCAAGTGATTTTTAGAAGAGTAAGATGTAATATTCTTCATTTCCTAACTAATTGAAAATATACTATGTCATGTAATGGGATTCCTTAAAATACATTTCTGGGTATTTTTGTGCTGTTATTGCTATTACTTTTAGTATAATTTGATTTAGGATATACAAATCATTAAAAAATTAAGAGGAGTAATTTAAGAATGTTAGTAATGATACTAACAATTACATAAATTTTGTAATACATATTAATTTTTGCATATCTATATTTTTAAAGTTTTTGCTCTAGAGATGACATCATTTGTAATCTAGTTCTACTTTTGGTTGCTATTAAGAACAACTTTTTGGAAATGACCAATTTTTTTTTTTTATCAAAAACACTTTCTAAAATTGTTTATCTTAGTAAATATTCAATGCATAACTGTACCATAAAATGCTGTACTTTCTATAAAGCTTCATAAAAACTCCATTATAACAATTCTCATGATGCTGAAATTATAATTTATTCATAACATAATTATTTCATTGAAGTTTAAGAACACATAGCATATACAATTTAAATGTGCATTAAATTATAGAAATTACAGTGTATTGACGTTTAATTGTCCTTTAAACATCGTGTCTTGTTAATTTATGATGAAGCTTTTTTGTGTACAAATGGGGATTTTTTAATCCACTTCTCTAATTAAACAATCATGATTTTTTTATAATTCATTCTGTTTATTTGCTGTCTTATGTATCAAATTCTTCACTTAATTACATGCCTAGTACTATTTTAGAATACAGAATAATACCTTGCAATATACTGACAATAAATTTACATGCACATTACTAAATATGAAAGGAATGTTCACCATGTACCATGATAGTGCATAGGTTATTTAATAGCAAGAAGAAGGTGAAATTTATACATTGAAAATATCAATGATTGATATTCTCTAAAAATATGTGTAGTAAGTACTATAGAGGAAAGAAAACCAGAGTGTGGGTTTTTTTTAATGAATATGTGATATAAAACACAGAGAGAGACATCCAGGCAGAGGAAAACAGAATAAAACTGATTTTTCATTACTCTGTATAAATTATCCACCTACTACTATTTCCTTTCCTTACTTTTTTTTTTCTTTTCTTATTACATTGTGATTGCAGCTTTGCCTCCCTCCTCTCCTTCCAATCCCTGTCTGTCACTTCATCCTGCCTCTATCCACTCCTCCTTCCCTTCTCAGAAAAGGCAAGGCCTCCCATACTGTGCTGTGCATCTCAACCAGCCTTGGCAAACCAAGTCGCAGTAAGACCAGGAGCATGCTCTTCTGTTGAGGCTAGACAAGGTAGTCTACTTTGGGGAAAGGGATTCAAAGACAGGCAATGTAGTGAGAGACTGACCCCATGTTCCCACTTTAGGAGTCCTGCCATGAATACCCAGTTGCACAACTGTTACTTTTGTGCAGAGGCCATAGGGTGTCCCATGTATGGTCTCTGGTTGACAATTCAGTCGCTAAGTAGTCACCTATTCTGTGTTAAAGTATCTTCAGGGTTGAATCACACTATATTTTATCTATTTTAGTTTGAGATTATGAACCAAGTATTTGTCAACATGTCATTTTTTTCTTTGCTTTGTAGACACATTTTAGCTTTCTATCATCCATGTTTCTACTTAGCTTGAGATTTCTTTGGTTTGGAATTTTGTTTAAAAAAGTTTCTTACTACACTGTTCTAAAAATTTTTTATAATCTTTCTTTAAGATTCATATTTCATGTCTTACATTTATATGTTTAGTACCCCTTGAATGATTTTCGTAATTGGTCAAAGAAAAGAGTCTGCCTTATTTTTTTTTGCTTAGGTCTGTGCAATTTACCCAGTACAGTTCTTTTTCCATTGTCTTTTCAGTTGGCCAATGGCATTAACAGTTAATGTTTTGATTGCCTTTTCTTTCAGGTTGGTAAATATGTCTGTTTTTTTTTTTTTTACATCAATATTGTGTGTTTTATTTCTTTTTTTTTTAATTAGGTATTTTCCTCATTTACATTTCCAATGCTATCCCAAAAGTCCCCCATACCCTCCCCCCCACCCCCTACCCACCCACTCCCACTTTTTGGCCCTGGCGTTCCCCTGTACTGGGGCATATAAAGTTTGCAAGTCCAATGGGCCTCTCTTTCCAGTGATGGCCGACTAGGCCATCTTTTGATACATATGCAGCTAGAGTCAGTTACAGAGACAAAGTTTGGAGCTGAGACAAAAGGATGGACCATCTAGAGCCTGCCATATCCAGGGATTCATCCCATAATATGTTTGTTTTTATGACAGCCTTCTTGCTATTCTAATTGCTACTTCCTTGTAACCCATTTTATGTCAAGTAGCACTGTAACTCCTGCTCTGTCCCTTTAAGCCATCAGGGAGCAGTGTGTTTACAGTCAAAGTAAATTATGCACATGTATGAAACTATTACAACCAAACCCAGTAAGTTGAATAACTAATACATGATAGTAAAAATAGATTAGGTTACTCATGACTTTTATTAAAATTTAGCATTTCCTTTTCGTTTTGTGCATAGATTTTAGAGACTGTGTTAAATCTATAGATTGCTTTAAGCAGTCCTGATATTTTGATGGCATTGATTCTTTCAATCCATAAACATCTCTCTCTCTCTCTCTCTCTCTCTCTCTCTCTCTCTCTCTCTCTCTCTCTCTCTCTCTCTTTCCCCCCTTCACTGTCGTCCCTTTCTGTGCACATCTGTGTGTGTGTCCTTCACAAGCTTTTTCATTAATGTTTGTTGAAGAAATCTTCCAATATTAAAATAAAATTACAGGAAATTTTCACAGTTTTCATTTTACAGACATTGTAACAGATGTTAAACCAAAGTAATGCTCATCTGCCATTGCCTATGGTATTATTCATTGTGATTCCAGACGTTGTGTGAATGTCACATTGTAAGGAATGGTTCATTGCCTGAGTTTCTCAGTATTAAGCCATATAGAAATTGATACTATTCCTGAAATGATTGGGCAACGTTGGTAAGAGTAAACTTCCCATTTTGAATGAAGGCAAAACAGTCTAAGGTCAATATAAATACTATCCAATAGAATTCTAAGGTGGGATACAATATGTACTGGAAAATTACTGGACTTAGAACTTCTAGTATACTGTTTTCTAAAGAGAAAAATAATGTAAACTACATATTTATTTTTAGTTTTTTGGGGGGAAAGAGTCAGATGCAGATATTTGTACCCAACCACTGGACAGAAGCTTCTGGCCCCTGTGGTTGAATTAGGGGAAAGATAGAAGAGGCTGAGTAGTAGGGTGACCCAGTAGGACGACCAGCAGTCTCAATTAACCTGGACTCCTGAGAACATTCAGATACTGGAACACCAACCAGGCAACATACACTAGCTGATATGAGGTTCCTAACACGCATATAGCAGAGGACTGCTGGGAGTGGGTTTAGTCAGAGAAGATGCAACTAACCTTCAAGACACTGGAGGACCCAGGGGGTTTAGTGGTGGGGACATCCTTATGGAGATGGGGTGGGGTCGGAAGGAGGTATGGGACATGGAACTGTTGGAGGGTGGACAGGGAGGGGAATAAAATCTGGAGTTGAGAGAAAGAAAGAAAGAAAGAAAGAAAGAGAGAGAGAGAGAGAGAGAGAGAGAGAGAGAGAGAAAGAGAGAGAGAAAACAGATAAAATGTGATCTTAAATTTTACTTGTGTCTGAACAAATCACTATTTTCAAAGGCAATAGACAAAAAAATTAAGAAAATATTTTACATTATTTGTTCAGTCTGTCTTCTAACCATATTTCAAAAATTAACTTCAGAATTTTAAGCAGGTTAAAAGCGTGACACAAATGCAATTTAAGGGACATTGGTTGCTGGGATGGTACAGGTACAAATGAAGGCTGGCATGAGAGTTACACTAGAGTAAAGAAGCAAGTGTCAGTAGATTAGCTTGAAAAGGTAAAAAAAATAGCCTGTGCTCTAATTTTGCCTCAAAGTGAGTATCTCCAAATGGCTGGGGAGTGTGTTAGAGAGGAAGAAGGAAATGTGAGGTAGACATTAGAACCCTTGCCTATGTGACTTATAACCCAAGGATGCTTTTGGTCTCTTGCCATACGTGTGCTCTCCAAGTGGAAATGAAGATATTCCCATGTGTGTCTCAGACAATTAAGTAGGCATGATAGAAAATAAGATATTGGAACATTAGAAATTATAACTCTGAGAAATATAAAAATTTGATGATTATATCTGACTTTATTATGATGGGACTGCTAGGCTATAGTACAAGTTGTTTTTGTAGAGAAATACAGTGTAATATTTCAGGTCTTCAGTGGTAAACATTAGAACAGATTGGAGTGAGTAAATTTTCATTTCTTCTTACTTGAAAAAATACACACACACACGCACACACACACACACACACACACACACACACACACACAGAGAGAGAGAGAGAGAGAGACAGAGAGACAGAGACAGAGAAAGAGAGACAGAGAGACAGAGAGACTCAATGGTCCTGGACTCCGGGTAAATACTCACTTTAAATTAGTAATGAATATTAGTCATAAAAAGAAATAGTATTGACAGGTTGGGGGCAATTTTCTCTCTAAAACTTAATCTTGTCCCTGTCAATACAGTAATAATTTGTCACATTGTATGTATTCCTTTCCATGTTATTACTTAATCTGTTTCTTAATCTATTGAAGTTTCTGTCTGGTCTCCACGTTTTTATGATGTTTTCAGTCATCACTCTATTTATTTTTACCCTTTTGATAGCTGATAGAACTGTATTTTATTTTTATTATTAGGCTAGATAATGAGGTATTACAATTAAATATTTTTACATTTATTTATGAGATATAGTATAAGATAATACAAATAGTTCTCTATATAGTTAACATTTCAAATATGTAATTCCATGTTACACTGGACTAGAAGCTATCTTTGGGTAACACCTCTATCTCAGAGAATTTGGAGAAAATACCTTGCATGTTTGTATAAAGCAGACATTATTTTAAGTTAGAGTAATCTTCATTTATAGAAGTCAAAGTTCTTCTTGCTTGTTGGTTTGAGTTTGTCAAAATTATTGAAAAGAGCATGTGTGTGTTGCCAGAGGTGTAAGAAAGGTTCTAGAGGGATCGATGTTTCTAATGCATACACTCCTTGTAGTGAGATGCCACCAAGGTGTGGTGTACAGTTTAAATAGGATTATGTCCTCTGTGTGGTAACTGGACATGATATGCGAAACCAGTTAGCTAACACATGAGGCTGCTGATAAAGTCTTCTGTCTCTCAGTGTGATAAAGGTACTATGAAATGGAGTGTTTATTGAGGATGGGAATGTAGCTCACATTGCAGTGTTTTTGTCTTGTATAAACAGATATATGGTTTGACCCTCAGAAGAGCATAAATCGCTCACATGCCTGTGGTCCCTGCTCTCATGAGATAGATGAGGAGTAAGAAGTTCAAGGCTACTCTTGATTACCTGTTTTGATGTGTAAGGTCACCTTGTGTTATAAGAGACTCTCTCATAATGAGCAAACAAACCCACATCAGTGTGTTTTTGAAATTACATTAACTGAAATATATGCTTTGGTTTGTTATACTTGCTAATATATTACTACTATATAACACAATTGCCTTCCTGCCATCATGACAGTACAACTATATATAGTTTGTGCTTATCCATCTTCTAGTCACAGTATATCAGAGTTCATGACATGTAGAGACATAAATCTAGGTTTAACTTCCTCTTTGCATTCATCTAGAAACCCTGAACCATTTCTGTAATAAGCATACATTTTCCCCAACAATACAACTGCATACATCATTTTTCTCATCTGTTCTTCAAAACGACCCATTGATTTTCCCAGATGAAATGACAGACTTAATGTACTGAAATCACATCCTTCAATTGAGAATTCTCTGTGGCATAATACATGGCTAATAGTAAGGCATGACCATATAATATAGGAAGATGAGTGAATGTATAATCTATGAATGAGTCACAGAGAATATCAAGTCTAAAGAGGTCACCTGCCTGTACTATGAGTAGCTATCAAAACTGTGATTATGTGACAGGGATATGGATATTATGAAGACCTTAGTACAGAGAGGGTAATTTAAATGTCCATAATACAGAAATTCTCCTTTAGAGGATTTCAACTACATAATTATGACTGTTACAGTGTAGGGTGTGCTTGTTCTGTAGTTATGTGTATATTTTGTACAAGCCTTATGAAATCTAAGGAGAGGATTTTTATTAACCTGGGATGAGGTTTCATGTTACAAGCTTTACCAAATATCAATTACTTTCTGCATTTATATGCAATTTGTAAATGCAATATATATTTAATATATAAATATATAAAATGTATAAATGTAATATATACATGAAATTATATATTTATATGTGCAATTGTATATTATACATATATGCAAACTAGTATATAGTATTATAAATGTATATGTTTGTATACAATTATATATATTTCTGGAAATGGTGAAATTATGGAATTTTTAAGGAGCAGAGCTTTGTTGGTAGAAGTAGATGGCTGTAGTATGCTTAGAGACTTTGTAGCAAGTTCTACTTCATGTTTCTTTTCTACTACCTCTATGCCTGCAGTGTGGCCAGCAATCTCCTATTCTGGCTGCCACCTTTGCCTTTCTGCCCATGAACTGGAGTTTGCATTTAAATAGAAATGCAAAATCCACCAACCAGACTCTCTAGAACTCCCAGGGACTAAGCCATCAACAAAGAAGTACACATGGCTCCAGCTGCATATGTAGCAGAGGATGGCCTTGTCATGCATCAATGGAAGGAGAGGTCCTTGGTCCTATGAAGGCTCGAGAGATGCCCCAGTATAGGGGATTGGAGGGCAAGGAGGTAGGAATGGGTGGGTGGGTGGAGGAACACCTTCATAGAAGCAAGGAGGAGAGAGGATGTGATATTGTGTTTCTGGGAGGGAGGGAAACCTAGGAAGGTGATAACATCTGAAATGTAAATAAAGAAAATATTCAGTGGGGGGGGAGAAAGAAAGAAATGCAAAATAAACATCACTCTGATACTTGGGGTAATTTTCAACTTAGGATCCAGAATTGTCTGCAGCAGAGGCCTCTGAGCATTCCTACGGAAGATTACATTGAATGTAATTTAATTCAGGTTGGAGGCCTCCTGTCTATGGCTGGTTCCATTCCTTGGAAAAAGAGCTGGACTATATAAGAGAAAAATCTGAGCATTAGGGTTTACTTAGTCTTGCTTCCTACTTATGTACTCTCGATACTTTGTTATTAACTCTCTCTAGTTCTCTCCACTGTGAATTCCCTCATAATCATCAACTCTAACCCTGAAATATGAGCTAAAATATCAAAGTATTTTATCTCCAGAACAGGAAAAGAAACTAAAAACCTCACCTCTGTAAGTTGCTTCTAATCTTGTATATTTGTCATAGCGATAAGAAAAGATAATGAAAACAATAATTATTACTTTTTTATGGAGCTGAAGTCAGAAGCGCAAAGAGATGTTCTTAAAAATCAAACATTTGGATACAACCCAATCTAAAGATATACTTTATACTTACATGCTGAGGAATGATAGCAGGAAGATATTAAAATAGTTGTGCCTGTAATTAAAATGGAGGAAATTGTTTGTACTCTAAAACATATATATGTATATATATGTACATGTATATATTTGTATATATATATATGAGACATTTAAAATATGTAGTAGTATTTAATCTGTGTTAAGGTGCTTCGTTTCACATTGTTCAGCATTGCTTGGTGTGACTATACACACAGTACGCAATGAAAATGGTGTGTGTTCATATGCAAGACTACTGGGAAGTTCCACATTTACTGGCCAGAAATACTTGAGACTCTATATCATTATGTCAGTTAATTTTCTCTTGATATTTAAACCATAATGGTCAAGAAACATTTCATTGGTCTTATGGATCCAGTGCGTAAGTGTCCAATGATGGTGGAATGAGATCCTAGTGCTATGGACAACTAAGAGCTCATATCCCAAACTGCAAGCAGGTGACAAAAGCACACTTAGAATTGCTTGTGTCTGTTGAAACATCATCACTTTCCCCAAGTGGCACGCCTACTTCATCAAAGGCACACCTCCTAATCCCTCCCAAACAGTTCTACCAAATGGAGACCAAGTATTCAAACATTAGAGCCTATGGGTTCCATTCTCATTCAAATCACCACATTTCACTCCCTGACCTCTGTAGCTTGTCTTACCACAAAGCAAAATTCACTTCAAAAGTTCTGACAATCATTCAGTCTAAACACCGTTTAAAAGTCCAAAGTTTCCAATGGGCCTCTCTTTCCAGTGATGGCCGACTAGGCCATCTTTTGATACATATGCAGCTAGAGTCAAGAGCTCCGGGGTACTGGTTAGTTCATAATGTTGTTCCACCTATAGTTTTGCAGATCCCTTTAGCTCCTTGGGTACTTTCTCTAGCTCCTCCATTGGGAGCCTGTGATCCATCGATTAGCTGACTGTGAGCATCCACTTCTGTGTTTGCTAGGCCTCGGCATAGTCTCACAAGAGACAGCTACGCAAACTTTATATGCCCCAGTACAGGGGAACGCCAGGGCCAAAAAGGGGGAGTGGGTGGGTAGGGGAGTGGGGGTGTGTGGGTATGGGGGACTTTTGGTATAGCATTGGAAATGTAAATGAGCTAAATACCTAATAAAAAATGGAAAAAAAAAGTCCAAAGTTCCAATCATTTCGGAAACTCAAAGCTAGACCAAAACCCACCAGGGAAAATGCCAAATCCCATAGCCCAATGTCTGCTGTCAGGGGACTTAGATGTCTCTGCTTTCCCTTCTGGTTTTTGAGTCTTGAATTGTATTTCTTTCTCCTGCATTGGTTCCGCTCCATGTCTACATCTCTTCTTGCCAGAGTTCCCATGGCTCTGGAATCTGCAACATATTGGAGTCTCTAAAGCAATCTGAGCTTCACTTTTATAGCTACATTCAATAGCCTCACTGGGACACCATGCAGAACTTCCTGTGCCTCATGACTGTCTTCACTGTTCTCCTTAACCACGGAGAAAGAAACATTTCCTAATATATTCTTCACGACTGTAAAGTAAGGACACTGTGGATGTCACCGACAAGCATGACTACCAACATGGAATAGAGCTGCAGCAGCTTTGATGTGTTGTTTTTTACGAATAGAACAATCTTTAGGTCTTTTTCTTTCACAGGTTGCTGGGTGTTGTCTTGCCCTGACGGTCCCTCTCCCTTTACACAAATAAAAAAAAAATAATTTTATGAGGTGTCTCCATAAAATCCTTACTCCTTTCATCACAAGCTTTACCTCCAACAGTAAATTTTACAGTGCTCTTTTTGTTTCTCAGATGTAAATTTTATAGTTCTTTTTGCTCCACTTATTTTTTTTAATTTTAGACCTGAATAAGTGGTTACTGATAATCATAAATCAGATTAAATATCAGGCTGTTTTGAAGTCTCCTGTACCAAAGAAATTAGTCTATTACTTTATTTATTGGCAAGTCATTAGGATAAGCAAAATAGCAGCTACCTTTTTTTATTTTTTTTTTGCCAAATATCACAAAGATGATCAATATCCTAGCCCAGTAATTAATATTGTTCTCCTCTGAAACCCATTGAGGTGGGCCGCCATAGAGCATACGAACCTCTTCAATGTCTTCCAGACTCCTACTGGGATCACCTATTAAACCCTGCATACAGCATTCAATTACTTTTTAATCCCATGTCCCAAAATATTCCATATTCTTCCAAACATAACCCTTGTCACATTTTACAGCAATATCCCACTCCTTAGTACCAAACTATTACTAATGTTTTTACTTCTATGACAATACACTATGATGAGTGCAATTTGTTTAATTGGACTTATGGTTCCAGAGGGTTAGAGTCCAGGAAGGAGAAGAATAGCCATCTTGGCAGGAAACACCAGAGTTCACATCTCAAACTGCAAAGAGGAGACAGGGGGCACACTGAGAATCATATGAGTCTTTGGAAACAAGAAGCCTGCCAGCACCAACAATTGTGATGTAAACTGAATTTTTGAAAAGTCCCAAGAAAAGGAAGGAAGGAAGGAAGGAAAGAAGGAAGGAAGGAAGGAAGGAAGGAAGGAAGGAAGGAAGGAAGGAAGGAAAAGAAGGATGCCTGCCACCAGTGTCACACCTCCTTCAGCAAGTCCACTCCTCCTAATCATTCACAAACTGGTGACCAAATAGTGGAGCAAATGAGCCTTATATGAGCAATTTTCTTTCAACCCACCACAGTTATTCTGTTAGAAATCTTTTACGGTTAATACATTTTTAACCTCTCTCACATTCAGTTACTACAGATGTATTTGTGATCAAAAGTTTAAGAACATGTGCTCCGAAGCCTAGATAGGAATATTTATTCATCTATAATAGAGGGAGTGAAACCACCCTCTTTAATGACAAAAGAGGAAGAATAAAAAATGTTGGGAAAGCACCTCCGTAATGATGGTGTTTTAATGGAACAGCTAGGCTGTAAGAGGAATTGGAGCAGCACTGTTCTTTTTTGTCTCTGGGAAGAAGGCAAGCCTTTGAGTATGAAAGTAAAGGAGTGATGAGATTCGAAAGATTGCAGAAGTTTGCAACGACAAGAAATCATAAGTGACATGATTAGATGTATTTAAAAAAAAATCATGAGCCATAAATTTGTCAGCAACTGAAATAACAATCATTCTGCTAAACCATAAATTTGTGGCAAATTTCTCAGCAAGTCTTCTAGTACCTGTCAGTTTCCTGGTTTCCTGTGCGATAGCAACCCACTTTGATTGTGATCTGATTCCTGATTAGGTCTCACTGACATTGTACTCTTGTAATTCTGGGTCCTGGTCAGGTGACTTGATTCTAGTTTTGTATGTGGGTTAAATGTTGCTATCTCTGTAAAATTTAATTGTTACTTCTGTTTAACCCAATCAGCTTCTCTTCTCTAGTACACTGAGGATCTAAGGCCTTACCAGTTGTGTCGCTACATGAAATGCTGTTACATAATTAAGTCTGAATATTTAGCACACACACACACATACATACATACATACATACATACATACATATGCATACATACACATGCACACACATGTGTGTGCACACAAACACACACACATATTATATATACATATATATATAATATGTATATATATGGCTGATAATTTAGAGTTAGATTGGGTTAGCTTTTTGTCATTGATTGTGGAGACAAAGCCCACCTTTCCTTGGTATGATTTGACTGTGGAAGACAAAATATTTCAGCCTTTTTTGTAACCTGTTTTGAAATAGTTCATCTTTCATCAGGTCTTAATGTGGAATTTCTTTCTTGTCTTGGAGTCCTTAGGTGCCTGTTAGAATTCCTCATCAACCCTGTAATAATTTTTGGAACTAGAAAATAGTATCATTTGTATCAGACAGACATTCTGTAACTGCTGTACTCTATAATATATATATAGTTAGGGGTAAAAGTGAAAACTATTCCACACAAGTTGCAGTGCCCTTGAGGTGAGGTTTGAAAGTATCTCTTTTGGTATTTTGTTAGAATTGTCATCCTACAAATATCAGATCACAGACTAAAGAAAAATACTGAAACTTCAGCCAAAGAGTGAATACATAGCAGTAGGTATAGTGTAGTTATCATAAGGTTATTCCTCGGTATCTTCTAATTTACAGTGTTATTTTAAAAAAGACGGCAACCTTCATATTTTGTATGCCCTTCTTGTCGTACCTTGTGTGAAGGTTAATAGAGAAGTTTTCAAGGATTGCTTTTACAAACTCTTGTAGCTCCTGAAGGCATTTCAGTATGTTCTATGGAAACCAGAAAATCCTTGTCTTTTAAAGCAATATTACCCCGAATTCAATAAAAAACACAAGTGGTTTGAGTTATTCTGTAAATTTATAAGCAATATCTGAACATTAACAGAAATTATGAGTTGTAACATCACAAAATAATACATTATACATTTTTATTCAGTACTATTGTGTGTCTTTCAACAAAATACTCACTGAGTTGCTTTTAGACAGACGTCAATGTGTAAGAGATTGGAATCCATGACATAAACTTCTGAGAGAGAGAAAGCGAGTTCACAATTTGTAGAAAGCTAATACTCTGGAAGAGATAAGCACATGTATGAAAACAGACAGAACAGTTTACAAAATGTTATGACCTCAAACATGTGTATAGAACCATTTAAATAGAGGACCACAGTTAAAGTAAAGCTTGCTGGGGAGAAGTGCTGGGACAAAGCATGTTTTCCTAAAGAAGTCAAGTTGCCAGAAAAGGTCTCTGAATAGAAACCGAATAAGGGATAATGGTGTCCATAGGTCACACGTAGCTTATGCGATCCTCAATAGTTACATTTTCCTTATCTATTCTTATGCATATTGCATGTTTGTCAATATGATGCTCAAATAGTATAAAAATCCATTGTGTTCTATGATTTTTAAAACAGCAATATCTAAGTCAATATTTTCAGCTGGTAACCACTGAACCTCCTCTTATCCACCTAGTAAATGGAGTCTAGCTTGGTTTTTAGAACCCAGACCTCCATGGTAAATTTGTCAACCTTGTGTGCACGTCAATTTTTACTATTCAAAGCTGCTGGCCTTAATATGTTTATATAGTTTTACAATTCAAAAACTAATCTTTTATTATTTTATGTCTGTGGTTGTTTTATATGCACCTATGTCTGCATGCCACATGCATTCTGTACCTGTGGGGGTCAAAAGAGAGCATCCGTTCCCATGGAGCTGGAGTTACCAGCAGTTTTAAGGGGCCCTTGTAGGCATTAGGGATGGAATACAGGTCCTCTGGAAGAGCAGCTGCTAACTGCTAGCCTGTCTTCCCAGATCTTTTAAATCTTCATTTACCTTTCTAGGTTTCCTCATTTACCTCAAAGAGATAATTAATCTAAGCACATATAACATATTCCTTCACAATAATGATAGTTTTGTATTCTTTGAAAGTGTTTTTTTAAGAGCCTTGGCCATCAAAATGAAAAAGAAACTCTTATTATTTGATCTATCTTCTCTGAACTAAAAATCCAGAAAACTGGTTCCTATGTGACTTAGGAAACTCATCTGCAACAATAAGTTTCCATGTTTGTTGAAGTAGACACTAGGGCAAGGATGTGATAGAATATGCCTTTTTAATTTTGAAATGGCCTAGATATTTCAAAAATGATTGGTCCATCCTACATGGCTCTAACCAAGATGATGTAGAGAGCTGATTTTGCACAATCCCTGTGCTCTCCCTGACCTTTTAAATGTACAGTGCTGTTCTCCAAAATGTGTTTGGAATTGGACAAGAAACGTTTTAAAGAAAGTTGGAGTGAATCAGCACATGAAACTTTTATTCTTTCTGTCCAAAGTCATCAGAGCATAGTAATGCAAAAAAAAAAAAAAAAAAAAAAAAAAAAAAGTGCTCATAGCTTCAAATTCTTAGTCTTGTCTGGCTTGCTGAGCTAAGTTTTTATTTTAACTGAAGTCACAGAATTTTGCAGGAACTTTAAAATTTAAAAAACTGTAAATAAAGACTTGGAGTTTTAAATGTAGTGGCACTTCTGTATTACCTTGTTTTGGTGTTAGGTAGAGGGATATTCAAAGTTTTTGTAATTGAATTTGTTCATTGATAATTTCATGTATGTAAAATTCATTCAGATGACTTTAAGCCTCACCATCTTTCTTCTTCCTACTATACCCAGTATTCATCGCTCTCCTCAAAGTCCCTTTCCCACATTCCTATCTTTTATTTATTCTTTGAGATTCACTGAGTTTAACCAGGATGTTTTGTTTGCACCAACTGGAGCCCAGTGGGCTCTATATAGGATATAACTGAAGACAATGGCAGCCCCTATGCCCCAGAATTCTAATGCATTCAATAGTCCATCAGGGAGACATAGATCTCCATAGGTTTCTCTCCAGTCTATGGTTAACTGTTGATCTCACAGCTTCTGTGAGGTCATGTCGTGACTGCTGTGCCATGCTGGGACTTCACCCTATCACAGCCCTTCCCTGTCTTCTGGATGCTACATTCTTAATACCACCAGTTCTGTCTCATCTAGGATGATCCATGAGCCTTATGGGAAATGATACATGTGCCCTGTTTCTGGCTGAACATTCAACCAGCAGTTATTCTTAGCATCTTGAGCAGCCATATGTCTCATTGCAAAGGGTAGCCTCTCTTGTTAAGGTTGGGATTAGTTTGTGTAAAGGCATATAAATAAATAAAATGAAGGCTGCTTAATAAGATGACAATTTAACAACAATAAGTACACCACTATGGTCCAAGACCTCATCCAATGGCTTTTAATAACATTTACAATAGCAAACATAAATTCTTGTGGCATGGACCACAGATCAAGTCAGAGAATGGTTGCCTACCTTTGACTACTATGCCATGAATGCATCAATAGGCACATTTTGTGGCATGTTGGTTTTGTAGTTCATAGTGTTCACAGCTGGGTAAAGCAATCTATGCCTCTGCACCCCATGACCTGTGAAATATGTGCACTATCATCTGTTACTATAAAAGCTAAGCACTAGGAAGAGCTTTCTTTCTTTCTTTCTTTCTTTCTTTCTTTCTTTCTTTCTTTTTTTTTTTTTTTTTTTTTTTTTTTTGGTTTTTCAAGACAGGGTTTCTCTGTATAGCCCTGGCTGTCCTGGAACTCACTTTGTAGACCAGGCTGGCCTCGAACTCAGAAATTTGCCTTCCTCTGCCTCCCGAGTGCTGGGATTAAAGGTGTGCACCACCACACCTGGCAGGAAGAGCTTTCTTAATTTCCCTATATTCTTGTCTCTGAAATTGGGTTTTACCAATTAGTTCTTTTGGGCAACCAAGAGAAATGGCAATTGCTTGTGTGGCCTTTTGGTGCTCTGTGACCAGCGGTTCATGAGAAGGCATCTCATGCCTGCCTTTGGGGTTTCTTTTTATTATCTCTTGGTTTAAAGGATCAAAATTATCCAAATACATAGGGTACATTCCTTTTATTTCTTTCCTTGTTAAACATCTATATTTATTGGCCTACAAAGACTGTTTCCATATACCTTTTCATATATCATTACTTTTAGTTAATTTTTCTTCTGTGTTCCTCATCTCCTCTATGTTCTCACCCATAACTGCTTCAATGTTCCATCCCTAATATACTCACGTCTGTTACCATATCACCTATGCCCTGCTATTTCTTTCCTTATGGCACCTTCTATCCAACTAGCCATTGGGATAAAAGTAAACAATTGCTTTGTTTTCTCAGTGATCAGTGTTTTTGAGTTTGTGTGTATGATTGTGTGCATTCTAGTGTGCATATATATTTGTAGTTTGCTGACTTCTACAGGTACTTCTGATTTAACCCAAATCAGATTTGGACCTGAGAACCAGATACCAAATGCTGGAATCAAAAGTGTGTACCATTATGTCTGCTGTAGTATTCTAGGTGGTAATTATTAATCATGTCAAGTATATCTGACAAAGACTTCATCTAATTTTGTGGGCTGCATTTTCATTCAGTTGTCATTTTCTTTTGTTGAGTAAAAGCAAGAACACGTTATTTGTCTGTTGTAGATGTTACATGCTATATTTCCAGACAGATTCAGAAAGTTCTTATCTGTGCCTATGAGTTAAAATCTACTCCTTAGTCCTTCTGTTGTCCATAACCCATTTAGAGTTGAGTTTTGTGAAGAGTAAAGCAAAGGACTGAGTTTTGTTCTCCATGTTGATCTTCAGTTTTCCCAGCATTACTTGCTGAAGATGGTGCCTTCTCCAGTGTGCACTTTTGATGTCTTTGCCAAGAAACAGCAGCTGTAGTTTCATGAGCTTATATATATATATGTTATCTGTCTTATTCCATTGAACTTCCTTCCAGTTTTGTGTCAATGTCATGCTGTCTTTATTACTATGGCTCTAAGCATAAGTGGAAATCAGGTATTGTGTTTAGTGCTCCAGAATTCTGTTTAGTGTTATTTTGACTATGCTTTTTTCTGTTTTTTTAATTGGATATTTTGTTTATTTACATATCAAATATTATCCCCTTTCCCAGTTTCCCCTCCGCAAATCCCCTCTCCCATCTCTCTCCCCCCTGCTTCTATGAGAGTGCTACCCACCCACCCACCCACTCCCACTTCCCTGCTCTGGCATTACCCTACACTGGTGCATTGGGCCTTCACAGGAACAAGGGCCTCTCCTTCCATTGATGTCTGACAAGGCCCTTTCATACTATTAAATTTCATCTGAGTTTATACACCCCCATT
This sequence comes from Mus musculus, assembly GCF_000001635.26. Classification (NCBI taxonomy): domain Eukaryota; kingdom Metazoa; phylum Chordata; class Mammalia; order Rodentia; family Muridae; genus Mus; species Mus musculus. The sequence continues at coordinate 117,785,167 of NC_000079.6, forward strand.
TAAATCATATACAAAATGTAAGAAATTTACCATTGAAGAGGACAGAAAATGCTCAATGAAAGTGGATTTTGGCCAACTATAGAATGGTTACTATCTAGGAACTAAAAACTAGATGGTCTCTCTTGGTGAGTTGTAATGACTTAATTTTATATTCAAAAATATATATATTGTCTTCTAATTAAAAGAACCTCAATAAAATGTATATATTTATGTTAATTTATGCTTTTACAACATCCCTTTTATAATCATGCACTAAATGGCAGCATAAGGTACTACACGGAATATTACCCACCTCACCTAACTGAGAAGTTTCAGGAAATCAGGGCATATGTATGGGTAATGAGTTTATTCATACTCAGTTTTGGCCATAACTCAAGAAGCCTGGCTGAGAGTTGCCAGATGGCCACCTGCGCCCTATATACCACAGGTGTTCATGCCTTCAGAGCAGTTAAAAGATCTGGGTCAACAGTGCATCCCCACACCCTGATGTGAGACCATCATGCACAGTGTCATCAAAGTGTTGACATTCATTTTGACTTTGAATATTTGTAACCTCATTCCTTAAGTAAAAGATACTTATATATTTTTTCCTCTTTGAACTTTTAATGAGTATATGGCAATGAAACACTGCTTTAGACTTAATATCAACATCCTTTTGTAACTCTCATTCTATGTAACATTTTATCTCTGGGCTAATTTTCTTTTTGCTTTGTTTTTTTTTTTTCTATAAATATTTTTTACATTTCAAATGCTATCCCGAAAGTTCCCTGTACCCTCCCCCTGCCCTGCTCCCTTACCCATGTTTAGGCTTAGCCATTATTATTAGTAGCACAAGATGACAATTGGATTCCAGAAGTTTGTCTATGTCCTAGGTCACTTTTTTTTTCTCTATGCTTCACCTATCCTTATTGTGGTTTTCATTATAAAAGAGGTACTACTGTCACTCTTTCTGCTATACTTCTCAAGTGCAAGAAACCAAAAAAAAAAAAAAAAGTGGATTTGTATTTGACTTTAAACATTTTAGAAGACCATCAAGTCTGAGTTCTCGAGGACCCCACATTTGCTTGATAGGAAGAAAACAGCTGAGTATCCTTGGGACATCTTTTTTAAGAGATGTCATAAACACTGACTTGAATTTTCTTTCTACCACTGTATGACTGTAGCTTATCTGCTGATCTCCTCATAGCATCTGTCAATGATAAAATGTCCATTATGACACATATTTTAGCACACGATCTCATGTTGATAAACTGAGCAGCCTGAATTAAGGCTAGGAAAGCAATGTAATTTCAAGGTTTTAAGACTTGCAGGCAACTGATATAAATGAGCTAGTACCAAGAGTATACTCTAGTTTGATTTGAGAGAAAAATATGAATTATTAAATATATGTTATGTCAACCAGGTATTTAGGACAACATACTCGAATAAATTACTAATTAAAAAATTATTCTGGCTATATGCTGTGCGTGCCTAACTTTTCATTCACTATTTTACAAAAAGATCTCTATCAAAAGCAGTTAGGTTTTAAATATTATTCTTAAATTAAGTATTTAAGAAGATAAAATTAAGAAGCATAAAAATGTGTTATTGAGATTGCCTGAGTCTTGCTTCCCTGTCATAGACAGAAATATAATCTCACGTACTTCTTCATACTCAAGCTATTACAATCTGTCTCCTCTTCTGTGATTTTTTTCCTGAGTCTTAAGTGCAGGAATTGCATTATAGACATATCTTTTGGGAGTGGGCATCTAGTGATCACTTCTTCTCTGCATTTTGGCCATTTTTCTTGCTTTTCTGTAGTGTTGTGTATACACATATTAGAATCCCTTTCTTCTGGTTTATATTAAAAGACATTGATAGCATAAGCTACTGGACTACTATTGTGAAGGCTTTATTTGGATTGGGCTCTTTAAGTTACATCAAATGCTTATCTCTTTGGGTTGTTTAAATCAATTATTGTTAATTTAAGTTTGAGTTCTGAAATAAATAACAAGTTTTATTTTAATTAAATAATGTAGTTTATTATCATTTTTATTGGAAGTATGTTCATGTGCATACAGAGATGTGCAGATCATGACATGCATGTGGAGATCAGTACCATTGTTGAGAGTCAATTCTCTCCTTCCTCTGTGGATTCAGTGGATCAAACCCTGGTTATCAGGTTTACAGAGCAAATGCTTCTATCTCTAATGCATTTTTTATGGTTCAGTTTCTATTTTCCAATTCAAAAAATAAGGATTTCCATGGCTAGCAGCATATTATCCTTTGACAATGTGTGCTCACAATGGGTAGCAGGAAAGTTTTCTTGACCATTTTCTATCACAGTATCAAGGCCAGAGCATTCCTCCACATGTCAGCATAATGTTCTTTTATGAGAAAATAGACTCTGAACAAGGAACATTGTGAGAACATATTAAGAAGCAAATATAGAAAAATGATGACACAAACAGCTTAAAAGAATCTTATAGTTTTTAATAAGGTGTCTACAAGAGATTATTCAAGCAATTTGCCTACTTTCATAGGTATACATTTTTATTATGATCTATGTTACAGTAAACTTGATTCATATATTTCCTATTGGCCAACTAGGAAACTAATAAACTAAAGATTTCTTTGCTCTCTTCTGTTGTTGCAATTGAGGTTGATAGTTTGCCTTGTCTTAAATATTTTGCTTGCCTTAATAACTTTGAAATTTTATTGTATGAAATAATATTCATAATTTACATTTTCAACAGACTAAATATGTCATGGTGATAGGTTAGAAAAATATGTCTTTTTTGCTTTAGTCCCATTTTGATTATCTGGCCCAAGTGGAACTTTGTGAATGAAATCATACACGAGCGAGCTCTTTACTCATCTCTATCAACTTGACACAACTTTAATTCTACATTTTATTCTAAGAACACTAAGGTAGAGAGACATACACTTTAAAACTGAATTTTCTTAAATGACAAAATAAACAATGATAGATTCTTACTATCATATTATTATCAACATTCTCATACTTGCATATTCTATATACATATTTACATTTTAAAATACTGTTTGATTTCCAAATTATGTTGTAGATAATATTTTCCTATCTTTCCCCTTTGTCTGGCTGTTTTCATTCTGATGGCTTTAGATGGAGATGACTATTGCCGACGGTTTGCAATTGCTAACACAATTTGACCAAGAAACCACAGGGTCTTACCAATTATGTAGTAGACATTGGATATTTCTGTTATTTATAAAATCCAGTCTTTACCATGTCCAAAATTAAGTGCCTTGAAGGAGATTCTCCTGAAGAATAAAAAATATTCTTACTTTGTTTACCCTTCCAAAGTGCGTTTGTGTGGCTGGTCGCATGCTGAGGGGTCACCTTCTGTGCTCCATCTGCCTGATTTTCCTAAAGTAATACAGTGATGAGTTATAGAGTATCGGTGGCCATGACTATAAAAATCCCAGTGGCATCCAAGTTCTTGTCTGTTGTCCTATTTTTCTTCTAATCATCTTATATACATCTCTTAATATCTTCTTGATATTTCAGATAAGCCATGAGCAATTTAATATCAGAATGTTTAAAACTAAAGCCCCCTTTCCTTTGTATTTTGATCTGTATTCCAGTATCGACAGCTGACTTTACTACTATATACTACAAGTAGAAGCCTGGCAATTATAAGACACTCTCTCCCTTTTCTGTGTGTTCTGTATCCACTTCATTACTGAATACTGTCTTATTTGTCTCTAAAATTGCTTTTATATATTCTTCCACAATTACAGATCACGATTTTCACAAGCTTAAGTCCAGCAGCGCCATATGTTTAAATAATTTCCCTTGGCTTAGGTCTATAAATCAACTTGTGAGTACCATTCTGAATGGCATTCATTTTCCTCTGTTTTGCATTACTGAGTAAAGTGTTCTTTCAAATTATTTTGAATTTAATCTATTTTCCCTCCCTCTCTTCCTTCTTCCCCCATACCCTTTCTCCTTTCTTGTGTTGTTTTAATTTTTTTTTCTTTTTTAATCATGGTCTTCTTAATGAAGAAAATAATGGGAAAGTTTCTCATTCTTGAAAGAATTAGTTCTGAGAAACTGTGGCAAAATACAAACTCTTGTGAATGGTGTCCTGTTGATTTGTAATAGTTGACACAGTGGAGGTTGTGCTGAATGTAACTAATTTGAATATTCCTCTTGATGTTATGAATGTATCTTGGTTATAGTATTGAATTAAATTATATAGCTCCAGAATCTGACAAAAAACTTAAACTCTTTTATAATCCAAAAGAGCATTTTCTGTATTTTTTAGAAATTTGTTAATTCATGTAAAGAAGTATTAATACAATGCAAACAAACACTACTTATTCGGAAGTGGTAGATGATTCGGAAAGAGGATACATACAACAAACAGCAATTATACCTCATCATGGTGAAATCTAAAATAAAACCCAAGAGGGCCACGGGAGGGAGGAAGATGTTTCCACACTCTCAAGAGACATAGGGAAGGATGTGTTCCTGGTGGAAGTGAAACTGTTTATCCAGAAGCAAGATGGAATTGTAAATGCAGGTGATGAGCCTGCAGGGTCACTTTACCTAACTGGACATTTCACCTCATATGCTAAAAATAAGTTAAAAAAATAAAAAAATAAATAAATTATTAAAAAAAAACAAAACAGTACCCCCCCCCCCTGCCGAGCTCGTGTCTCCAGCTGCATAAGAATCAGAAGATGGCCTACTCGGCCATCAGTGGAAAGAGAGGCCCATTGGTCGTGCAAACTTTATATGCCTCAGTACAAGGGAACGATAGGGCCAAGAAGTGGGAGTGGGTGGGTGGGGGAGTGGGTGGGGGAGCGCGTGGGGGACTTTTGGGATAGCATTGGAAATGTAAATGAAATAAATACCCAATAAAAAAACATTTAAAAAATGTAACAAACATCATGTAGTTTAAGAATCAAATGGTGGTACAAACATGACTCAAGAGTACTGCTTATTGACTTTATTTTTGACCCTGTTCTGATCCATGATTATGTCATTTCAAAACTGAGACTCTGTCCCTGTGTATTACCACTGACTGCCTATTTTCCTGTTGCTAAGGAAGAAGTCTACCACAAAAACATGAAGAAGTTTTCTTAAATGTAGAAAACAGCTACTTTGTTCAAAATGAAATTTATGGTTTTTTTATATATAAATATAAGAAGCAATTCTTTTGAAGGATATAATGAAAGTTTTGGCAATTCTAATGCTAAGCCATTGACTTCCCCTTTGGGAAATATATATTTGTAAATGTTTCCCCAAATATGTGTACATGTTTATGTAAACCATTTCAATTTTTCTAGCCCGGTTTCAGTAATGATGAAAGGAGATATTTGCATGATGAATTTAAATATCTATGAATTAAGAAAAAGCTATTTATAAAGGCCATGCTTTTACCACTAAATGAAAAAGTATTTTATTTTTATCTGGAAGAATTTTGACACTGCGTAGCAGTTAATGAAACCGAGCCTGGTTTGTATTTTTCTGTGCACAGTTCACATCATTACAGTTCTGTCACAGTAGACAAGTAGCTTCTCTCCCTTCATTCTTCATAGTGATAAACAACTCATTATTTGCCATTGAAAATACATTATTCGCTTGAATTGCAAAGTAGATAAGCCTTTTCTTATTAATTCTAATAAATAGGTTTTCATTAATTTTATACATTTTGATGAATAATTTGACAGTCACTAGGGGTTTTTTGCATTTTAATTTAGATACTTCAAAAGAGAAAAATAGACTCCTTTTGAAATTAGCTTTTGACTTTTAGGATGTAGAAAATCCAAATATGTCTTGCCATTCTATAGTACATCTTCCTGACATGTGTGAAAATACATAGATATAGTTAAATAAATAGTTACCTGTAATGGTGGGATTAAACTACAAACCTTAAGTTTCTTTTAAACATTTTTAAGACAAAATGTAAATATATACTCCAACAAATACATTCTCACATAGAGACAAACACATACTAAGCTGATATATATTTTCACACACATGTGTGTGAGCACACACACACACACATATGAGTGCATTTTGAAGGCAAAAGGCATTTCACTCATAGAGATTTGGCAGAGAGATTAAGGAAAAAGTTGGAAGTGAAAGATTCTAGTTCGTGAGTCCTATAATCCTGCTTCCTACAGCTTGTATATCGATTCTGGCTTTTATTCCCTGTCCATGTAAAACAGAACCCATGTTACAGTTGGAAAGTTACATTATTTTGTGAGCATCCTGTCCAAGTCTAGAAAGTGATAGATGTTACCTTTCAGCAAAACTAATCACTGTGGGAAACATGTTACACCTCTTTTAGGATTCAGAGTCCTATGGGACTGAGATAGGTGGGCCGATTCAAAGCTTATTCTTCATGGGTGTGAGTGATGACATGGATGGAGTGCATTTATCTGAGCTGCAGATACTTTGATTTTGCTGTAGCTGAGACTTATCCTTCCTCCTAGGGGCAGCAAGGGCTCCAAAGAGCACCAACAGCAGCCTGATGTTTTGACTCTTGGAGAAACGCATTAAGTACACAACAATACTGGAGGATGGATGGACAGTCTTTCAAATTTTTCATTGTCTGCTAAATTTCTATCCATCAACTTCTTTAAAGGATTTGGTCCATTTTTGAGGGATGAGGTATTAGAACCTCACCAAGGAAAGCCTTACAGCTACATTACAAATGAGTATTCTGAAATACTTCTTACATGAAACAAGAAGTTAAGTCTAAGTATTACCTTTCTTACATAGCAAAATTTCATGTTAGGTTACTTTGCTCAGGTATTAAATAGTAATCAGGACAATAATAGGGGGACACACAAGCCAGTATCTCTGAGAAAACATATAACTGATGCTTACTGCTGCCCCTTTCTTTCCTGTGGATCTGCTTCACTTTAGCCTTGTGAACAGTGTGGTCTTTCATAGTTTCCTTCAGTCACTTCAGTTGCCCATGCAACTCAGCCTGGATAGGATGCCATGTTACCTTTCTGCAGCAATGTTCGATTGTTTTTCTTTAATGTTCCTGGCCTTTTATTAATGAAACTCTCTGATGAGAGCTATTTTTCTGACTTGAAGAAAGCTGCTATTTTGTTGTGTCTTTAAATGGAATAGAGATGGAAATGAAGTAAGGTTCCATCTGCTTCCTCAAGTATATATTAATCCCATCCTAAGGATTCTGACTATATGTGATACTTGCTTTCCCAAAACTCTGCCTTCTCTTCCTAATGCACTGAGCTTAGGTCTGTAACTGATAAGGGAGGAAAAGACTCAGACTGTTGGAATATCTTGTAAAGTATAGCTTGGTCAGTATGTTTGATTGATGAAAAACAAATGTTCTAAAATCCCGAGAAGATTTGGTTGTACTGTATTTATAAAATTTTTATAATGCCTCTGTCTCTTCTTAATGGTAAAAATACCGTTCTGCAGTTACTGGATCTATGATTAAAATATTTTCCAATTATTCTCATTTTAAAATTTTAAAATTATCTTATTTTGAATACATAAACCGGAAACTGAACCTAAAAATGTATTTCCCTCTAAGAAATACTGACTTTTCCTTTGAAAATGATTTTAAGAGCAGTTTTATAGTTAAAACTATAGTGCTATGACACTATAGCTTCTGTATACTATGAGTCTTGAACTCAAAATATTTTTCTCTTTAGAAAATTAGTATGCATATTACAAAATTATTCTTTTACCTCTTATTCTACATAAGTACACCCAATGAAAATAACAACATGCAGGCTATACTCATGGCTAAGTTTAGCCCTAAACATGACAGTGATTTGTGAATTTGAGTGCTGGGTGGAAGCCCAGATAATAATGATAGTAACCTTTTGGACTCCTTCACTTAGAGCTTGTCAAAAATACCAAATTCTATTGAGTTTAAATAGTGCCAACTCAAGAGGAGTGAGTCCAAATTTCATTTTTTTATAGTAAATTTTGGCAAGCTGGGTTTCTGTTACAAGGATAGCTTGTTAGCTCAAGTTGATAATAGATCTTGAGTCTTTATATTGTCAAAAACAATAAAAGTGGAAAAGACCTTGTTTTTATTAATTCTAAGTAGTTTTAGAAAACGAAATATATGCACTGTCATAAGGATATAATGCTTACAATAATCTTAGATGTTCTGTAAATATAAGACACATTCAAAACACAAAAGCACAAAAATACATAAGGTATCTCTTGTTTCATAACGGCATTACAATTAGTGAACATTGGACAAGTGTATTGACAATTCGTTTGTAGTTTTGTGTAATATTTACTACTATAAGGCAAGTTGGGTGCATATTATCAATAGTGGGTTGAATCTATCCATTTTCACTTCATTCAACATATTTTTCTTCAAATCATGTGACAAAGGCATTAAGCACCTAGAATGGTAAAACATGGTTCTTCCCATCTAAGCAAAAATTTTTAATGGAGATATTGGTTACATAACTCAAGACATGTGAGAATAGTGAATCATTAATTTTTCAAATGAGATGACAGAAGAAAATGAATGTGTAGGCTAAGAGTAGGCAAAGGAGAGGAGACTTGACAAGTAAGCTTTGGCCTGATTCTGAAGTCCTTATTATGTTAAACGTTAGAATTAGTTTTTTATCACAAATTAAGGAGAATGCCAACAATTCTGTTTGTGTTTTGAGAAAAAAATGTTAATTATAGGATGGAGGGCAAATCTAGAAAGATGAAATAATTTGGGATGTTTAAAAAAACATCAAAGTGACAGATGGTGACCATGTGAAATAAAGAATTTGCAATTCAAGAATTGTTGCAGGGCAATTAAATGGGATTAAGTTACCTAAGGAAAGCAAGGGCACTGAGTCAGTAGATTGTAGCATTCAGAAAAGGCTACATTGAGCATCATTGAATAAAATGCTCTGCAGAGGGTACAAGAGAGATATAGAATGTGAGAAACTTTATGAAGCTACAGGTTGACTTTAGACAGCTACAGGTTGATTTATCATGGAAGTGAAATTAGGACAGTTCAGAGATCAGCCTTATGGGATCAATGAACTCTAAGTAACACCAAAGGTAATGAATGTATAATCTTTAAAATATAGTGACTATAATGGATTACATATATTTTCAACTATAGAAAACAGAGAATGAGTTTAAGGTCAAAGAATACTGATAATCAAATAATTGGGAGTAATATCATATAGCAAACCAGAAACTTGCATTGCATAGAAAGAAAAAATATGTGAATAACTTTTCAATAGATCTGAGATATATGTTCAGTGACTGAAGAGGAATATATCCTGAACCTTTTTTTTATTGAGGAGAGACTTGGAATGTCTTAACAGTGGTCAAGGTTGGACAAATTTAAAGCAAGCAGAAAGGGAATGGTTAATGAAGCATAGTCACCAAGACAAAGGGAGGAATGAAAGCAAAGAAATATCAGAGAAAAAAAGAGAAACATCATGGTACATTGTAAAGTTGTGTAAAGTACAGTATTTCTTAGTTAAAATTGCCCAATTATGTTCTTGTGACTGAGCTGAGAGATGTGGCATCATAGATTCTGTAAACTTTGAACAGGATTATATAGCCTCACTGGAGAATCATACATTCTCTCTGGAAATGTGAAACACGTAGAACATGCTGTTGGAGACCTAGTTATTGATGAAGCCATGAGATGGTTTTGCACCAGTAGAGTTTCTGTATAAGTAGGTGGGTGTTCATAGATAGCAGTAAAATGTGGAGAGTTGTTATAGAGCAAGTTGTTGGCTGAAATAACCTTTGAGTGTTACTGAATAAGAAAAGTGTGGATGCTACTCAGGGAAAACAGTGGAATAAAAAATGAAAACAATGAAATGGTACCTAAAAAACCTACAATGCACATAACACCATGTGTAAATACACACATAGAGATTTAATGAGCCCAATAAGTTCAATGAGTCAACAACAATCTAACAAAAACACTAGACATTAAAAAAAAAAAAACCCTCTTTTGAGTTGCTGTTCAGGACTGTCAAAAAGACTCTCAAAACACAAGACTTCTATCGTTCATGATTAACCTACTAGAGATAGAATGCTGTCTCTATTGCTGAAGACAAAATGTACTATAGAAACAAGGCCCAGAGACCCTTAGTTGTAATTGATGTGGATGCTTCTTCCTTAAAGACTACCTGTCACGGTATCTCAAGGAGCCATGAAAGTTTCCAGTGGAGGAAGGCAACTAACAGTGCTACCCAGCTATGATGTTTCTCAATCAGAAGAACCAGAATGACAGCACAGCCTACTGGTAGAGTATTGTCACTCATACCTTGGTGGCAAGCAATAGCTCTTGAGTTGGCCCTCAGATTCACTCATCAAGAGAGAAACCATGCCTAGCATGCAAACTTGGCCAATTAATCAGTGCTAGTGATATCATGGATCTTGGAGGAGAACCTACATATGCTACTTTATTAAACCAGAATTATCCTTACCAATCGAAACACTCGTTCTTATATCCACAGAAAAGTGTTGTCTTTATTTTTCATCAAGAAAACTACTTTTTTTCAACAGATTGAAAGCCCTACACATCAAACTACAAGCAATCAAGATGAAGAACTGTAGAATTGAGTTTTAATGGCTATGTCTACAAGACATTCTCACAGGGAACCCTGTGGAAGGAGGCAGGGGTAAGACTGTAGGAGCCAGAGGATTAGGGAGTTTGTTATGAGATTGTGTCTCCCAGCCATGTCAGGAGCTACACCATTAAATTCAAACCAACAGAACTGTATAAACATGAGCTGCACAAGAATGATACCAATAGATATGCCAAAGTGGGGAAAGCCCACAAGGCCTCAACAGTACATAAATAGCTACAGACAAGTTGTAATACTGAAAGTGGAGAAATAGTTTTCCTCAAGTAAGAGCACACTTTTGTTATCCTGTAACAAAACTAGAAAACATAAATATGAGAAATATTATGCAGACTAAGCAAGTTATATTTAGGAATATGCATGTATCAGTATACATAGATGTATGTAGTAATAATTAATGAAAAAAGAAGTTAAGAAGTTCAAAGAGAGCATAGAAGAGTATATGGGAAGGTTTTGAGGCAGAGAATGAGAGGAAGAAACATTAAAATTCTATGATATTCTCAAAAATAAAAATAAATTAACAGACAATAGAATAAAACTGCTTAATAAGAGGAAGACAAAGAAAAGTAAAAACTAACCACAGGATGATCAGAGAAATACGTTTTGGTGGTTAATAGTTTAAATAAGGGTAAGGCAAACTTATGACAATGCCATTTGTCATGTGAGAAGGAATATAGCAAAAACGACAGATGTTCTGAAACTAAAATGCATCAAAATCATACAAAATGTAGTATAGGTGTTTAATATGGCTTTGTTAAAACTAAGATTCCTGAGTTTTAAGGGAACTGACAGGAATCATATAGGAAGCACTGATAGGAACTAGGGACAAAAGGAGACAAAAGGATCTAGTTGATGAAAAGAGAGATGATTAGGATAAATTGTCCATATGCAGGATATTTTCAAACAACAAAACTAATTTTAAAAAAGGCTGAAATTACGTTCTGTCATCACAAATGTATTTGGTAAAATGTGAAGTAATAAAAGAGGGTGTCATGTAATAAAATCTGCCACATGATTCAAAACTGTGTTACTTTCTTTCCATAGTTTCTTATGTCCCCTTTGTTTCTTTCATCTTCGCTTTTTCCTCCTTTTTCTTCCTTCCCTTCTCCACTCTCTCCCTTCCTCCCTCTCTCCTTCTTTCCTTCCTCCTTCCCTTCATCCCTAGTTCCCCTTTTCTTCCAGGTCCCTCTCTTTCTTTTTCTGCTTTCCTCCTTCCTCTTTTCCTTTTTCCTTCTCTTCTTTTTTTCTCCCCTTCACTTCCTATTTTATGAACATGCTAGGCATACTTTGTGCATACAGTTATTGAACTCTAGGATTTATCATCTGGTTAAAACACATTTACATAAACAAATAAAGAATGTATTAAACATTGTTACTCTGTTCGGTTATACTGCTCTGGGAGGAGGCCCTTAATTCTCTTTCTGCATGTCAAGAAAGTCTCCTCTGAGGAATATCCATTTAAGTCCTGTCTTGGCAATAAATAAGAAGTGATAGCTGGATGGAATTCTCTTAGGAGATATGCCATGTAGTGAAAGCAGGCCTTGATCAACTGTCCTATATAAGTTGTGAGGACCTAAGTTTGCTTTAAGAGTTGAGCATCTATAAAGGAAGGCTCAGAGATTATGATATAGTGGTGGCACAAAGTTCAAGTGAACAAGCCCGTACTGTAAGGCTAAGCAATCTGAGCTTCATGAAGGGGTTTGGATCTCTAGTGAATATTTGAAAAGAAATCCTATGCTATCATGTTTGAGTCTTAGAATTATAATGCATAATTTTAAATACACAATATACTTTAGAGAAAAATAAAACTCAATCTGGGTTAATTGCTTATATTGATAAAATACTGACGTGCATATATTAACATGATATAAAACAGTGATTTAATTAAAATATCATTTTATTAACATGAACATCTTGATGAACTGGTTACTAACTATTTTCAAAGTAAAATTAGCCGACATACAGATTATTGAAAGGATAACAGGTTAGAAAATACACTTCAAATATGGTCTATCTTAAGTAACACTTTGGTTATAAATACATTTGAGCATGAATTATTTCCAAAAGAATGTGCAGTTATGAATTTCAGTAACAATACAGCATTAATAACTGATTTGACAGCTCACATGATTGGAAAAATTTACATTATAAGATGAAAACTTATGGAAAAATGGGAAGACATACTTGTGTGCTTTTTGTATTTCCTAAATATTCATAATCATGAGGTCCATGTGAACAAAAGAACAATCCCATAAAACAGAAAGGACACGTTTAAGTGGCTGAAATGACTCCTATTAACATAAAAGGTATCCACTTCTTTTTTTATTGAGAGCCAATATGCTGAAGCAATAAAAGCAACAAGAGGCAACTACTGAAGTCTAAACTGCACACAGAACTGTCATCCTGTGTAGACATGGATTCTAAGGATGATCCAGAACACGGATGAATCAGTGTGCTGGCCACAGTGATGGACCTCAAACCAGTGGGACCCCTCCATCAGTCATTGTCAACAACTGACTTCCCATCCCATTCCTCCTACACACATAGGATGAAAAATTCCACATGTAAAAAATTGAAACCATTTATGTGGAAAGATACAATTTCACTGTATCCCAAAACAAATGGAATCATGTTAGTATATTTGAGAAAATTATTTCTAATCTAGAATTTTATATCCAGACAATGATGACTGAAATGAAAAGACCAAGGATATTCTTTTTTTTTTTTTTTGTTCTAGACAGGGTTTCTCTGTGTAGCCCTGGCTGTCCTGTAATGCACTTTGTAGACCAGGCTGGCCTCGAACTCAGAAATCTGCCTGCCTCTGCCTCTCGAGTGCTGGCATTAAAGGTGTGCGCCCCCAAACCCGGCAATATTCGTTTTTTTAATTATTAACTATTTTCTTCATTTACATTTCAAATGCTATCCCAAAAGTCCCCCATACCCTCCCCCCCCCCACTCCCCTATCCACCCACTCCCACTTCTTGGCCCTGGCGTTCCCCTGTACTGAGGCATATAAAGTTTGCAAGACCAAGGGGTCTCTCTTCCCAATGATGGCCGACTAGGCCATCTTCTGCTACATATGCAGCTAGAGACACGAGCTCTGGGGGTACTGGTTAGTTCATATTGTTGTTCCACCTATAGGGTTGCAACCCTTTTAGGTCCTTGTGTACTTTCTCTAGCTCCTCCATTGGGGGCCCTGTGTTCCATCCAATAGCTGACTAACCCATCCCCTCCCATAATAAATTAATGAAATCTAAGTAGGAATGTAACAATGTTATTTAAAGGGGGAATGGCAATTGCAGAAACTCTTTGGTGGGTCTAAAGAGAAAGCCCATCGTTTTAAACAGGGGGTAGATCAAAGATGAAGACATCATCTTTGTGTGGGTTAGTGAGGTGCCATTGCAGACCCTAGGAGCCATGAGGATTAGAGCCAGTGTGTGTTCTTCACATGGCCTATACCTCACACACAGATGGGACTGGGTGATAGAAGAAACCCAGTTTTTACAAACAATATTTAGTATTCTTAAGGACCCTCTCATTTAGAGTGGATCGTACAACACACTCCATATTATGGTTATTAGCTTTTTTAATGCCTCAGGTGGCCTGAAAAGTATCCAGATGCATGATTATCTGAGCTGACAAAGTGTCATAGTTCACTTTCCGTTCTGGAGAAAATCCAAGTTATGCAACTTACACACTGCCCATTTCTAAGGGATGAGAGCTGACTCAATTGTACCTTGAGCTGCTATCCATGTTGCCAGTGGTTTTGTAGTTTTTCAGGTTTGCTTTCCTTTTATGGCAAGAGAACAGTTTTTCTACTTTCTTGAGTGTCGTTAAAAAGCAAATAGCGTGGTTTCCTCACTAAGACATGTAGTCCTGTTTTACTGGCCTCTTCCCAAAATTTGTTACTCAGTGATATCTTTCAGGAGGCAGATGCCAAGACAGTGAACCAGCACTACTTAATCTTCCAGCAAGTATTTGACAGAAACCCACTCAAATAAATGAGAATTCTGAATTTGTTGGACTCATCTGCCAGAATAACAAGAGTGTGTGCCAAGGCAGGATGACACCGTGCTGGCCACTGCATGCAGAATTGGGAAGCACTGTCTTTACCTCTACAGCCCTTTGAGGAAGCCCGTTTTTACTGTCCTCTCACTCTATCGATTTTCCATAGCAAATGGTACTACAGGGTGGTTTGCACACTGTTCAAGTAGACTGATATGGTGACAGGACCTGATATAGCTGTCTCTTATGAGGCTATGACAGTGACTGGCAAATACAGAAGTGGATGCTCACAGTTAGCTATTGGATGGAACACAGGGCCCCCAATGAAGGAGCTAGAGAAAATACCCAAGGAGCTGAAGGGGTCTGCAACCCAAAAGGAGGAACAACAATATGAACTAACAAGTACCCCCAGAGCTCGTGTCTCTAGCTGCATATGTAGCAGAAGATGGCCTAGTAGGCCATCAATGGGAGGAGAGGCTTTTGGTCTTGTGAAGATTATATGCCCCAGTACAGGGGAATGTCAGGGCCAGGAAGTGGGAGGGGGTGGGTTGGGGAGCAGGGCAGGGGGAGGGTATAGGGGACTTTCAGGATAGCATTTGAAATGTAAATGAAGAATATATCTAATAAAAATAAAAGAAGTGTAGGCTATGAATTTTGAGATTGCATGACACATGTCTAAGTATTGGCTCTATACAGTATTTATGCTAGGAAAAAATATTTTCATTCTCAAAATTTTACTTCTTTTGTGCTGACAACAAATATATAAGATGAGTTGTATATATTAAAACAACAACAACACAAACAACCCTTTAATTCAAGTTTAATTCCAGGAAGTAAAATTATTTTTTCCTTGCATGGTGAGTTAGTACTTTTCCATTCCAAGAAATCATGTCTTCCCTTTAAAGTGAAGAATACTGTGTCATTTAAATAAATGTGTGTGTGTGTGTGTGTGTATGTGTGTGTGTGTGTGTGTGTGTGTGTGTGTGTACAGAACTTGATCATAGGTGTCTGAAGTGTTTTTCTTGATTGTTCTCTACTCTATTTTATCACAGCAGGATCTTTCCCTGAACTTAAGACTTGATAATTCTGGCTCATCTAGCCTATAAACTTGCTTTGGGTTTTTTGTTGTTTTTCTTGTTTGTTTGTTTTTGATTTTTTATACTCTGCCTCTGGAGTTCAGAAATAACTGCAGCCCAGTTATCACTTCCAAACTCTTATCCTCATGGTAGCAGGACAAAGGCAAGTGCTTTCTCCACTAAGCTATCTCTCCAAATCAATTAGGGAAGTTTGTAAGTGAAATATATTTGCATGTGTCCATTGTCTGTTCCTATGTCATAGTACTTGAATTTGGGTAATTTACAATAAAAATAGAGTTTTCTGTGATCTCTTCATGGAGCATAAAGAATCTGGACCAGGCATTTGCTGAGAAGGAAAGGGAATGAAGAGCATGTTGAAAGGGCTAAAAGAGAAAGTAAAAGAAAAAATTCTGAAGTATTTTCTAACAGCCCCATCTTTAGTTACTTCTCCAGTACTGCAAGGACTAATTTTGTGATGTTTAATCCTATTTTAAGAAAACTCATTATTTGTTTTCAAGAAAGATGTTAATCCATTTGTAAGAGTTGTATCTCAAAATTTAATAATGTTTAATAGGCCACATCTCTTCATTTTCCTCTGTAAAGTCATTTTATTTCCTCTCAGTGCCATGTCTTTGTGAAGGAAATAAGTGCATAGCAAACCCGGGACTGTGTTTCTGGTTGTAGCTCAAAATACAGAATTAATGAGATCTTCTTTTTGGAGCAAAGAATGTATTACAATTTTAATATGCATTGTAGTGAACAAAACAGAGACAGGAACATATAAACACTAAAGACGTAATTGAAACCATTTATGAAATAAATACTTTCAACTGCTCTGCAAGAAAATGCTGTTAAAATATTTGAAATACATTCAGAAGGTTTATTTAGTATTTTTTTGTTTTTTTTTCTTTTTAATTATTTGTTTTTATGATGGTCATTTTGCCTGCATTACGTCCATGTAAAACATGCATGCCCTATGCCTACAGAGTCTAGAAGAGGATATCAGATCCCCTAGAACTGGAGTTACAGGTGGCTGTGAGTTGCTATGTGAGTAATGGGATTCAAAAGCCTGGGTCCTCTGAACAGTCAGTGTTCTTCAATCACTGATGATGAGTACAGCTGTGGTTCCTAGTTTGGTTTTTGCACTTTTTTTTTTCTGCATGAACACAGACACAGACACAACTTAATATCTGCTTATAGCTTTTATTGCTGCCATTAATGAGAAAAATAAAAACAGAATAATGCATTTTATCATTTAAAACTTTTAAATATTTACTTTACTGCAAGCTTCCAAGATTAGTTTTCAAAGTGTTTCAGGAAAAAAAAAAAGTTTCATTTAAAAAAGTGTCCTAGTTTTGATTTCCTACTAAGACTGCATACAATAACCATCACATTATCTTCACACAAATATCTTCAAAGGAAATTTGCAGTGTCGTAATATCCTCTCACTAGTTTACCAGTGGCCCACTTCTGTGTGCAATTGCTGCATTTCCAGCTATTTGTCATATAGAAGGTAGGAACAAGCAAGCCATTGTGTTAATTTCCAATTTAGCTAACTGCTTTAACTAACTCCATTTCCCCAGGAATAATCAACTAAACATTTTTTTTTGCTAGCCCATTCATTTATAATTTGATTTCCCCAGCATGTGAGCAATGTTCTTGAGTAGATTAAAGTCATGACAGTTATGTCTGTTTTTTTCTTTCTCTTTCTTTTTCTTTTTCCAATTTTCTGGTGCATTGAGGAGATATTCTATATCATCACATAGTCTTCATGAATATTAAAAGGATACAGCCAGCTATACACATCTGTGCCTTCTGCATCCACAAATTCAACTGAGAGCAGAAAGAAAATATGTAGTGAAAAGAAAAATCTTCCTGCACTGAACATGTGTAAATAATTTTCCTTAGTGCAACGGAACAACCATTCATGTAGCATATATACTTCATTAGCCAGTGTAAGCCTTTGAAAACTGACTTATGGTATAAATAGGAGTGAATATTTTGCATGCAAGTTCTTTAGTTTTGTACAAGGACAAGAAACAACTACAGTTTTGGTATGATAGAGTTCCATATCCAATACCTCATAGATATTGATGGATAACATTTTCCCTTTTTCTTAAAGAAAGTAGTTTTAAAATGAAAACAAAGGTAGATTTAGTTGCCCTATTAAGGTATATCTGTTTTTAAATATAATACCATATAATATTAAAATGGGTCCACATCAAATACAACCCAGCAAAAGCATGCTTCGTTCTAATTAGTATCCAGTTCTCATGTGCTATTGACTTGAAATTTCCAGGGAGTTAAATGATTATTATAATTACTCTGTTCACTTAGATACCTAATAGTACTGGTATATAGAATCTACTTTTCAAATGTTATAATTCTGTAGCTTAAAACATAAGCATTGCTACCACTGATTCCGGAGCGGGAGAGCGGTTAAGAGCACTGATCCAGAGGTCCTGAGTTCAAATCCCAGTAACCATATGGTATCTCACAACCATCTATAATAGGAACCGATGCCCTCTTCTGCTGTGTCTGAAGACAGCTACAGCATACTCACTGTAATAATTAATAATAATTAATGTAAATAAATGAATAAATAAACAAATCTTTTTTTAAAAATGGGATTAGGGATTTAGCTCAGTGGCAAGCACAAGGCCCTGGGTTCGTTCTTCAGCTTTGGGGGAAAAAGAAAAAGACAAAATAACCAAAAAGACCAAAACAAACCCAAGGTACCAAGCTACCATTGATTCCTGTTAGAATTGTACAATAGATTCAAATGTAGTTGTTTTCCATTTTCCTCATGGTCTTAGAAGTACATGGAGTGATTTTTTTTTTCAGAGAAAATAAGGATAACATTAAATTTAGTGAAGCCCTTTTAAAAAATATGTAGATATGTGTTATTGCAATTTTGTGTGGAAAAAGAACTGTGATTGAATGCCTGTTATGCAGTACCTTATGTGTCCTATCATGTAGCATCATTAAGCATGCCTGCCTTATTGAATCATTTGGGAAATGCAGAATTTGCCTTCTTTCCTACTTTAAAAAAAAAAAAAAACATTCTTCTACATGATAATCGCCAGTTGTGCCAGCACCATTTGTTGAAAATGCTGTCTTTTTTTCCACGGGATGGTTTTAGCTCCCTTGTCAAAGATCATAAGTGTGACCTATAGGTGTGTGGGATCATTTCTGGGTCTTCAATTCTATTCCATTGGTCTACTTGTCTGTCGCTGTACCAGTACCATGCAGCTTTTATCACAATTGCTCTGTAGTACAGGTCTTTAGGTCAGGCATGGTGATTCCACCAGAGGTTCTTTTATCCTTGAGAAGAGTTTTTGCTATCCTAGGTTTTTTGTTATTCCATATGAATTTGCAAATTGCCCTTAAGATGTGCCAACTGGTAAGAAGGACACATGCTCCACTATGTTCATAGCAGCCTTATTTATAATAGCCAGAAGCTGGAAAGAACCCAGATGTCCCTCAACAGAGGAATGGATACAGAAAATGTGCTACATTTACACAATAAAGTACTACTCAGCTATTAAAAAGAATGAATTTATGAAATTCCTAGGCAAATGGATGGACCTGGAGGGCATCATCCTGAGTGAGGTTACCCAATCACAAAAGAACTCACATGATATGTACTCACTGATAAGTGGATATTAGCCCAGAAACATAGAATACCCAAGATACAAGACACAATTTGCAAAACCCATGAAACTCAAGAAGAACGAAGACCAAAGTGTGGACACTTTGCCCCTTCTTAGAATTTGAGAACAAAACACCCATAGAAGGAGTTACAGAGACAAAGTTTGGAGCTGAGACGAAAGGATGGACCATCTAGAGACTGCCATACCTGGGATCCATCCCATAATCACCCTTCAAACGCTGACACCATTGCATACACTAGCAAGACTTTGCAGAAAGGACCCTGATATAGCTGTCTCTTGTGAGGCTATGCTGGGGCCTAGCAAACACAGAAGTGGATGATCACAGTCAGCTATTGGATGGATCACAGTGCCCCCAATGGAGGAGCTAGAGAAAGGATCTGCAACCCTGTAGGTGGAACAAAAATATGAACTAAACAGTACCCGCCCTCCCCCCCACACACACACACACCGGAGCTCGTATCTCTAGCTGCATGTGTATCAGAAGATGACCTAGTCGGCCATCATTGGAAAGAGAGGCCCATTGGTCTTGCAAACTTTATCTGCCTCAGTACAGGGGAACTCCAGGGCCAAGAAGTGGGAGTGAGTGGGTAGGGGAGTGGGGGGGAAGGGTATGGGGGACTTTTGGGATAGCATTGGAAATGTAAATGAAGAAAATACCTAATAAATAAAAAAAGAAAGAACAAACAAACAGGTTTTTCTTAACACTTTGGGTTTTTCTCTCAATATTTTTATCTCCTTACTCTTTAAAGTTTTTTCCACTATTAAGTGGATTCTTCCCTGCCATGCCTCGGACCTCCATGACACCTTAAAATGAAATGAGTATTCCTCTTCTCTCTTTTAGTTCTCCTCATCCACGGAGCTGCTGAGGTCTTACAGCTGGCATGCCTTGCGGTGTTCCTTTTACACTCTAATGAAATTGTCTTTGAGCTTAAAAAAAAAAACCCAAAACCAAAATAAATGGCCATTCAATTTTCCCATGGGAAGGGATAAAGCATAGAGTGCAGGCTGAGTAATAGTCAAAGGGAAAAGCAGTTGAAGTGATAGTTGATCCTTAACATTAAATACAACTGAAATACATAAACTTCTTCTTTAGTTTTAAATAAGTACAGTGTGTTTCGTAAAGAAATATTATGAAACCAAAATTGTTAAGAAAGTAATTCTGTTATGTGATTATCTTAGTCTCAAACTGTTATAAAATTTTATTCCTGAGGCTAGAGAGATGGCTCAGTGGATAATAGTGGATAAACTCTTTCAAAGGACCTGGCTTCAGCCACCTGCACCCATATCCAGGGGCTCAAAACCACCTGTAATTTTAGTTCCATGGATTTTACCACTGGTTCACGTCTGAGGACTTGCTAAACTCACACAGACACCCAATGTATTTTGAACATATCTGCTCCCATTCTCACCCTGCAACTACTACCATACTGCCATGCATCATCTCCACATTTTTGTGATTATAGCCCTCTTCTTCCTTTTCCTCTTCCTCCTCTTCCTCTTCCTCCTTTTCTTCTTTTCTTTTTCTTCTCCCCCTTTCCTCTTCTTCCTCTTCTTCCTCCTTATACTCTCCTGCTCCTCACTTTTCATCTTCTTCATCTTCCTCCTCCTTCTCCTTCTTATCCTCCTTTTTCTTCATGTATTAGTTCCAAATGCTGCTACTTATATGTGCATGAGTGTAAGGACATCCACTGAAGCACTGACAACTTGCAAGATACCACAACCCTAAAGACAACTGACCTCACATCACCCCAGCCGTAAACACCATTTTTTCTCATCACTCTTGGAATTTTATCTGACTTGATCTTGTTTAAGTGTTATGTGAGGAACCACAGCCCTTTTGGGATCTCAGCTGCCACAGCCCTCTCATGTCCACAGACATGGCTCTGCAGCATCCCTTCACCTCTGGTTCTCACAGCTATTCTGCTCTGTTTTCTGCTTGATCTTGTAGCCTAAGACAGTGGGATATGGAGTAAATGTCAACTGAAGGCTAAGAACTCCACTATCAATTATTCTTTGTGCTTGTTTGACCAAATACAAAACACTGTATTAACCTCTTCCCACTGAAAAAGAAACTTCTCTGATGAAGGCATAGTGCTACTGCATTGTGGATATAAGGGTAAATATCTGAAGGTAGTTTGGTGCAATGTACACTTAACACTGTAATAGTAGAAGGTTATCCCCTTGGTACTATTACTTCCCAGCCACAGGTTGTTGGAAGTTTTATAGTACCTGGCATAAGCTCTGACCTCAGTACAAGGAATTAAATAGAAGCAAAAACAATGTGTTACCTTATAATATTTGTGTCATTAATATTAGTATTGTTTCTATCAAGGAATCCAGTGACTAAGAAATGTAAGAGTCACTTTGCTTAGCCACCACATAAGACCATTTCTCGTTCCTCTTGCAGTAGATGGAGATGGAGAATCCAACAGTTACACAATGTGCAAACACTGAGATAGTTTGTAAGATATACCTTTTCTGCTTGTTCATTTTCCTAGGTATCACAAACAGTAGAATCAGAACCAGCTCTTTCCCTTTATCAGTTCAGCATTCACCTAGTCTGCAAAGACAGACTACACTGGGGAACAGACCTACATTCTAGGCTAAGTTTCCAAATGCTAAAGAATTACAAGGTGAATAAGCACACAAGAAAGTTAAATAAATGCATAAAACAGAGATATTTAAAAATATAGTTCTCCCAAAATCCATATGTTTCTAAGTTAATACTATCAAACCTGCTCCTACAAATTATCTGAAAACACTTTCACAAATAATGTCTGAGAATTATTCCTCAGGAAGTGGTGAACCATTTCAAGTTTTATAACTTTGTAGCTTGAAATATAAATGATACTTGCTGCAACTGACATCTACTTGCAAAGAAAAATTAGTTTGTCCCATGAAATTTGGCAGGAAATACTAATCACACTTAAGATAGACCACATGCTGAACACAACACAACACAAACCAAACCAAACAGTATTATGTAGACTTCTTGTCTCATACTGTTTTCCTTGGCCATTTTGTATTGTTGGTCTTTGCTTGTATATTATGGTTTCTGGTTTTGTGTTTTTGTTGGTTTGTATGTGTCTTTCTCTTCTCCTTCCTTTTTTGATTGTTTTTCCTCCCTCCCTCCCCATCTCTTTTTTTCTTTTTTTTTCTCTGCCTGTTTGTTTTCTAAAGAGAGAGAGAAAAAAAGGATGTCAACTTGGATGGGTAGGGAGGATCTGAGAGCAATTGGGTGAGGGAAAGCATAAGAATATAGTGTGTGAAAATCTGTCTTTAATAAAAAAATGTGAGAGACCAATACCAAAAGAACACTTTTATGACTTTGCCAAAATCAAAGCCAAATTAAAATTAAGGCAAACAGTAAAACTATCCTTTATTTTCTTTTAAATTAAGGTTTACAAAACTTTTAATAGACAAAATTTTGTTTATCACATACAGCATAATATTTTAAGATATGCAAACATAGTGATATGATTTAATCAAATTCACTATTAATTATTAGGTCTATCTTGATACTAATATTTTGAAGTAAAAATCCTTAATATTTGCTCCTAGTAATTTTGCTGTTCGGAATATATTGTTATCTGCTGTTGTCACAATGGCATGTGATGGATCTTGTATTGTAATTATAGTCTTTATTAGTAAATGGTGTCCTTTGACAATGTCACAGATGCATATTTTGCATTGAGATGACTGTCCCTACCCCTTCCCACTCACATCACTTTTTTCCCTCCCAGTCCCCCTTCATCCCTAGGAATCTATTTCCCATATTCAGCACTTTTTGATTTTATGTCCCATTGAGTTTACTCTGGGTCTTCTCTGAGACTATGTTTAGGAACTCTCCACTGATGTTACAAAATGTATTGTGTGTATGGTGTCATAATATCAAAATAAGTGCCATGTCTTTTCTAAGCTCTTGTATCTGCTACCTTACCTTTACAAGAGTTTGGAACAATTTTCATATATTTACAAAGATAAATTGCCCTCACTACAGTTATATTAAAAAGTGTTTTAAAAAGAAGTTTGTGCTTACAGAATGCACCAAATTTAAAACAATTTGTTGAGTACAAGCAAAAATAGATGTGTCTCTTTATTTCATCTATCTATCTATCTATCTATCTATCTATCTATCTATCTATCTATCTATCTATACACACACACACACACACACACACACACACACACACACACACACACATATATATTCATACCCTAAAATTGGAATCTTTTTACAAAGATCATATATATCTCTATGTCTCTCTCTCTCTCTCTCTCTCTCTCTCTCTATATATATATATATATATATATATATATATATATATATATATATATATATAATGTATGTTTTGAAAATGTTTCTTGGGTAATTTATTAAAGCAAGTTATATCCTATAGATTTAGGAACATACAGATTTTTGGTTGGCTTTTATGTGATTTTATGTATCTCAGTGTTTGTGTCCACTCACTTGCCTTTCTTGAGCAAGCTCAATCACTTTCTAACTCCTTAGCGTTTGCAGTCTTAGCCTAGCATGTCAGTCTGCTCCCAGGAGGATGTTGTCTTGCCACACTAGGCGAATGCTAGAGTGCTGAAGGGGAAATGCTGCCCCCGATTCTATTTTCCATAAAAGCTAGAAAAAGTGAACAATCCAAAAACCAGTTTGAATTATGTTTCCACTTTTGACATTTTGTTGAGTATGTAAAATGTCATTATTTTGTTTTTTCTGAAATAATATCACCTGTTATGAATGTATTTTCTATGGAATATTATACTTTAATGTACTACGCCTTCTTTAACAATATCAGCCACTCTGTCTATAAGGTCTTATCTAAGGTCAGGTTGGATGCTGAAGTTACTCAAGCTTCTACCCTCAGAAACCTGGAACAGTACTGCGTCTCCTTTTATAGGATCTCATAGTTTGTAATGCACATCTTTCTTCTATTTTGTAGCCCTTGCATATTTCCCTTAACCTTCAACAAAACTCTTAACAAAGAATGTGAAGCAGAGCAAAGGCTCTGTTACTCAAATTTACTAACCAGGAAAGGTGGCAGTGAGTAGGACGTAAAGTAAGTTAATAATAATAATAATAAATGCAATAAAAGCAAAAAACAAAGATTTGTTCACAAAGATAGTGCCCATCAACATTAATGTCAGGTAAAGTGTGTATTACATCTTATGTATTTTGTGAAGATATCTACACTTGGTTATTATACTCACAGAGCATAATGGCCAGCCTTATTGTGAATTTTAAAAAACCATAAGCTCTTTCTCGATCTAAATAGTATTTCTTATTTTTGTTTCATGCATGGAGCTCACATCAGTTTGCTGTTGGTAGCATGCCCGATTCGTCATATGGTTTTTAAAGCATGACTTTATATTTTGCTGACAGATATTCCACATGACCTATGACCTCGCCAGTGCTGTGGTGAGGATCTTCAACCTCATTGGCATGATGCTGCTTCTGTGCCACTGGGATGGCTGTCTTCAGTTCCTGGTTCCCCTGCTGCAGGACTTCCCACCAGATTGCTGGGTTTCTCTGAATGAAATGGTTGTAAGTAACTCATGTGGTTTATTTTCTAAATTTGCAATATTGTCCTCAAGACTTCAGACTACTTCTGCTAGAGTGGTCTGCTTTCATAAAGACTTTTCTTCCATGGGTGTGAAATTAGATGAGCCATACTTATATAACTAGACCTTATTCTTGTATCCCTGGGAATATATGTGCTGGAACATCCAGTTTTATACTTTTTACTTTGAATATTGAGATATACTTTATTTGCCTGACATAAACACACATACATAAGAATACAATACCCATACAAATATTTTCATGTTTGTAAATTAGGCATGAATGAAATTCAAGGAAATTTCAGTATATTTTGTTGTTAGAGCAAGTAAAATTAATGTGAAAGATAAATTTTAATCTTCATTTTATAATATGTGTAAATATTTTAAATGAAAATTGGATTTATTTAACCAATTATATTAACAAAAATGTAAGATGCATTGATATGAGATCTGATATCATTTGGTTCTGACCTTCATTTCATTCACTTCTCCTTAACTATCTCATTCCAAGAGAGAAAGCTTCCATAAAACCCTTACTTTAAATCATGTATCCATAACCTGGTTGACAGGCAGTCATAAAATTTATAGTAACCTCCCACACCCATACACACTCATGGATGCATACACTTTATGTATAAGTGTTTTGATCTTTCACTAAAATCTATATTCAAAAAAGGTTTTATGTTTTTAACCTTTGTCTCTTGTGCTACCCTAGTCTGTTTGTGCTGTTATGGTAGAATACTAGACTGGAAAGTTTATAAAACATGGGAATTGATTTCTCGTGATTTGGAAGTCTGCAGAGTTCAAGACCAAGTCACTTCTGTGTTCAGGCTCCAGTTGTAAAATGAGACTTTGTGTCTGAATCTCCTGGATAGGAAGAAACAATTTTCGCATGGCAGAAGGTTGAAGATAACCTATTTTTTTTCCTGCCTTAATGATACCCAACTTCCATTAGTGTCCATCTGCTAACCTTATAGAGTCTTGCATTAAGTTTCTAAAAGGCAATTTTCAGGAAACACATTATAACCACAGATGGCATCTCAGAAAATACCTCACACATGAATTTCATTCAACCTACTGTTCAGCATCAAACTTCCTGGCAGTTCATATAGAAGAATGCAAGGAATCTGTATGCCTCGGAGTATGTTTCAAATCTGCGATGTTGCCTGTCCCTTTGCTTACCTTGGAGGAAACAACATAAATGGCAAAGACAGGGTTGCAGATGCTGTCTAGGAGGGGAAGAATAGGCACTCTGTCATCAGGTTGCTGATGGGGCATAGAACACAAAGATGAGAACTGATCCCAGAAGTGACTCATCACTGGCATACATGCAATACTTCATTTGGCAAATGATTATTATTTTAAAATTTTCAAATTATGAAAATTTTATGTTCCATAAAAATGAAAAGGCAAAGGAACTCTTTTCAAGTATCTACAAAATGCTCCTGGTTGTATCTTATTGAGAGATATGTTATGTACCTACTTGTAAGCATAGTTTTAGTTTTCCCAGTAAAATTTTAATGTATTTAGTACTTCTCTTTAATCATGATTGCATATAGTTGTGCATGTCAGAGAAAGAGACAGACAGACAGACAGACAGACACAGACAGACACAGACACACACAGACAAACACACACACACACACACACACAAACAGAGAGAGAGAGAGAGAGAGAGAGAGAGAGAGACTCTGAATTGGTGCATGTTGTGTTGCGTTTAGTGTTTTTAAAACCTCAATCTTCATTATATACCCTTGTTATACAAAGTAACTGTTTAAAGCTGCAAATCAGTTTAGTCTGTTTTTCTTTTTTATTTTTTAAATAAAACTAGAATTTTCAGAAATTCTGTGAATCATCTTTTACATGGATAGAATACATAGTCATAGGTATAGTTCATTTGTAGCTGACTATGTCTACTCCAATGCACACTAGAACATCTTTAAACAAGACTATATAGATCAATATTTTTGTGAATGAAGTGTTTATTCAACACAGTAGAGTCTGTCTTTGTAGGCAAGACATAGATCACAGGAGCAAGAAGATGGCAGACTACATTTTCGTCCATGCTCAAGAAGCCCAGTAAACAGAAAGCATGGTGAGGATGTAACCTCTCAAAGCCCACGATCAATGTTTACTTCCTATAGCAAGGGCCAATTTCTAAAGGTTCTACAACTTCCCCAAGCAGTGCTACCAACAGGGGACCACAAGATTAAATGCAAGAACCTATTGGGGTGCATTTCTCATTTATATCACCCAAAAAATCCTCTATTTATCCTTCAATATTCAAACTATTATCTCCCAAGTAATTTTCTACCTTTCTATACAGATCAATTAAGAAGGATGATGAGAAAGAATCCTTAATCACAGCATTTCATGGGCAACAGAAACTACTCTAAATTCAGTGTTTGATATTCAATATTTAAAAAATAAAACTGTCCATCTGATTCTTTTTCAATTTGTAAAATTGAATTCTCAAAGGTAAAAACTTTGAGAATGGAAATCAAGTCTTAAATAACACACAAGAACCTTTTGCAAGTATGGCATTATAACTATTTTTGTATTAAGCTAATTAAACGTATGTCATTAAGTATTATTAGGAACTGCATACATATTAAAATTTGCTTTATATCCTGATCTTTCTATCTACATATCCAATTAGCTAGTTATTGCCATAAAAATCTATGATTAGAGATTCCTGTTACAGTCTTTGACAAGAAATCTGATGTTAACACGATGACTAGGCTATAACTTTGCTTACTGTGTTAGTAATTGTTTTAATATAATCATTGTTATGGTAACTTTTTCAATTCATATTTTGTTCCATGCAAATAAACCTAACACTCATTTATTTGCTCACAAATTTATAAATTTTAAAATAATTTTAAGCATTATATTGAAGGAGCCAATACAAGAACTTAGTGGTCTTCTTAAATGAAGAGAAAGAACACCCTGACTTGGGAGATGCAGCAAGAACATGCTTTCATCCAGCTCAACATTTGTAACATTTGCTTATTTCCATTTAAGAAGTGAATTTGAATTACAAAATTCTTTCTGGATTAAGATATTAGTTTTAACAGATAATTAATGTCTAAGAAAATGTGTTACATTTCTATGACATCCTGTGGTTTGCTTGCTTTTATAAATCATTGAGAATATACTAATTAACTATAAAGTGGTTAGGGGCAATAGCATTGGGTTCAATTACAAATATAAAATATTAATTTTAAGAATATGGCAAGGGAAGACCATAGTATAATTTAAATTGCATATTAATTGCCTTTTTCTAAAATAATTTCACATTGTATGAAAAGTCATTATGACATAAATATTTTCCATTATAATATTGCTTCTTGAGAACAAGCTCTTCCATGATCAAGATATCAGATGTCACTTGGGCAGCCCATATCTTCTATCTATAGGTTGTCAGATAAACGGTTACATGTTGGTTATCTTGCTAAATCCTCTAATGTAAGCATATTATGACTCTAAAATGTTTTGAATACTTCATAGATTTACTTTTCTGACTGGAATGTATAATACCAAAAAGTGTTTACTAACTACTAACCAAATGGTTAGTTTTTAGGCATGATATGAAAATAATACATTTAATTCAATGTGGCTAAATGACATGGTCAAAGATGTAAAACATTTTCATAACAGTAAAATGTAGAACATATTAGAAACTTGAGGCCCACAACACAAGCTTTTGATGAATCATGCCCTAGAAAAACTAATCACTTCACAGCAGTATATTTAATGGAGGAGGTTACTTGGAAAACATTCTAAATCAAGTATATTAATTATAATGTGTCCATTTTATTATGTTGTTAGTATTTGACTTAAAATTTATTTAGTAAGCTAAATGATATTATTATTAGTAAGCTAAGCATATGAGATTATAGTTTTATTGATTTCCTTTTTATTGCAAATAGAATTTTTTTTGCATGTTATGTTCCTGATCGTTATTTCTGCTCCCTTTGCTCTCCCAATTGCTCCTCACCTCTCCTCCCTTCCAGATCCATCCCCTTTATGTCTTTCATTATAAGAGCAACAGGCACTCTGGAGAGATGGCTCAGCCATTAAGGGCTGGGCTCACAAACAAAAATATGAGAATAACAGGCTTCTAAGGGAGCCTTACAATACAATATAATTAATATATAAATAGTTATACTACAATTAGTATAATATAATAATCTAAAAAATAAAACCAACACTAACACATCAGATTTGGACAAGACAAGCAAACACAAGAATAAACCAAGAGAGAGCATACTCAGGAATCCCATAGAAATCCTAAGATGGAAGTCATAAACTTATCACTTACTATAGAGAGGAAAAACAAAACAATACAAAACAAAAACAAATTAACTAAAAATAAATGAGATTTTAAAAATACTTAGAGCCATGATGCAACATTATGAGACAAGTAAACTCCAAAGATACTGCTGAGTTCATGTTTTTGTTAGCCATCTACTTCAGGGCATGTTGACTACCTTCAAGAGTAGTTTGTCCCCCAAATGATAATTCCTTGAATGAAAATAAATTTTAATTTTCATTGATTATTAGTTGGAAATTTTGTCTGTGTTAGGGCTAGGGGTATGTGTATACATCATTTATCACTAGGACTCGTTGTGTGCAGACCCATCTAGAACAATATTGCCTCAGTCTCTGTGAGATCATATGTGGGTGGATCCTGTTTATTTAGTGGGCCTTGGTTTCGTGTTGTTGTTTTGCTTGTTTTCTCATTCATTTTACATCCTTATAGATTGCTGTTCACCCTCCTGGTCACTTCCTCCCACAAGTCCACCCTCTATTCCCCTCCCCTTCTCCTATGAGAGGGTGGGGCACCTCCTGAGTATCTAGACATTCTGGCACATCATATCCTTGTGGACCTAGGTGCATTCATCCTCTACTACTGAGGCCAGACAAAGCAGCCAGGCTAGAACATAACCCACAAACATGCAATGTCTTTTGGGATAGTCCTGCTTCAGTTGTTCAGGACCCACATGAAGACTGAGCTACACATCTACTACAAATGTGCAGAGGGCCTAGGAACTTATTTGTCTGTTTGTTTTGTTTTGTTTTGTTTTGTTTTGGTGTCATCTATCTCATCTCGCACTTATAGTATTTCTGCATCCAGTCCTTTCCCTGAGCCCTCCTAGGAAGGATTTACTGGAGACATCCCAGTTACAGTTTGAGCATTCCAAGATCTCTTACTCTCTAAATAATATCTGGCTGTGGACCAGAATTTGTTTCCATCTTCTGCAAGGGGACCCTTCTCTGATGCTGGCTGAGCAAGAAACTGATCTATAAGTATAGCAGAATGTCATAAGTAGTCATTTTATACATTGTTTTTAGAACATCAGTATTTTTTTTCTCCCTAGATTCTTGGGCTATCTTGTCTCAGGTTCTTGGCCACCCAAACAGTGTCATGTTATAAGTCCCATGTTGTGGAATGAGCTTTATGTCAAATCAAACATTAGTCGGTTAGTCCAATGAGACTTGTACCACTATTGCACTATCATACCTTCTAGGCAGGGCAACAAGATAGATCAGAGGGATTGGTAACGTGCAGAGTGCCTTCCAGTACCAAAGATGCTAACATATAGGTGTGGAGGTTCTATCTTGGCATTAGATCAACTTCTCCTTAAATGATGAGTTGTATAGGGGTTATCTTCAGCAATTGTGCCTTGCTGTCAATTTGTGGAGTGGGATCTGTAGTCTTGATGATAACCTGGGTTGTTTGAGGGATCCCATGAGAACATGTTCACCAACAACTCAATTAGATGTAAATCAATATGGTGACATGATAGGATTAGCTGGGGTCCTGTCTCCCCCACTATTTGACCATATCATTTATATTGCCTCCATAAATGTATATATTTTAGGGCACTTCTACTGTGTTAAGTTCCCATTTGACCCCTCAAATGCTCCTAATTTCAGCTGTCTTTCTGTATTCCCTCTCTAGTCTTATTCTTCTCCCTTTCTCTCCATTTAATCCTCATGTTCCAGTTGCCACCATCTATCCACAACTCCCTATCATATTTCACTTGCCAAAATAGATGTATCTGTATCACCTATCCCCACCTCCAAAGGTTCTCATACATACCTAATCTCTGTGGTCTATGAATTGTTGATTGGTTACCACTGACTTAACAGCTAATAACTGCATATAAGCAAATGAAAATCCATAAATTGTCTCTCTGAGTCTGGTTTACCTCACTTAGGGTGATTTTTTTTCTTCTAGTTCCATCCACTTACCTGTGAATCTCATGATTTCATTTCTTAATGGTTGAGTAATACTCTACTGTGTAAATGTATCATATCTTCTTTATCCCTTCTTCTGTTGAGGAACATCTAGATTGGGTCTCATTTTACTGAGCTCACATTTATTAAATATTGATTTTATTTCCTGTGCTAATGGCACTATGTTCAGAAAATAATTTATGTGCCAATGAGTTCAAGGTTATTTCCCATTTTCTCTTCGATCATGTTCAGTGTAGAAAGTAACTGGTTTTATGTCTAGTGATTTGAACCATTTGAACATGAGTTTGTGCATGGTGATATGCATGAATTTATTTGGATGCTTCTATGTGTAACTGTCTTGTTTGACCAGCACCATTTGAGGAAGATAGTATTTTTTTAGTGTATATTTCCGGTTTCTTTATCAAAATTAGGCATCCATAGGTGTGCAGACTTACATATATTTCTTCAATTTTTTTCTATTGACTGGCATTTCTATTTTTTGAAAATACCATACTGTTTTTAATACAACTTTAGGTCAAGAATAATGATACTTTTAGCAGTTTAGTTCTTTTATTATCCTGGGTTGTTTTAGTTGCATTTAGTGTGTGTGTGTGTGTGTGTGTGTGTGTGTGTGTGTGTTCATACAAAGCAGAAAATTATTGTTTGGTAAGGTGGCCATTTTTACTATGTTGCTGATATATGAGCATGGGAGGTCTTCCCATGTGCTGATATCTTCTCTAATTTATCATGGAATGTCTTGAAGTTTTTTTTTTTCTTTTTTTTTTTTTATTACGTATTTTCTTCAATTACATTTCCAATGCTATCCCAAAAGTCCCCCCCCTCCAAACTCCCCTACCCACCCATTCCCATTTTTTGGCCCTGGCATTCCCCTGTACTGGGGCATATAATGTTTGCCTGACCAATGGGCCTCTCTTTCCAGTGATGGCCGACTAGGTTGTCTTTTGATACATATGCAGCTAGAGTCAAGAGCTCTGGGGTAATGGTTAGTTCATAATGTTGTTCCTCCAATAGGGTTGGAGATCTCTTTAGCTCCTTGGATACTTTCTCTAGCTCCTCCATTGGGGGCCCTGTGATCCATCCAATAGTTGACTGTGAGCATCCACTTCTGTGTTTGCTAGGCCCCGGCCTAGTCTCACAAGGGACAGCTATACCACCGTCCTTGCAACAAAGGCTTGCTAGTGTATGCAATGGTGTCATCGCTTGGAGACTAATTATGGGATGGATCCCTGGATATGGCAGTCTCTAGATGGACCATCCTTTTGTCTCAGCTCCAAACTTTGTCTCTGTAACTCCTTTCATGGGTGATTGTTTCCAATTCTAAGAATGAGCAAAGTGTCCACACTTTGGTCTTCGTTCTTCTTCAGTTTCATATGTTTTACATATTGTACCTTATATCTCGCTATACTAAGTTTCTGGGTCAATATCCACTTATCACTGAGTACATTTCATTTGAGTTCTTTTGTGATTGGGTTACCTCACTCAGGATGATGCCCTCCAGGTCCAACCATTTGCCTAGGAATTTCGTGAAATCATTCTTTTTAATAGCTGAGCAGTACTCCATTGTGTAAATGTACCACATTTTTTGTATCCATTCCTCTGTTGAGGGACATCTGGGTTCTTTCCAGCTTCTGGCTATTATAAATAAGGCTGCTATGAACATAGTGGAGCATGTGTCCTTCTTACCGGTTGGGACATCTTCTGGATATATGTCCAGGAGAGGTATTGCGGGATCCTCCGGTAGTACTATGTCCAATTTTTGGAGGAACCGCCAGACTGATTTCCAGAGTGGTTGTACAGCTTGCAATCCCACCAACAATGGAGGAGTGTTCTTCTTTCTCCACATCCTTGCCAGCATCTGTTGTCACCTGAATTTTTGATCTTAGCCATTCTGACTGGTGTGAGATGGAATCTCAGGGTTCTTTTAATTTGCATTTCTCTGATGATTAAGGATGTTGAACATTTTTTCAGGTGTTTCTCTGCCATTCAGTATTCCTCGGGTGAGAATTCTTTGTTCAGCTCTGAGACCCATCTTTTAAGGGGGCTATTTGATTTTCTGGAGTCCACCCTCTTGAGTTCTTTATATATATTGGATATTAGTCCCCTATCTGATTTAAGATAGGTAAAGATCCTTTCCCAATTTGTTGGTGGTCTTTTTGTCTTATTGACGGTGTCTTTTGCCTTGCAGAAGTTTTGCAGTTTCATGAGGTCCCATTAAGTTTTAACATATAAGATGTTTACTTTCTGTTTAGTGTTACCTCAAGATAGTTTATAACATGTATGACTATTGTGAAAGCCATTTCTCTTTCTTCTTGTTCAGTATGTTTGTCATTTGCATGTAGGAGGGCTACTAATTTCTGTGAGTTAATTTTGTATCCGTCTAACTTATAAAGTGAAATGATTTCCTACTTTCTCATTTGTTTTTGAGTATTATTAACTTCAAATTAAATTATGAACAATCA
The DNA here is from genome assembly GCF_000001635.26 of Mus musculus. Classification (NCBI taxonomy): domain Eukaryota; kingdom Metazoa; phylum Chordata; class Mammalia; order Rodentia; family Muridae; genus Mus; species Mus musculus. The sequence goes on from NC_000079.6 coordinate 117,818,812, forward strand.
CAAATATCACAGTGTAATTTTAGTTTCTGTTACTCTGCTTTTAAGCTTATAATCTATATACCACATTATTGACATTAAATAGATACACCACAGATTCTTTCACAACCCTTCCTACAATGCTCAGGAATTAGTATTTGATTAAGGAGGTGATTGGGCATCCTTTGAAATATATCTGTAAAACAGCTATTCTAACAGGATTGCCTACACTCTTTTTTTTTTGCAGCCTCTATATCCATTTGTTCTTTAGACATTACTAAGTTATTGACAATAAATATAATATATCCCATATTATAGATGTGCAAATAAATGGTTTGTTTGGTTTGGTTTGGTTTGGTTTGGTTTGGTTTGGTTTTTTGTTTTTGTTTTGGTTTTTGTTTTGGTTTTGGTTTTTTTGTTTGTTTGTTTGTTTTTTCGAGACAGGGTTTCTCTGAGTAGCCCTGGCTGTCCTGGAACTCACTCTGTAGACCAGGCTGGCCTCAAACTTAGAAATCTGCCTGCTTCTGCCTCCCAAGGGATTAAAGGCATGTGCCACCACTGCCTGACCATAAATGTGCTTATTGTGATTTTTGTTTATATGGTAATAAAGTATCAGTACTGTGTATGAAGAATCATGTGTGAACAAATAACACTAAGGTGATATGCTTATAAAGATGTAAAAAACTAACCAGTATATAATTATTACATAAAAACATGAGAAATTCTTCCAATATAAATTTAGTAAATATAAATTACTAATATATATTACATTAGTCTATACTGTTATCATATAGTATATATTACATTATATATTATAAACTCACACATATATATTATATACAAGTTTTAATTGAAAACTCAAGCTATTATTCAGTTTTACTTTCATTCAAGACAGTGTAGAAGGCATTTTCACAAATAGCCATACACACTTCCAGTTCCTTCCTGTTAAAAGTAATGGGCATATGTGTTATATGCTGTGTAATCATTTGTTAATTTTAGTTACATGTTCAAGCATTGAACACTGATGTACCATTCTTAACTTTTTTCCTTATCAGAGGCTTGTTTTAATTTGTAACTATAAAACTTAGTAGAGATGCACAGGGGAACGCCAGTAGAATGGATTGTAGAGCTGACCATTACAGAACACCTTCTCCTTCTAACCATTTCTATGACTCTAGATATATCACTCAACTTTACTGCACTTGGGTCCTCTATGATCTGAGTCTGTATTAGTAGTTCTCTTTTTGGAAAATACACTCAGGTCATCCTTATTTTAGGTTTTAGGTACCAAGTACAGGTGGAGAATAAAATTAAGTCTATATCCACATTTGTTCCATTGCTCCAGCAAGCATTCTTTCATACCACTTTCTCTTTGGTGCTGAGAAATACACAAAGTTTAACAAACTATAAGCTTTACTCTGAGAGGATTTATTATCCAAGGCAACTGAAATGTCTGCACATGTATTGTTAATATGAATCTAAATTGAGGTCTTTAAAAATGTATGAACTACACTCAAGACCCTTGAGCATGGATCAAGTATTATAGAATAGTGTGCATGATTTTTTGTTGACCAAGCTGAGTATCCTTGGAAATTAAGACATTTGCACAGTCTCTTCAAGCCTTACTTAACAACCCATGCAGTGATTTTTTCCACTTATCACCCAATGCTATGTCAGTGGTGGCCCTGAATCTTGGATGCATTAAGCTATAAGGTTGGAAAGACTGTAAACCAAAGGACTACACAGTAGTAAAGGACTCATTTGAAGTATTGTCATCTGGCTTTTTTTAGAGTGACCTCGAAAATGAGAATCTCAAGTTTTCTAAATTAACTCTAGCTTCAAATCTACAATAATTATAATAATAATAATAATAAATTTAGGGACCACATATAAACAATGCTGTTCTGTTTTTTAATAAGTAAATAGTTTGAGAGGACAAAAGCAAAATATAAGTAACTTTATCATGGAATCCTAGGATGATTATATTATCTACTGATGACAGACTAAAGTATTTTTAAGTGCCATGTCCATTCAAGTACTTATATAATGACTGTCTCCAATAATATAACTAAACTAATAGACTTAAGGAAAGATGCCAAGGTAATGTAACTAGGAATTGAAGGAAAACATTTCTCCTCTCTTGGGGTTGAGTAATATACTTTATATTTCAATTTCTCTGTATTAGAATTGGATTATTACAGTAGTATTGACTTTTTTTCCAAAATAGAAAGTACTGTCATAACAGAGTTTTTTAAAAATGTCCTAACAAAAGGTTAGTAATTTGCTGACAAATCATTGTAGCTCTACTGAAAAAAAATGCATTCATAGCCAATATGAACTTATAATAATAAAGTAGGTCAGCAGCCTGCTGAGTGCTATGATTTCTGTTTGCCATCTTCTTTCTGTCCATTAGGAAAGTCTGTCTGGTTAACACTCCTTGTTAACAGAAAAGTGGCATCTCTCAAAAGGAAAAGTGCTTCTAAACAACTTTCTTCCTTATTATATATGAATTATTTTATGGGGATGAGCATATAGGAACAAATTCTAATGTCCCATTTTGTTTGCAAATTAAATCTGAATTACGTAAACCTTAGGTTGAATTACAGTTCATTAATACAGAATTTGACTTTGAATCTGCTAAGTTATTTTAGAAATATATGACCAAAGGAAAGAACTTGCAGCTTACTCGGTAGGGCACTTGGGTAGTGTGCATTAACTCCTGTATTCAGACTTTGGCTTGGATTTCCAGCATCACATGGAATTGGGTTTGGGGATTCAGGTGTTTAATCTAAGAACTCAAGAGATAAAAGCAGAACGATCAAATAGCAGAATGATCAAATGTTCAATGTCGTCTTCAAATGCATGGGGAGAGGTAGATCATATCAGGCGTTACCTGAAAGCCTGTCTCAGTCAAACAAACCAAAAATAAGAACAAGACTCAAAAAAAAAATGCTGGGTGGTGGTGGCACATGCCTTTAATTCCTGCACTTGGGAGGCAGAGGCAGGCTGATTTCTGAGTTCGAGGCCAGCCTGGTCTACAGAGTGAGCTCTAGGACAGCCAGGGCTATCAAAGAAAGCTTGTCTCAAAAAAAAAAAAAAAAAAAAAAAAAAAAAAAAAAAAAAAAAGAACAATGCTCAAGTTCTAATCCTATTTTTCTTATATATACTCATTCTTTCTTTTTCTGTCTGTGTATATAGTTTGAGGTATGTTTGAATAGTTCAAACTCCCTTGTTATGTGCCTGGGCTGTACTTTAACTCACAAACCTCTTGCCTTAGCATTTCTAATGCTAGAAATACATTTCTATCAGACCATGCCCAAATGACGTTGGTTCTTAGACATAAGAAACAACTGTCTAAAAGAAGGACCTCCTAAGGAATTACTTGCAGACCAACTGAAGTTAGTGAAGGGGACACTATCCTGCAGGATTCTACTTCCCATTCACGTATATAAGTAAATTATTTCTCATAGATGCTATTGACACATGCTTTTGAATCATTCACAAATGCTATGTAAAATTTTGTGCAACATTAGCTCAGCTATTCTAAATGATGTAAATAGAAAACACATTCGTGCTGGTTGTTTTTGGTTTTGTTTTGTTTGTTTTGTTTTGTTTTGTTTTGTTTTGTTTTGTTTTGTTTTAGAGATTAAAAAAAAATCTAACAGAACAGTTTATTTACTGGCCAAAAGCCAGAGACACTGGCCAGAGGAGCTGTTTATCAGCTCTCATTAATTACTCTGAAAATACCTTACCATTCGATGTCATGGCCTTAGTCCAGTTTCATCCAGGCTGAGCCACATGGGTGCATGCTCACAGAAAACAACTCTTGGGTCGTGTGTACCATTGTAGTGATTTGAAATGTTATGAATGGATATTAACAAAAAAAAAGTATACTCTTTTTGAATGATGAGATTTCTTCTTTTATTATTTCTATAAAGCTAAAGGTATCAGGCAATAAGCAGCAATTTTAATGTCTCACATTTCTTGTACGTTATGTATATTTACATTTTCTGAAAAAAAATTTAGTTCATATGGGCTGTAGTAAACTGGTGTCCTTGTTTCACTGTGCGAATAAGAGTCAGTGTAATATGAAATAAATAGCTCTTTGCTATGTTACTCCACTAACAGCTACACAGATGTCATACACTTTATATAGACTTCTCATCTTTCCAAGAAGTCTTGTATTTTCATTGTTTTGTATTACATAGAAAGATATTTTATAGTCTATATGCAAACTAAACTGCCTATTTTCACATAATTTTATGGGAAATTATATAGTTAGTTACCATATGTAGAATATTCTCTTATTTTATTTTGTCTTTTTTTTTTACCTGTCACAACACTGATATAAATGTTATTCCAGAAATGTACAGCAGAATTATAGACATGAAAAACTATGTACTATAATATAATATAAGATGTAAGAAAAGATGTAAATCACAGTGTATTTCATTATCCCACTACAGTCTCTACTATTTTTGAGATTTGATTTCTTTTACAATGTAACAATTTAAAATGAATAAATGTAATAATTTAAAATGAATTCATCTAGCAAATTTAATTTTACTCACAATCTTTATGGGGCTAACCTATCTTACTTGTAGTCCTACAACTATTAGTTCTCTAGGTGATTTACCAAATAAGAGGTTAATATATAACAGAATCACTTCAGCCATTTTATGCTTTGAGGTTATATATTGGACCCAGTACAATCAACATTTAAATGATCTTCTAGTCAATTAGAGGCTTCAGAAATCTAGCTCTCCTCATGAGAGATTAACGAGAATGTGGCTCTGTCCTATATGCACCTGTCTTCACAGGGTAATGGGAACATACCTTGAAACATGACTAGATACTATCTTTGCATATGTTTGATTATGAAAATTACAGAAGGAAAATTTGGGCATCTGCCACATTACATTTGTGTTTCCCCTAAAATACACATCAATGAGATGCAATGCATTCTCTACTTGGCACCACATTTGTGGCCGTATTATAAAGTGAAGAAAAGGGTATCTCAATATGCCGTTGAATCAGATGTTAACTATAAATAATGTCTACTATAAAATCAGTTAAGGTAGTTGATATGTAACTTATATTGTCTGAACCTTTCTGATTGCAATATTAATCTCGAATTTATTTTGCAAAGGCCCCTTAGAACACAACAGAAATGGAAAAAGGTTCCATTCTGTGTCCTGGACACTTCCTTTTCATAAAACAGAATGAATAATGGTAGTTTACTCTGACCAAAATTAAAAAAAAAAAAAAGGTGGTTTGTTTAAGGTTAAGTGGTCAGTCCCTGATAGTGGGCATGCCAGTGCTTTGAACACATACCTGAGTGGCATCACAGAAAAGGCGATGAATATTTGCACTTTGGGATATATTAGATTCAGCTCCCAGTTCTCTTTCCTAGACCAGTAGTGTATAATGCACTTTGCCTAATTATTCATGCCTTGATATCCTCTTTTAAATGTGGAAATCCCCAATTCATAGAATAAGTATTATATTTTAGTACAATATACATTATTTATAATGAACATTTCTATATTTTTAGTTTGGAGTTGAAATTTCTTGTCTATAAATTAGTATAGAGTATACTTATTTAAAATAGATGATGATAGCTTTGTTATCTATTTATCGATCTATCTATCTATCTATCTATCTATCTATCTATCTACCTATCTATCTATCTATCTATCTATCTATCTATCTATCTATCTATCTATCTATTTATTTATTTATCGCTATGTCAAAGTACCCTGGAAAGGTCTTTTTTTTTTTTTTTTTTTTTTTTTGTGAGCACTCCATAGCCTCAGTAATAGTGTCAGGCCTTGGGACCTCCCTTTGAGCTTGATCCCAATTTAGCCTGTTGCTGGACCTTCCTTTCCTCAGGCTCCTTTCCACTTCCATCCCTATAATTCTTTCAGACAGGAACAATTAGGGGGTCATAGTTGTGACAGTAGGATGGCAACCCCATCCCTCACTTGATGCCCTGTCTTCCTGCTGGAGGTGGGCTCTATAAGTTCCCTCTCCCTACTGTAGGGCATTTCATCTAAGGTCCTTCCCTTTGATTCCTGAGTGTCTCTCACCTCCAGGTCTCTGGTGCATTCTGGAGGGTCCCCCCCCCCCAACCTCCTATTTCCTGAGGTTGCCTGTTTACATTCTTTCTGCTGGCCCTCAGGGCTTCAGTCCTTTTCCCTCACCCAATACCAAGTTCCCCTCTCTCTTTCAATCTCTCCCCACCCCATGCACTTTCCCTCCAGGGTCCCTCCCTCCATCCCAACTTGTGATAGCTTTCTTCTCTCTCCCAAGTGGAAGTAAGATGTCTTTACTTGGGCATTTCAGCTTGTTGAGCTTTTTGAGTTCTGTGGACTGTATATTGGGTATTCTGTACTTTTATTTTTTGGCTAACATCCACGTATTAGTGAGTAAATACCATGCATGTCATTTTGGGTCTGAGTTACCTTGCTCAGGATGATATTTTCTAGTTCCATCCATTTGCCTGCAAAACTCAGGATGTCCATATTCTTAATAGCTGAATAGTATCCTATTGTGTAAATGAACTACATTTTCTGTATCCATTCTTCTGTTGTGAGACATCTGGGTTGTTTCCAGCTGCTGGCTATCACAAATAAGGCTACTATGAACATAGTGGAACAAATGCCCCTGAGGCATGGTGGGGCATCCTTTGGGTATATTCCCAAAAGTGAATATAGATGGGTCTTCAGGTAGATCTATTTCCAATTTTCTGAGGAACCTCCAGATTGATCTCCACAGTGGTTGTTCCACCTTCAATCCCACCAGCAATGCTGGAGTGTTCCTCATTCTCCACATCCTCTCCAACATGTGCTGTCAGCTGAGGATTTGATCTTAGCCATTCTGATTGGTGTGAGGTGGAATCTCAGAGTAGTTTTGATTTGCATTTCTCTGATCACTAAGGACTTTGAACATTTCTTTAGGTGCTTCTCAGCCATTCAAGATTCCCCAGTTGTTAAAAAAAAAAAAAAAAGACAGGTGGTGGCACATGCTTTTAATTCCAGCACTTGGGAGGCAGAGGCAGGTGGATTTCTGAGTTCAAGGCCAGCCTGGTCTACAAAGTGATTTCCAGGACAGCCAGAGCTACACAGAGAAACCCTGTCTCAAAAAACAAAACAAAAACAAAAACAAAAACAAAGATTCCTCAGTTGTGGGTTTTTTTTTTCTTTATATATTTTGGATATCAGCCTCTGTCAGATGTGGGGTTAGTGAAGATTTTTTTTTCCAATCAGTAGTTTGCCAATTTGTCTTATTGACTATGTCCTTTGCCTTACAGAAGCTTCATGATGTCCCATTTATCAGTTCTTGATCTTAGAGCATGAGCCATTGGAGTTCTGTTTAGGATGTTTCCCCCGTACCCATGAGTTCAAGGCTCTTTCCGACTTTCTCTTCTATTAGATTCAGCATATCTGGTTTTATATTGAGGTCCTTGACCCACTTTGACTTGAGCTTCGTACAAGGTGACAAATTTGGGTCGATTTTCATTCATTTACATACAGACAACCAGTTAGACCTCTACCATTTATTGAAAATTCTTTCATTTTTTTATTGTATATTTTTGGCGTCAGGTGTCAAAGATCAAGTGACCGTAAGTGTGTGATTATATTTCTGGGTCTTCAATTCTATTCCATTGATCAACATGTCTATCTCTGTACCAATACCATGCAGTTTTTATCACTATGGCTCTGTAGTAAAGCTTGAGATAAGGGATGGTGATTTCCACAGCCATTCTTTTATTGGAGGTGTGAGTGGGTGAATGGGTGGAGGAACATCCTCATAGAAGCAGAGGGAAGGAGGATGTGATATGGTGTTTCCGGGAGTGAAAAAAACCGGGAAAGGGGATAACATTTGAAATGAAAATAAAGAAAATGTCCAATAATTAAAAAAATAATTGCTTTCACTATTTTGAGTTTTTGTCTTTCGAGATGAATTTGAGAATTGCTCTTTCTATGTCTGAAGAATTGTGTTGGGATTTTGATGTGGATTGCATTGAATTTATAGATTTCCTGTGGTAGGATGGCCATTTTTACTATGTTAATTCTGCCAATCCATGATCATGGGAGATTTCTCCACTTTCTGAGATCATCTTCCATTTCTTTCTTGAGAGACTTGAAGTTATTGCCATATAGGTCTTTCATATAGGTTTGGTTAGAGTTACTTCAAGATATTTTATATTATTTGTGGCTATTGTGAAGAGAGTTGTTTCCCTAATTTATTTCTCAGCCTGTTTATCATTTGTATAAAGGAAGGTTAGTGATTTATTTCAGTCAATTTTATATCCAGCCACTTTGCTGAAGTTGCTTATCAGCTGGAGAAGTTCTCTGGTAGAATTTTTTGGGTTGCATGTATATACTATCATCTGCAAATAGTGATGACTTTATTTTTTTCTTTACCAATTTGTATCCCCTTTATCTCTTTTTGTTGTCTTATTGTTCTAGCTAACATTTCTAGTACTACTATATTGAATAGATATGGAGAGAGTGGATATCCTCATGACTGCTCTCTGAAAGATCCAACAAGCAGCTGAAAGACCCAGATGCAGATATTTACACCCGACCAATGGACAGAAGCAGCTGACTCCTGTTGTTGAATTAAGAAAGGCTGAAAAAAACTGAAGAGAGAGGCTATCCTGTAGGAGGACCCCTGAGATATCTCAAACATTGGACCCTGGCAAAAAACTTAAGAGAGAAGAGATATATATTTGATCAAAATTCCTAGATATAGTAAGTTACAATGGAGGACTTGAGATGCCAGTACTTTGAAGCAGTTAAATTGCATTCAAAGTCAAAAATCAGAGTGTATTGCATGAAAAATGGAAATCTTTCATGCTCTGGAAAATTTCTCGTTTGACCGTCTGTGGGAAGTAAAATAACTCCCCGCTTTTCTATTTTACTCTTCTTAGAGTATTTCATCACAGCAACAGAAAATGAAATTAAGACATGTGGGGATTATACTCAGTGAAGAGAGTGTTTGTCTAGTGCACATAAGACTCTGGATTCTGTCCCCAGAACCTCATAAACTTGTCATCCTGGCACATGCTTGCAGACCCAGCACTGTGGAAAAGGAGGCATGAGATTCAGAAATTCAAGGTCATTTTTAATTAATAGGATGTTTGCTGTAAATCTCGGATCATGACAGCTGTGTGTATGTCTGTGTGTGCGTGTGCTTGTGTGAGTGAGTGTGTGTGTGTGTGTGGGATGATTTTGATAGCTAGGACTAGAAGCAAACATCCTATATACCTAGAAATATGAAATGGAGAAAGACATACAAGAAGTAAGTGTATATCATATAAACCTAGGGGGGAAAATCTAGATAAGTTCAGTGCAAAACTGCTTTTACTTGCCTCTGTCTGCAGAATATTAAACAAATGTCCTGAGGCCACAAAGATACCTGATAGGGACATTTCGAATGAGAGAAAAACTAGTGCTCTTTGCAAATAGAAGGATCCAGAATTGCATAACTCTCCTCCAGGGAACCCCGCAATTGTGATGAGAGCAGAATGTAAGTAGGATACATTCCATCTTGCTTAATATTGTCTTCTGTAGAGGTGAAATTGTTAAACCGAATTGATGCGTACATCTTAAGGAAATTGTATTCATAAATCAGTAATTTGATATTACAAATGAGCTCAGTCCCTTTGCGTATGTGCATTATGCTCTAAAATAGTGATAGGTTAGAGAAAAGATGGTAGGCTATTCCCAGAGAATTTTACAGAAACCACAAACATTTTAGAACTGTGTATCCAGGGTATATGAAAATGATTTACACAGAGAGTGAACCAAGACATAGCAAATTACAACTTGGGCTATTTGATTCATAAAAGAAATTGTTTCAGGGAATTGCTGTGTAGTCAGAACAAGCACTAACTATAAAAAGCAAGTTATAGAATATGATAATGGTCTCCTTTTATTTCATATAAAGGGATGTGTATAAGATATAATGGGAGAAGTTGTTGAAAATATGTATATATATATATATATATATGTATATGTATATATATATATATGTATATGTATATATATATATATAATTACTTTTGTATATAGGGAGCAAAGAACTGAGTAGGGTAAAATTTGCTTATCACCTTGCCCCAAACCCAATCTAAACTTTGATAAGATTGTGAAAAGGAAAGACAAAGGGATATGCACATCATTTTGTCTTTAAATTTTCACTATATACATTGACACATCAGTTGAGGTTGTTGTGCTTTGGGTCTTTTTAGGCAACCATATTGTTGAGGTTTCATGGGTGAGTCTTTCCTGTCTTCCCTTTTATATATAGAAGCAGTTATACTGGTTTCAGAATCTTGAAAATCCCTTCTTTTCCCCTAGGAAAGAGGAAGGACAATGGTGTCCTATATGAATAGCTTAGATGTGTGTTATATAAATGTGGTGTTATCATCTGAAGCTGATTGGTGGTTGCATAAAGAACAAGAATTTCTATGACCATGAACATGAGGGATGCTAAGGAGTTTTGAAGTCATAATTACTAAAAATGTCTTGCATTATACTAAGAAAAGAGACTTTAGGAAATTTTACTTTTATACGTTTCGTGAGTAACAAAACAAACTAATGGCCTATGTAGTCCACTGTTGGCACTGTCACTCAATCCTAAAGAGTCCGGCTCCAGTGCCTCTTGCTAATTGTTAGTCCATAGGTTGATTATGATATGCTGGAGTGTTGGATCAATGAAGAGAAGCCAGGACATATACTTGCTGTCTAGAAGTTTGGGAACATTAATGAAACTGCTTTTTTGATTTATGTAACTTCCATCCCTACTTGAAGAAAATTTTATTATGTTCCAAGTTAATGTTCTCTTTGTATGAAAGTATGTGTGTGACATGTAAGTATCTGTACATATGCATGTGTGTGCCCCTAAATGTGTACACATATGTGTAAATATGACAGCATCAAAGATCAGTGTACCATTTTTTTCTTACAGTCCCATTAGTCTCTTTCTAGGATAGCTCTTAAGTTATTTCTTTCTTAAGTTATTCAGTTTATTTGCATTTATAGAAAATGCCATTGTTAGCATTTTGATTTTCAATGCTTGAACAATTTCAAAATAATATTATTCTGGTTACCTGGATGCATTTACTTTTCAAACATGAATAAAATCTTCAATGTTTATGATCTATTTGCTCTAGGGCACTCTGTTTCATAATTCTGTATAGGAGATTAACCCCATGGAAATAGAAGAATTGCTCAAGGTACAAAGGAGACTTGCATTTAATTCACCATACTTTTATAAAGTCAAAGTGACATATTCATTTTGTCTCCTTTCTACTTATTTATGATTTTAAGTTTTGTTACAGAAAGACACAAACATTACTAGAAATTAGTCTTCACATGCAGCTCCACTATATTTCCCTAATATTTATATATTTTCCTTTGAATTTTGTTTTTATCAACTGTGCTCTATAGTCATATGTATGTGGAACTAGAGTTGAGAGATATTTTCTTCAAGTATTAGAAACTTATTGACCAGGAAGATAACCCAGTAAATAAGCTAGTTGTAATTTGATACATAGAAAAATCCATTGATTCAAACCATAATCATGAGACAAAGATGCATAAAGATTGTCTACTGAAATATACCTCCCTGTTCTACAAAAGTTGTAGAATCTTTTTCATAAAAAGTAACTGTCAAAACAATGGACATTTTTCTCATAAATGTTTCTTCTCATCAAGTATTTGACAGCTGTGATTTTTTTTTGCCACAGACTATAGTGTAGAGATAAAATTGGAATGTGTATTCTCCCTGTAACTACAACAATGGGAAACAGTCATTACTATAAGATAGAGGGAATGTTCTTCTTTAAGTTTGGGCTTGATATTTATTAAGAATCCTACAGTGCACATTATCCCACTAATCCTCACCAACGCATATTTCTAATCTTAATATTATGTCCATAAACAAGGGTTCTTTATAGTTGATATCACTAAGTGCAAACGAGGACATAATGCAGACGCATTAAGTCCATGCCTCATTATTCAGAATCTGATAGAATCTATCTAATCAACTTTCTATCTCCAATTGGGTTTAATCCAAGTCTGGAAATTATTCCAAAAATCAACACTGGATGTGATGTGTACTTTCTGTACAGTCGTGCTGAGTCCATCCATTAGCGTTTCTGCTTCTTCGTACTAACATGGTTCCACCATCACCTTCCATAATGAGCTAGGATTAGTCTGTGCTGCCAATCAAATAGAGAAATGATACCACAGAGAATAGATCACCTTTTCTTAAGTCCTTTCTTTGTCCATCTTCTTTGAGTTGAGCCAACAGTTGTATGAGAGCTGCTCTGCGTGGGATAGTGCACTACATTTGCCTTCCCTTAGTGACACTTTATGCCTTTCAAGAATACTTCTTTCTTGTATACTCACTTACTAGGCATGTATTAGTCTAGAATTTTTTAAAAAGCTGCCAAAAGTATGATTACATAAATAGGTAAGTCTTTAAAGAGCCAGGTGATCTTGACAAAGGGGAGATGGTGTCTTTTGGAGTACACCTTTATTTCTCCAAGTCACTCTTGCCTAGGTCTGACAAGAGTCCTCAGGCCATGGTGTGACAAACCAAGGGATCTAAAGCTGTCAACAGCTACTGTTTTTATAATATTCAAAAAAAAAAAAAACCTCAGTAGAAACCACTTGATAAAATATGTGTGTTTCTTCCCATAGCAAATGGGAAAGAAGTAATTTTCTTTTGTTCATCTCATTAATCTATAATAACATATCAGCTCAAGAATAAAATAATCGTTATCCCTCTATTATTATACTGTAAATGAAACAATGTACATTGAAAATATAGCATACTTGGGATAGTTAATATTATCAACAAGGTCTAGGGTCAGTCAGTGAGGAGTGCCTCTGAGCATAGCTGTGAGGGATTGCTTAGATCCGATAAGCTTTAACCAGTGGGCCTGAGAAATGGTTTTTCTTTATTATGATAACTCAAGTGTGGAGAAATACACTGCCTGTGAGTGGCACTTTCCAGCATAGACCCAAATACAAGGAGGTTTGATAGAAGACTTTGGTTTGTTGGGTTATCACATCTTTGCTCACAAGTCCTCTACTCTGTTGATGCTGTCCTGTACTCATGTGAGAACCTGCTTTTTTTTCTTTTCTTTTTTCTTTCTTTATTTCTTTCTTTTTTTTTTTTTAACTTTCCAATGTTCACTGAGGACCTGCTAACTTCCAGAAATCCCCCAGGCATAGCTCTAGATTGAGACTTGAAAGGCATCCAGCCTTGTAGATGGATGGTTCTCAGGTTCATGGAAACAGACGTTTTGGGGTACCCTTTCCTTGTCATGTAGCCACTCTAATAAATTCCATTATAAAATATGTTCATTTGTCTCTTCTATACCTCTAAAAAAACCCTAAAAACAACATGTTCTTTTTATAAAGCTCAGGCCTCCCTCTCTTCTCTATGCAACAGATGTTTGAGCAGAGAGGAACATCTGGAACATCAGTGTTGTCCATTAAGTTCACATAATGGGTTCACTGTTGGTTGTACGTGTTGGGTTTAGAGCTGACTGGACAGATGCAAAATATCTCTTAGAAGTGAAAGCTGAGAATGAGGAGATCCGTGCCATAAGGCATCATTCCCACCAACCGCCACAGAACCCATAGAGCAGATTGTTACCAGTACAGTGGGTGCATCTATCAAGTCCTGCATTTATATGTATGTCAATTAAACATTTGTAAACATAGAGAAAACTGAAGCTCCGGGGATTTTTCTAGCACAAAACAGTTCAGAAAATTCAGATAGAAATTTGAAATAAAAAAAAAGTTGGAATAATTATAGCCTTCTTTCCTTTGCATTTTCTAGTTCACAAAAAAATCTGCTGAGGGTATGGCTTATGGTGATGGCCTGAAACTGAAATGCCTGCTCTGTAACTGATATCAGTATTTTATTTATTGAAGATATTCTCTAGAAACATGGTTTAAATAGGCCTATAATAATTAGCTAATTTAGTGGCATTTGGTTGGTTATTTTACCATTTCATATATAAAGGTGATCAATTCTATTTAAATAGAATTCCATAATAAATGCATTTATGATGCTGTTTTTAAAAAGATATTTAATAGTGTTTTATTTATAGGCAATAATAGTAATAATAATAATACCTTCTTTTATTACATAGTTTAACTGAGAAGATGAAAGAAACTAGGACAAAGAAAAATTAAGTGTGCTAAAATTTTAGAACTTGTTCTATAACAGGTCAAGTTACTAAATTGTAAGTAAAGTAGAAGAGACTGGCCCGGCCTCTAAACAATACTATGACTCCTAGATAATTACAAATAAACTTTTTCTTAATCAAAATTACCACATCATAATTCTCCATCGTGCGTGCGTACACACACACACACACACACACACACACACACACACACATTAAAGGAACTTCCCATGGTGCCTTTAAAACAGCTGTATGTGGCTTCCGTAAGGAGTCTAAGGAGCATTTGGCAGAACCTTCTGACGAAGTTCACTCTTTTGCAGATGAACATCCCGTTCCTGTTTCTCATATTAATTAATTTTCTCCTGGTTGTTTTTCCTGAAATACTGAAATTTCTACTTCTTTTTCAGAACCCGTGCTCTGTAGAAATAAACATGGCACCGCAAATGCAGTTCAACTCAAATAAAAAAAAATTAGTATTGGCTGCCACAGTTTTGTTATATATTTTTGGTATTGCTTATAAACACCTTGGCTAAGTTGTTTCTTATATAAGTCCTTTTTTTGTTTTTTGTTTTTGTTTTGTTTTTGTCTTTGTTTTATTAGATATTTTCTTTATTTACATTTCAAATTTTATTCCCTTTCCCCATTTCCCCTCTGAACCCCCCGTATGATATCCCCCCACCCCTGACCACTAACCCACCCACTCTGCTTCCACATCCTTGCAAGTCCTATTCTGGATCCATCGTTGCTTCTCTCTATTAGTAACCTCACATCTTTCTAGAGTTGCTATAGCAACCCAATAACCTTACCCTATGGTACGTAGTTCTTTTTTCACAATATTTGTTGCTACTGCTGCTGCTGTTTTATCCCCGATACCAGGCATGGGAAGTTTCCATTCAACTTGTTGGTTAGGATAGTTGATCAGTCCAAACTAATCAGGCTGCTACCATTGCTTTTGGTCCCCCCCTCCCCCTGCCCCCACCCCTGGCTGTGACTTGTATGTAAGAACCTATTTCTGAAGATACTATATATTTCCTACACAAGGCTTTCAAAATTTCAGCTGGATTCACCACACAGGGCTTAGATCCAACCTAGAAGCTTCCTCTCTGTGGATTAGTCTCCAAATACCAAAAGGATACCAGAAGGTGATTTGCAAGGAGCAAAGGAGAAAAACAATCACTAATCCCAAACCAAACCACCATAAATCCTATGAATTACAGCAATGACCAACCAGGCAATATCTCTCCAAAGGCAGAACATGGTACATAGTCCCGTCTCTAGATGAAAAAGTGCTATAGGCAATTAATAGCTACTGAGGGATAGTCACTCCTCACTAGAATAAGCCTTCTCTTAGGTGAGCCAATCCAAAGTAGTTAGCCTTAGATATGAATGAATGGCTAGCAACTCAAAATGAACTCAGCAAGCTGTATACTTTAGTTTGCACTCACAGGTGTGTGTGTGTGTGTGTGTGTGTGTGTGTGTGTGTGTGTGTGTGTGTGTGTTTGTGTGTGTGTTGCTGCAGCTGTACAAGTGCATATGTGTGTGTACATAAATGCCTAACAATAATTTAAAAATAAGTCAGGAGTTAGGAGAATGAAGGTTTGACAGTGGAGGAGTTGGACTAGGGAGAAGGAGAGCTACATGTAATATAAATATAGTACACAGATATGAAATTCTCAAAAAATAATTAAAAGAACTAAAATAGAAATTGTTGGCTCTTCTTTAAAAGGTGCTTAAGATTTGCCATTGAGATTTATAATTATCAGAGTTGAAGTTACCAAAATCTTATGTAGTGCTATTTTGTTCTCTTAATGAAGTCTAACCTAGTCGGTCCACTTTGAAATGTGACAAATGGTTGACTGGGCTAGTTTGTACTTTTAAATCTAACAGACCTTTGTGGTTTATGTTCAGAAAATTGAGTCAAAATCATTAATAATTTGAAATTGACTAATACTTTTGTGCAAAGTAAAATTTGAATATCTAATTGATAAATACTTCTTGTGTTCTTTATGCCTGTTTACGTAAAGCAAACCTTTTAAATCATCATTTACTATACATAATCTTACTCCAAGTTTAACTAGACCTTAGGAAGACTAATTTTTAGAGGAAGTTAGAAAAATTAGGTTTTAGGTACACATATTATTGAAAGTGATTTTTGAGGAATTTCCCCCCTCACGTTCCTAGCAGCTGTATCTATCCCTTTGCTTTTTATCTAGCAGTATATATGAGTTCCTCTTCTTCCACGTTCTCGTCAGCATCTGTATGAGTTCCTCCTGCTCTACATTCTCATTGCATCTGTCATTTCTCTTCTTGATGTGAGCCATCTTGTGCAGCCTGAGGTCAGAAAGCACTTTTGATGCATTGTCCTGGTGGCTTAGTATTTTAATTGAATGTGTCTTCAAGTAGCTATATTTAATTTTTATTTCATTTTAGAACTGCTAATTAACCGGTTAATTAATCCATTTACCCATTTGCTGATTCTACAATTTGAAGGATTTAGAGTGATTTAATTTTTGTAACTCTTTATATATTCTCCATTTTAATTTCCTCTTTGGTATATTGTATGCAAAGTTAGTTTCCCATCTAAAAGATGATTTTTCTGCTCTTAAAAATTTAAATTATTTTATGTCTAAATATGTATCCCTGTATGAGTACATATACATCCAGTATAAGCCTAATAACTGTAGAAGTCAGAAGAAGGCATTGGATTCCTTGGGCTGCAGTTAACAATGATTGTGAGCCATCATGTGGGTACTGAGGATTGAATCCAAGTCCTCTGCATGAACAAATTCCCTTAACTCCTGAGCCATCTCTCTGGCCCTTTCCACCATTCTGATAATGTTTTACTTGTTTGTTTTTATGCAGAACTTATAATTCAGGAACATACTTTGAATGCTTTTCCTGTACAATAGAAGTCCTTTTCAGAGAACCCTTGACTGTGCCTGTATCCAGAAGTGAATAACACCTATATATTCTTCTAGCACTTTAATGGTTTTGAAGTATTGTGTCTTATAGATGAATCATTTTGAGTTGATATTTGCACTGGATTAGAAATTTGGATCTAGTTTCTCTCTTCTACATGTGAAAACATTGTAGTTTCCACTTTGTTGAAAAGCTGTTCTTCTAATATCATGTGTGTTTTTGACACCTTTATTCAAAAACTGTACAGGGTGTTCATTTTAATTGTATATCACTTTGTATATTTGAATTTCATCATTCAACAAACATTAATTGCATTATGCATATTAATGTTTATGCATATAATGTATGCATTATGCATACATTTGGCATAAGCCAAGCCTCACAAACACAATGAAAAGTCAAGGATTACTTTCTGATTTAAGAAAAGAAAAACTCTGATTTCTCTTAAGAAAAGAAGCCCCATAGGAGGAACATCAATATAAATATAACCAGTACCCCCAGAGCTCCTTGGAACTATACCACCAATCAAAGAAAACACATGGTGGAACTTGTGGCTCTACCTATATATGTAGCAGAGGATGGCCTAGTCTGTCATCAATAGGAGAGGCCCTTGGTCCTGTGAAGGCTCTAGGCCCCAGTATAGGGGAATGCCAGGACCAGGAATGGGAGTGGGTGGGTTGGGGAGCAGGGGTAGTGGGAGGGGATCGGGGATTTTCTGAGGGGAAACTAGGAAAGGGGATAACATTTGAAATGTAAATAAAGAAAATATTTAATTAAAAAGTTAAAAAAAATAACCTATTCCAAACAGTGTGCTCTCTGAATGTTTCCCCTTCAGGAAAGTAATTGCACACCGTTTCAGGCCCATTGAAGAAGAAGAGAGTGAAAGTGAAATAACAATGAATATATGCTTCAGTGGCTGGACACAATAGACTATGTCTGAACAAGGCCTCACTATTTTTTAGAGGAAAAAGCATCTGTCTATGGTGATGTCATTGCTGTGTGTAGCTATTTGCCCAACTATAAAATGAGAATCATATGGAGAATGAAGTTTCACTCTTTTCTTACCTATTAATTATCCAGTATTACTTCTGTTGTACCTTAATTTTCTGGCCTTATAATTTTAGACTTTTAACTTTTATAGTCATAAAACAGACTAATTCCTGGCTTATTCCAAAATATTAAATCTTGCTGGCTGTGCTACATCACGAGTTACTGAAGTTATCTTTGCTGCTTCTCTCCACATCATATAACATTTATTGTCCCACATTGCTCGGAAATCTGAAGCTCAGACATCTTATCACTGTGTTCACAATTAAGCCTGTTGTATTTTGCTTATAGATTTGAAGTTTTATAATGTGACTAGGAATCTGCCTGGAACCCCTCTCTCTCAATAGTCCAACTGTTATACATTAGCCAGACCTGAGTGCTGAGACACTCTGACCATCAATTCTACACTCTCATCCAATCTCATATTCAATTCTCCCATCCATGGGTGTCTTATATTGTAAATATTCTAGTTCATTGGCTCTAATTCCAATAATATTTGCAGCCCAGTGGGGAAAGAATGTACATTACAACTTGTTGGCTGTGCATTCTTTCAGTTTACATCCTCCTGTGCCCCTCTAAAATGCCACAATACAAGAGATGATCACGAGGCATTACCTCTTTTGAGGTGTCCACAAATGGCATTTACTCATCTGTTGGATCACAGATGAAAATAATTATTTGCATTGTGAAGCCACGAAGTTTTAGACTGACTTGTACAGCAGGCTATAAATAGAGCAAACAGCTTCTGAAGCAAAACCGTGAGGTTGTAACGGATGTATTTTACTTATACATTCTGGGATTTTTAAATGTTAATTAACACATTTGAGAATGAGCACCATGGAACACAAAGACAATTCATGCCATTTAACATTATTGTGAAGGTTGAATGAGTGAGTAATACAGATAGCTCTTAGGCTAGCTAGTTGCTGGGTGATATTTCTATACCAATTCCAACTATGAACAGCATATCATGCATCTATTTTCCTCTTTAAAAAATTGTGGGTGTGGGTGTATGTATTTGAGGATATGTCAGTGTTTGTCTTGTGTGTATATGTGTGTGTATCTGTATGTTTGTGTGTTTTTGTGTATGTGTATGTTTGTGTGTGTGTGTCTGTGTGTGTCTATGTTTGTGTGTGTCTGTGTGTATATTTGTGTGTTTATGTGTCCATGTGTGTTTGTGTGTCTGTCTGTGTGTGCATGGATGTGTGTATATATTTGTGTGTGTATATATATATATATACACACATACATACACACATGATATATCTATCCATGTGTGTATGTTTATGTGTGTTTGTGTGTATGCTTGTGTGTGTGTATTTGTGTGCATGTTTGCATGTTTTATTTGCCCGAGTGCGCGCGTGTGTGTGTGTGTGGGGAGGGGGGTTCTGCTTGCCTGTAGAGGACAGAAGAAGAAGTTGTAAGCAACCTGACATAGGTACTAGGAACTGAACTCCAGTCCTCGGCAAACCCAACAAGAGCTTTGAACTGAGCCATCGCCTCAGCTGTTTCTACCACGCTTTCTCACTTCCTCATCCTTTTCCTCTTCTTTCCACACTAGTACCAAATATTATATTACATCTAATTTAACATGTATTCTCAGGAACTTGAAGCTTTTAGATTTCAAATTTAATTTTCAAATGCTGCAGGGTGGCAATATCATAATTTAATAATACTTAGAAGATATTAAATCATTACAAATCATATAAAATATTTAATTAGCAAATGCATTTGTCTTTATCTCTGTGAAATCAAAGTGAAGGGCTAAATGTTTATATAAATTAGTTATTAGGTGCTCAAATACAAATTATTTTTATGGGAATACAAGATAAATTAAAGTGCTTTTAATATGTTTTAAAACAGCAATTTTACATTGCTTCAATTTAGCACTCATGGCTATGAAGTATCATAATAGGAATGAAAGGGAAGATTCTAAATGATATTATGAATGATTTAAAGTTTAAATAGAAGGAAACACAGGGTTCTTAGCTCTAATGGCTCAACTGGATTTAGAGCAGAAAATTCAAAGCTAACTCCATGTCCAAAACTTTACTTGTAAAATGTCCCTTTTTATACAGTGAGGCTACATAGAGTACACTTTTCATTGTATTGATCAGGAATTCTTCTGTGTGGCAGAGGCTTTGACCTCATTATCTCTTTTAACCTTTCTATTGGCTCTCCAGGTTTTAATATAATATAATAATAAGAAAATGAGAGAGGAAGGATCAGTTTTCTCCAGGGACAAGTCCCTTGACAGGTTGTCAAATACTAAGTGATCAATCCTAAATAGATGTACATATTGATCAATATTAAATGTAGCCAGTTGGTTAAAAATGCTTACATATATATAGATATAAATACATAGTGATTGAAGAATTGGTCATAAATTTGATAGGGACAGGGAGGGAATGTGAGGAATTAGAGTGGTAGAAATTAAACTAAATAATTTAAATAATTTTAAAAAGGTAAAAAGGGACAATAGCAATTCAGTGAAAGTGGGTTACTGAAGCCAACACAAGTTGCAGTTTTGAGACAATATTTCATACACACACACACACACACACACACATCAATAACTGCCTCCTTCTACTCCCTCCCATCCAGACACCATCCCCATCTTCAATCCGCCTTTCCTTTCTCCTCTGAGAGGGTACGATTCCCTTAGATATCCCAATCCCCTGACCCTGGTTCATCAAGTCTCTAACCAGGGTAGGCACATCCTCTCTCACTGAGGTCAGACGAGGCAGTCCTTTTGAGAAATGTATACCACAATTATGCTACACCTTTAGGAAGAGCCTCTGATCCAGGTGTTGGGACGCCAGCATAGAGACTGAGCTGCACATCTGCTACATACATGCCAGGGCCCCTGTTCAAGCCCATATGTCTTCTTTGGTTGGTGGCTCAGTATCTATAAGCTCACAGAGGTCCAGGTCAGACAACTCTGTTGGTCCTTCAGAGGGGTTACTATCCCCTTCAGGGCCTTCAATCCTTCCTCCAACTCTTCTTTGTCATTGACCTCTACCCAATGTTTGGCTGTGGGTATCTGCATCTGTTTCAGTCAGCTGCTGGGCAGAGCCTATTAGAGAACAGCTATGCTTTGCTCCTGTCTGCAAACTTAACAGAGTATCATTAATAATGTCAGGGAGAGAAGGGGACTGTAGGTGGATGTTAAGACAAGATTTCTGTTTCCATCACACTCCAAATTGTGCCCTTTCTCCACAAAACCACTGATTTTTTTTCTAGTTAAAAATGCAATGTTATTTTTCAGACAGTGCCTGGAATTTTTGAAAATAGACTTTTATTAGTTAACTACTATACACAGTTGGAGAAATCTAAAATCTGTTCTTAGAGCCAACTTGTACAAGAACCTGAGACACATGGACTTGACACAAAATACCACGGAGCACTGTAACAAATTTCAACAAGGTGGTTATTGATTAAATTTTGTAGCGATCAGTATTTAAAATGAGAATATTTCTCATGTTAGGTAGAAAACTTCGTGATTACTTTATTTGCAAGCATTTTATACTTGTTATTAGTTATAAATACTTTATCAATTACTGTGGTAAAATAAACACATACACAAAATAGCACATTATTAAAATAATTTTTATATACATAAATATATCTTACATAATTGGGCATACTAACATTTATACCTTGGTCAAATATAATTAAATAGCTTGCTGCTGAGAAAGTATGATTTAGATTTAACTAGATTAAGCCATGAATGTTCAGGAAAATATTTTAAAATCGTATTTTAAAAAAATATATGTGTATTTTAGAAAAGAATAATAAGTTTTGCTAAACACAAAAATGTAGATGCTTTTTTACTTAAAAGCAAACTAAAACTTACGAGACAAAACAATAAAACAACAATATAAGATATACCAATGAATTAGATTCGGTGAACAGATAGTATTTTTGAATGTTTTGGGTTTGACATTTAAGCATATGCTCTTGTGATGTATGCAGCCCTTGATTTATTGGTATCTTAGAAACCAGGAGCTGCAAAATGCTCCTGAGGAAGAAAACAAGAGCTGACCAGTGTCAGCCAGTTCTGTGAGTCAACCTCAGAAAACGCTACCGTGCAAGAGAACTTAATTCTATCCCACCTAAGGGTCAGCAAGACTCTGCTCTTCTGTGCTCTTCGTATGAATCTCTCAGTAACTACATCATATATTACTGCAATATCAATTCCATTCATACAATGGAAAGCATGGGCTGATTACTGAACGTGCATGTCCTATTCTAGACATATAACCCTTTTTGTTATATTGTGAATTCAGATTACACTTGTATGTATCTCCACTGTATTGTTTTGAATTTTTACTTTTCTTTGATTTTAAAAAGCAGTTGGCAAAGGTGTTTTTTTAAAAAATATATATATATATATATATATAGTCAGCTACATAAATACTAAACATTTTAGATTTCTGATGTTGCTAACATTAATG
Source organism: Mus musculus (assembly GCF_000001635.26). Classification (NCBI taxonomy): domain Eukaryota; kingdom Metazoa; phylum Chordata; class Mammalia; order Rodentia; family Muridae; genus Mus; species Mus musculus. The sequence goes on from NC_000079.6 coordinate 117,841,429, forward strand.
TTATCCCTAAAATAGAAATAAAAATTATTTTTATGACATGAGCTACATAAACCATTCATTTGTAGTATTTCAACTCTATGAAAGATGGTGGAAATATACATACATTATACATACTGCCATTGTGATATCTGATTCATATCATTATGCTCATATTTTAATTAAAGGGTGTTGCTTAAACTAATGTTTAAATATAATTCACTGCAGAAAGACAGCCTTTTGGTTGTGGACAGGGTATAGAATAATATTATCAATTGTAGCTCAAGCTATAAGTGCGCTCTCTTTTTCTCATTTTTACTTAATTATAGCAATATTGTCATTCGATTTTGTTCTACCTCCTCTTATAAAAGTATATTCTTCCATGTGTTCTGCCAAGCACCTATTTGTTCCAAGTTGCCATTATTCCACGTTTAATTTATAGAGAAAATATCCTAGTTAATATTACAGATATTCTATTTTTTTACTGATTGAATTACACATCACAGAACTCTACCAGTAGAATCATTTAATTTGGTAATGAAAATCAATCATAATGTGTTTTTAAATCAGAACACCAATAACATACTTAAAAATGAGCCCTCCCTTTTTGATCACTAATTGGGAAAAATGCCCCACAGCTGCATCTCAAGGAGGCACTTCCCCAACCGAAGCTCCTTTCTCTGTGATAACTCCAGCCTGTATCAAGTTGACACTCAAATCAGCCAGTACACATTATGAGATTAAAAAAACAAAATACCTCCAAAGATGGTGTTGAGTTCATTTTGTTTTGGTAATCTACTGCCAGGCATGGGGCCTATCTTTGAAAGTGCTTCTTGTCTCCCACTGGGACTCTTAGAGAAAATTCATTTTTCATCACAAGTGGTTATTAATTGGAGTTGATTTCTCACTTAGGGATGGTAGCATATGTCCACTTCTCTCAGCACTAGGACCCCATCTGATTCAAACCTGTGCAGGTCCTGTGCCTTGTGAGACAATCTGTGTGAGTTCATCAGTGCTTTGATCCTGCTGTATTTGGAAGCCTCATTTCCTTTGTGTCCTCTGTCCCCTCTGGCTCTTCCACACTTTGTACCTTTTCTACTGTAGGACTGCATGTGCCATAGGGTAAGAATGTAATGGAAACTCACAATTATGGCTGAGTGTTCCAAGATCTCTTACTCTCTTGATATTTCCTGGCTGTGGGCCTCTGTAATTTTTGCCATCTGCTGCAGGAGGAAGCCTCTGTGATTACACTTGAATAAGATGCTTGAGCAAGGCACTATTATATGCATATTGCAGAATATGGTTAGAAGTCCTTTTGTGACTACATCCCTTTAGCAGAACAGTAGTATTGGGATTTCTCCTAAGTCCCTGGCCTATGTAGTCTCAGTTTCTTGGTCACCAAATCCATGTCAGATATGGGTTCCATCTCCTGGAGGGGAACTTACTTCTAATATGATCATGGTTGGCTACTCTCCCAAGCTTTGTGTCATGATTAAACCAGTGTATCTTGCAGATAGGTCATCATTGTAAATTGAAAGGTTTGTAGCCTAGCTGATGTTTACTTTCCTGCTTTGGTAGCATGTCATGTAATGATGGTCTGTAGGAACGAAGGCTCTCATAGGCAACAGCTCATCTTTTCCATGGTCAGTGAGCTGTATAAGTGTTGTTTTCATCAATAGGGCATTACCAGCAGTTGTGGAGTGCAACTAAAAGTCTTGGCAATATTTGGAGTTTTTTTAGGGATTGCCATGGAACCCTTTTGGATAACAACTAGATTAGAAGTAACTCAGTCCTGATAGTGGAAACTTCATTTGTTGATGAGAAATTCCTAGTTGGCATTCTATCTCTCCCATTATTTGGGAAATTTAGTTTGGGTAGACTTCATATATGTATATATTTTAGTAAGCTCTTATAGTATTACATTTCCATATGGTCCCTAGTTTTGAAAGTACTTTTTATCAATAGTAATAACATTGATGACTTACATACATGCACACACCCACACTCCCACACAGAGCATGTTACACACATATATATGCATAATATGAATATTGTGCTTCCCAGAGCAAGCATTAACAGCACATACTTATTAAGACCTGAAGTGTTGAAGGTGTACCTCCATATCCTGGATATATATTTTTTTAAAAATTTATGAGGTATTTTCTTCATTTACATTTCAAATGCTATCCCAAAAGTCCCCCATACCCTCCCCCCCAACTCCCCTACCCACCCACTCCCACTTCTTGGCCCTGGTGTTCCCCTGTACTGAGGCATATAAAATTTGCAAGACAAGGGGTCTCTCTTCCCAATGATGGCTGACTAGGCCATCTTCTGCTACATATGCAGCTAGAGACATGAGCTCCCTATAGGTGGAACAACAATATAAACTAATCAGTCCCCCTGGATATATTTTTGACATGCATACTCTAACCCACTAAAGCTTATAAAAGGAAAAACATTCCCAATGTACCATGGGAAATAATCTAAAATTTTTGTCATTTTGTGTTCTGTTCCATGTCACCTTTCACGTGAAAGTAATATTATCCACAAATTTTGCCAAACACTTTTATTTTTGTTTACAAGTAGCTTTTTTAAAATCCAAATCAAGGTCTGAGATTTCAAATCAAATTTCCCTAGCTGAGAAACTATTGGCAATGTGACTGGTATGCGGGGTGAGTGAGTTTTCTTCTTGGATCTGGTCCATGATTGTGATCCTAACAGCACTGTAAGAAAAAGAAATTCTTTAATTTCTACAGGAATTATATTTATATTACTTTCCAGTATACTTTTAATGTGATCAGAGAATCTGTTGACACAATTCCTCACAACACATTAGATAGTTTCCTACTTTTAAATACATTCTTTTTATTGGAGATTGGCATACAGAACAGAGAGAAGTTTGGCCTGGGAGCATAAGACTGGAAACACTGAACTTACAGGAGTGACTTTAGGAGACAGAGATCCACTGACATTGTGTGTGTGTGTGTGTGTGTGTGTGTGTGTGTGTGTGTTTGTGTGTGTGTGTGTGTGTGTGTGTGAGAGAGAGAGAGAGAGAGAGAGACAGAGGCAGAGACAGAGAGAGACAGAGAGACAGAGAGAGAGAAAGAAAGAGAGACTCTTCAACTACACACAGTAGTCAATGCCCCTTCCCATTTATGAACTTAATGCCCATTCTCAGTAATAGCTCAATAATACAAAATTAGCTATTCTGTATAGAATAATTTTTGAGTAAGAGATATGAAAGAGTGGGTTGGTAGTGTTTCTTTTTTCTAAATAAACATAGTGGTAAAAAAAAAAGAAAATTTTGCTGAACCTGAAATATTTCTGGAAAGTTATCATGCATTGAGAAATGATAGCCTACAGAATATTTGTGAACTAGATTCTACTGTTTTAGCACATTGATCCCATGTTCTGTTCATAGATGTTTCTGAAACATGGTGCAGAATATCTATCTACAAAGCATATGTGGTGATCATTATATAATGACTGTGAGAAAATCTTTGATGTGTTTTTAATGTTTGTGTCAAATTTTGTATAATCTCAATATGATGGCTTTTGGAGATCTGGCCTTTGGAATAGTTAATTTTATTTGGCCATGTAAGTATGGCATCTTTATGGTGGTCTTGGGAAAATAGTTATATCTTTTCTTTCAGCCTTGCAAAGTTCATGATAATACCTCCCTAACGAAATACTGATAAACAAAAGATAAATATAGGAAATTACTTTAAACCAAGTTCCATGTAATACTGGAAACTTGAAAATGAAGCCCCCAAAATATGTATATTCAGGGAACCCTGTGTGTATTTTGCAATTAGGTTTTATGAAAATCAGACATGCATGCAAAATAACATCTATACCAAAATAATATAATCAACTTATAATAGACTAGGCAGTCACTAAACAACTACTTGTTGAGATTATTATTGACGTCTCTGTCTTTATTCCTCTAGTCCTAAGACAGAACAAATGAATGCTTTGTAACTTATTCCCCAGGGTAGTAGGTCATAATATTCTTAGTGATTAGCTCTCATAGATGGGCAGAACAATACAGGGCCATGTGTTTCTTTTGTTTTATCTATTTCCATAGTATCCTATTTTACAGTATCATGTTCTCCACCCTCTCAAGGGAAGTAATCCTCTCATTAAAAAGCAATGGAAAAAAAAAAAAACTATGCCTAGTCATCAAGGAAAAACAATATGAAGACATGCAGAAAAGACCTCATCATGATCCCAAAAGGGTTTACATTCTCCCCTTGAACCTCATGTTTTCCAGAACCACAAGACACCCAATGCACAGCATGTGTGCCATCAAGTTGATGGTATTTCACTATAACAGCCAATTGGCTAGGGGGAAAAAATCAATGTGGAATTACATATTTACGTTTCTGGACGTAAGAAAAGAAGCTTTTAAAATTGTCTGTAGGTATGCAATGTAGGTTTCAGAATACACTTCTATGGTTTTATTTGGTTGCTGTAACTTTCTTATTATGGTTTTCATCCCTAAGTCTCCCAGAAAGGTAGGTAAGCTGTACCTTTATCTTGGGTGGGGGCAAGTTTCCTTCATTCGTTGTTCTATTAATGTAGCTACATTCTCAGTGCAGTATATGACTTCTAGTTTTGTTGCTACTAAACATCCTGATGTTATAAATGTTCTTCACATATATAACTGCTCAGAAGTTTCTCCTTGATATGAACTATAAGTGAAACTGAACACTTTTAGAATAAATGAACCATGCTGAATAAATAATTGAGCTGTTACTTTAAGAGTTGGAGTCTTACATGCTTTCAAGACAGACTGCTAAAAACTGAGGATTCAGGTTGCATAGAAAGGAGAGATACACAAAGCATCGTTTCCTGGACCGTGTGCCTGCCAACTTCTAAGCACCTGGATGTTTTGAAGAGTACATGGTGTGTATGTGTAACTTAGTGACTATGTTCCTGTGTGAGTTAGAGGGGAAAACACTGTATATTAAAGAAACCTAAGAGAGCACACTAAATTGTCCCACCCATGAACACCTAAAAAGAAAACCATCTAAGGCTGCTGTGTGACTCAGGGTACCTGACATCTTTCATGCCTTGTGACTAACATTGCCACATTCAAGAAGATGCCTGCATCTCAGCCACCATGTTCTCCCATCAGGAAAGAAGCAAGAGGCCAAAGTACAGATAAGGGCTCACTTCACTGAGATAGTCTCCAATGTTTTGCATCATGAGCCAGTTCTAAATAAAATATCTTCCATTCTTCTTGGAGTTTATTGACCTGGGCATATTGCAAATCCATGCATATCCTTTGAGGTACTGTAGGAGAAAGGATCTCAATCACATAACCAACACACTGCCACAGAATGAAGGAAGGATGCAAAAAAGCAGACTTTGGCTCTCTGATAATCAAATTGTTTGCAATAAAAAGCATAGAAATGTAATAGTTCGGAGGAAAAAATAAGCATTAGGCTCTCGTGGTTCAATTCTCCATCTTATTAATGAAGAGGTATCAAGAAAAGAGAAAGGACATTGTGAGTATCCCCTGTAGACAACTCATGGCTCTTCCAAGTTTTATTTGTTTCCCCATGCAGATTCTCTACTTTTGACCAAAGGACAAGACAATCAGGGACGCACAGGGACCCACAGAGGCTATTTGTCATTCTCAACATAAAGATGAAGGGAAGTTTTCAGCACTGACCAATTAATGTGTTTTGAGTTGGGTTTTAAAGATGACTGGGACTCTAGAAATTGGAACTACAGTCTCTTACCATCACTAAAACACAAAAACAAAATCATGCATTGACAGAAAACACACCCAGCTCTGAATCTACTAAATGGAAACCCATAGCCCTCCGACTCTACGACAAGATTTTCCAATAACTAAAGCCAACTTGAAATCAGAGAGTAGCCGAACATACCAAGACCCCCAAATTTTGTTTCCTGGAGGAAAGGACAGTGTTCTTTGTCAAAATATGATGTCAGATCTCAGTCAGACTTATGATTATAGAAATGGATATCAGCACAACCCAGACTGATTCAGAATGTTCTGCCCTAATACACAGTCATATGCTATTTATAGCCAGAACAGTGAATGTGACATACTTGAGGAGGAAGTGGACTGAAGACATGTCATTGGTTACAGTGCAAGTCTATCGCTGTTGAATACATGTGAACACTTGGCTTTTTGTGACTGACTGAGACTCAGGTACTCAGATACTACTTACAACAGTAGATTACAGTGTGTTAGGTTGCAACTCACTGTGTATGGAGAAGACTTTAAGCTAAGTAAAACATAGGGAGAGGCATTTTAGGATTGGGCAAAAATGTTTTATCTAACACCATTCCACAACCTAAGGGCGCCTCAAAAAAAAAAAAAAAAAAAAACTCTTCCTTAATACAAATGTCAGTAGTTAATTTAGAGATCCATAACTGCTCAAAACCATGAGACAACATGACATTAGATGCTCAGCCATAATTGAAACATCTATTGCCACCCTCATTTCCAAGACTCAAGGAGCATCATGGATAGGGGGCAGAAAGACCAAGAGCCGCAGGATAGTGAGGAGTGTTGGGAAAGCCTGGCTTCTGAACATAACATGGCTGATGCACATACGAACTTACAGCATCCTTGGTTGCCAGTACAAGTCTGGAAAAAATATCAAGAGAGTTCAACATTACTTCTTGGAGTAGGCAAGGAAGCCCAATATCCCACCTTAGCTGAGGACTTAATGGAAGTTGATGGTTGCTGAGGGAAGAAAAGTAAGTTTTCTTAGGTGAGGACACATTGATAGGTTACCATGTTCAGGTGCATAACTACAAACATATACACATACACAGAGAAAGAGAGAGAGAGAGATACACACACACTCACACAGATACATTATCACACACACAAACACACATATACACACTCACACATATTCACACACTCACACACAAAGATACACACACTCAAACACATGGGCAGAACTGATTTGACTTAATAGGATATAATATTTTTTAAAGACATAAATTTGAAAGGGAAATGGAAGGTATTTTAAAGGTCTGGAAGGAAAGAGTAGAGACTAGATATAATAATACATTGCATGCATATGATATTTTTTAAAAATTAAAACACCCCCTTATTTAAGTATCTCAGGGGAATTCTCCATTTTCTGGGATAAGTTGTCCCTTGCTTTCTAGCTTTGTCTGCCCAATCCTCTCATATTGCCCATGTGCTGAGCCTATTAGCTCCTCTACTGAGGTGCTCATTCCTTGTTTCTAAACTGCCTGATATGTGCTGTTTGTAAATAATTACTAAATGAGTACTTGGCAAAGCACTTGATTGTTTCCAGGAGGTTCTACTAGTAATGAGATCACATATCTTACATGGGATAAAATAATAGCCTTAGATTTGGTTAAGTGGCTAGCACATTGTCATGGCCTACTACAGTCCAAGTTTCCCTAATACTCACTTAAATCTTCAAAAAGTGACCAGGAAGATATTTTGCAAAACCTTGAGCTCACTGGCAACAGTACTTTCTGTTATAAAGGAAGTAGGAGCCCAAGGACTCTGTTGCAACTCATTGTTTACTATGATAAATATTCTGCGATGAATCACTCTGATGTAATCATACAATGTATTCACTGATCATGCTTCTGAGATGGGCTATATTAATGACCTATGGAATTTGTAAGTCTCTGGGTCACGAGTAGTCTTACGGAGAAGCACTGGAACTTTCCACAGGCAGCCTGCATGTAGACTTACAACTTCTGTTCGAAGGATCAATTCCCAGATGGTTGATAATCTGAAGACCAATGTCTGTTTCTATCCCCACAGTTGGGTTTGCTTCCATTTCTAACATCTGTGTTAATCTAAGGACCCAGATGTTGAGTTATAACAATTTATCATCATCAGATTATAATGGTATATGTACTATTAATTTCCTCGTAGCTTTGTTGGCAGAAACATATGGCTTCTTCAATATCTACTAAAATGTCTTTTAAAAAATAGCAGATTGGAAAGAGAGGCCCATTGGACACACAAACTTTATATGTCCCAGTACAGGGGAACGCCAGGGCCAAAAAGGGGGAGTGGGTGGGTAGGGGAGTGGGGGTGGGTGGCTACGGGGGACTTTTGGTATAGCATTGGAAATGTAAATGAGCTAAATACCTAATAAAAAATGGAAAAGAAAAAAAAGAAAATAGCAGATTATTTGATCTTAAAACCTGCAATATGAAATAGATTAGCAGTATGTTCATGACATTAGCATAACGGATTAGTTCAGAAGAGTCCTATTTTAAAGATTGTGTGCCCTCAGAGAGGGGTCAGAGAGGAGAAACACCTATGATGGTATCCAGGCATACATGTATGGTCATGTTTGTAAGCATAGGCTAATGAAGATGTTTTCTCAACTTGGCTTATATTTCACCAGAGAATATTAATATCAGTATTTCTTTTGTTATCAATATGGTGTGAAAAATTAAAAGATAATTAATGAAAATGAGTTTGTATATGTTAATCTCAATATATAGTTTTGATTTTTTCCCTAAGACATAATTCACAGAAAACTACCATTTTATAATTTCAAAATCTCACATGGCCAGTTTCAAACTTCTAGAGTGATCATTTTGCCCATTATAGTAAGACATAGTCTACACCCAACTCCAAACTTGCTACCCATACTTTGTGAAAATATGTACCTTTATATATTTAGTTACTCCATTTAAAAAATTGTATCTCCTGTTCTAAATGTGTTTTTCAAACATTCCCAACAGTTGTTATTACTCTAATTTTTCTTTCCTTTCTGGGAAGCATTTAGAGGACTAAAAATTTCCACCATGAACTCACACACCTTGAATATGACCTTGAGTTATTCCCCCCCACACACACACACACTAATGAGACTTCAGGCAGCTTATTTGAAGAGGAGCCTTTGCCTATTTTCTGCTTAGCCAAATTAAATTGATCATAGCTGACTCAAAATAACCTCCTTTTATTTATTTTTGTTTTACAGTGCTTTGAGAAGGTCCCCAAAATATTCATAGATTTGTGTTGGGTGTCAGAATTAAAAATATTACACTATTCTTTCCAGTTAGATGCTGGAGGCAATGACCTTCATTTATTTCAGAAACGAAACTGAATATAACACTATCACTTTCGCTATAATAGTTAACGGCATGACAAATTCAGAGTAAAGGTCAGAAGCCTTAATAAATACAAACTAGAAATTGTCTTTCTAACTCTGACCTTGACCTAACTTAGAGCCAATATTCAGATACTTCTAATTTCTATTGCTTTAGATACTAAACATATCCATATATATTTCAATAACATAATAGACTATAAAAATTATTGATTGCTTTATAAATTATTATACAATGTACAACTAGTTCATAACTAGGCTGAGACATTAAGAGTAACCCACCAAAGTAAGAGTACCATTGTTAGAAAAAATGAATCCCATCAGACTGTGGTCAGCATGGCTCAATTTTTTATTAGGTATTTTCTTATTTTACATTTCAAATGTTCTCCCAAAAGTCCCCCATACCCTCCCCTACCCACTCCCCTACCCACCCACTCCCACTTCTTGGCCCTGGTGTTCCCCTGTACTGAGGCATATAAAGTTTGCAAGACCAAGGGGCCTCTCTTCCCAATGATGGCCGACTAGGCCATCTTCTGCTACATATGCAGCTAGAGACACGAGCTCTGAAGTATGTCAGGATTTCTGGAAAGCATCCTTAAAGTTTAATCTATAATATTCTTATCTTGTCCATATATATGGGGTTAGTCTGGGAAGCCAAGAAAAATTCTAAATTATCCTATAAGATGATATAAGATATACATAGAGAAAAGTTTCAAGCATTTGTACTGTCTTGTGCTTTCTTAACTTTGTTGGAAGCATGAGGATTGGAAAGGGAAAGAACAAGTTTAAGGATCAACTTGTCACAAACACTGCCTCTGTTTTCTCATATGGAAAGACTTCTGTGTTTTATTCTCTGCCTTGAAAAAAAAAGGAGATAATTGAGAGCAATTTTATCTGATTAATTATGTTCTGAAAGGAAAAAGGATTTCTTACTTGCTTTTATTTGTACTATATAAGTCAAAGGCACTATGTGAAATAACAATAATATGCAGGCAATCTGGCTTTTTATGTACATATTGTCTATCATTCTGTTATCAGCATGATCATCTGATAATCATCACAATAATCAACATTTTTGCTAGGCTAATGACACTTTTACATCTGCATAACAGACCATATTTTTTACTAACAGTTTCAAAGATCTTTGTTTAAGGGCAATTTATATACACCAGGCATGCATTCCACCCTTGTTTTGTGAAGAAAATATGGAAATGATAGTATCTGACTTATTAATGGTGCTTCCAAATTTAGCTCTGAACTTTGGGTCCAAAAACAGGATCTCATTATGAAAGGATGTTTGTCTTCCTCCTGAGAGCCAATCAAATAAGGAGAAAGATGTTTGAAAGTAATGTTGGAAAATATAGCCAATGATATGGACTCTTAATAAATCATTCACGAGAAAATGAATATCTAAAAAAATGGAAATGTTACATATTACTTCAATTTTATATCAGTATTTAAATGTATGCTGAATTGTTTATGACATCTGCTATACAGATATTAATTGGCAGAACAGTTGATCAAACTGCTGAGGACATCTGTTTAATTTCAATAACTTTAAAGTTCACATTTCAATCACAGGGAAAATATTCTGAATCCTTAATGAGAAATCCTGCCTTTCTTTGTGGCTCAGCAGAGTTCCAGCTCACAACGCAATTCAGTCTAGCTAGAGTAATACCATAGAGAAGAATGAGTGTGCATGTTATTTAGATACTTAACTCTCATCACTCGAGTCCATTGGTTTCAATAACTGTTATAGAGATGTTTATTATGTGGGCCCTGTCATGGTGATTTTATTTATACTGGAAAAGCAAATGGATATTATAAAGGTGACATATGACAAATGAAAAGTGAACATAATTTCTGGTTGCCGTAGAGATTAAAAACTGGAACAGACTGTTAGGCGGGGTATCAAGATAACTATCCATGTTGACTTACATCTTGAAAGAGTAGTAGAAGCCAGAAAAAGAGCAAAACCAGAAAGCGTATTAAGTCAGAGAAAACGTCTTGTAAAAAGTGTGGGTGTTGAATCAACTGCTAAGGAAGCAGGAAGTAGTTCAGTGTGACAGAGCAGGCTTATGTTCTTGGAGGGTGAACTTTAGTGTTTATGAATACAGAGGCAAGGGATAGTTACTGCCAGCTCCTTGTGATTTTCATGGAAAGTTTGACTTGAAACCATGATATAACTTTGAACTGGAATTGATAACATTGGCTGCTTCTGATGGATGCAAAGAATATTCTTTAGGGTGGGCACATGGCTCAAAAGCCAGCTGGGCTGGCCTGCACACTGAAGGCCTTTCAGGTTGTGCAATAGCCTGAAACCACATTAATATCTGTGGACTGTGCAGGAGGGGATAGTGTTGATCGCTGCCACCTGAAGCTGTGGTGATGTCTGTGGTCTGGGCAGCCTCTGAGGACTTTGTCATGTTCTTTAATCCAGCTGCAGCAGGGGCTTGTATTTTCTGGTCTTTGCTGTAGCCAGGAACCATTTGGAGGACCATGCTCCACACTTCAGCTGACTGCGAAGAGCCAGGAGGCTCTTTTTGCGGTGATATGATGACTGTAGATACACAATTGAGGAGAGACATGGAAGGCTTCTGTGACAATCCCTCCCCCGGCACCCCTCTCCCCAAAAATAACAGTCTAGGCAGGAAGCCAGAAAAGAGAACTCTTAAAAGTGTGATGGGATGCTAAAAGTAGCTCTTTACAATTGATGGCTTCTGGTGGATGTGCAGAAGGAGAAGGACTCAGTTCTAATAGGGCCACTGAGAGTTTGACCATGCTCCATTGAGTACCTAGATGACACAAATTGGACATTTTTTAAGTTCTATTTTTGTTTTTACTTTTTTGAGAGGGAGGTCACAAAGGGTGGTGGACATGGAAAGACTGGGAAGTGACTATGATCCAGGTACGTGATTTGAAACTCCCAGAGAATCAATAACAAGGTTATGTTTAAAACAGAGAATGGACTAGAAAAGGAGTTAAAATGAAGGGAGAAATCTCTCTTCTCAACAGAGTGAAATCATTACAGAAAATGACAACCTTAAAAAATACAGAGTTGTGAAGCATACTCCCAATGGACACATCTACCAAACATCCCTACAACCCTACACAAAGCAAATAACCAACTGCTAGGAAGACCACGGCAGTTGGTTATCCAATACCAAATAGTCAGCCCTCAAAACATACATTCAGTAACATTATACAGACTGAGCAGATTATATGTAGGAATAAGTGTGTGTGTGTATTCATATACATATACATATACATATATGCATATAATAATTAATGAAGATAGAGGCCATGCATTGGAAAGGGAGCAGCGAGGATTATATAGGAATGTTTTGAGGAAGGAAAAGGAAGGACAAAAATATAATCTCAAAAATAAGAGAAAAAAATGAAGATTGTATATTACTATAGTTGGTCAAAAAAATTGTAGTAATCCAAGGAAAAAGAAAGAAAATGAGGTAATGTGGAGGGAAAACTATATTCTACTATTCAAAAACAAAGCAACTAATGACACCTACAACTCCACAAGTAAAGAGGAGAATTAGAATATAGGGAGGGTGAATGAGAAAATGGGTAGATTTGGTTTTAGCCACCATCTACCACATATGACAAAATGGTATCTAGTTGTTTGGTAGACGTGATGAAAGAGATGTAATTTAGTTTCAGCATTAGTGTGGAAGGAAAATACATCACCTTATAGTTGTTTGGTCCATGATTAAAAGACAAGCATGGTTGTTATTTATCATCCCAAGTCGTGTCATACTACTAACTCATGACTATAGAAGGGAGCAGAAACATGTCTTACTTAATTGATAATGTAAGATGGCCTGGAGCTTTAGCCTGGACAATTTCTGTGCATGACAAAGAAATAAGATAAGAAACTTCTTTAATTGTTATCTATGATCCTTTTATTGGTTACTGTATGCAAATGCTCATTTTTCAACCTGCTAACTATTTGGTGTTTGGCTGGTAAATGAAAGCTCATCATATTTAATTTAGAACACTAGGATTCATCCAGTAGAAACACAGGAAATACAACAGATAGCCAATCCAATGAGATCAAACACAGTTGGAGATTTGGAGGAAGTAAGTTTTACTGCTGGGAGGCTTTGGACCTGTAAGTTCAGTTTGGATAAAGTCTGGGAGGCCCAGCTAAAGCTGAGCAGACAAATAGACTGGATTAAAGGCCAAGAGAATGAGCACTTTTATTTTTGTGATTCTTATTCAACTCTGTTTACCTATGTGATTGAGAGTAAAACAATTTTTTATATTTTGTTGTTTATGAGAAAAGGGGATGAAGAAGGAAAGATTAACAAATAACTGTTTGATGAGAGCAAGATATTTTATAACATTCTCAGGTTTAACTAAGACTCTATGGGACTATTTCACTAAGACTCTATGAAATTCCATTTGCTCAGAGAAGAATATGTCATAGCTTCTCTGATAGCTTTCAATGTAATATTATACTGAGGTAATAATAGCAAACTGGCCATTAATATTTTTCAGGAACTTCTTTTTTTTCTAAAAGTCCAATTTATGAACTAACATTCGAGGTCAATATAAGACTCAGATATGTATTTATTTTTCTTAAGTTTAGGAAGTAGTTGAGATATGCGATTCCTAGTTTAATATTATTTCAAATCTCTTGCTTTAGGTGTATAGAGTTTCTGCTAGTCACTGTGCTTTCTGAAAAAGGCACTATATCATAAATCAGTTCTATGAAAATTTAATTGAAAAATTTATTATTTTGAAAATGCTTCAGTTGGTTTGCAAATTTTTTTCTAGAAATACCATACTATTTTCCTTTCTAATAATGCTATCTTGTAAAACACTATCATAACAAAATTCCTATCCCTGTTATGTGTATAATTAGAGGTGCCATCTTAAATACCTAATATTCTATTCTTTATTATTTCAATGAAAGTTATCTATCTACATTTTCCATAATTCACACAATCACATTATACAATTAATTCCTCAATGGTGTTGGTTAAAAAATAAACAAACAAACAACTCCCCCAAAAAACAACCAAACACACACACAGATAGACACACAGACACAGACACAGACACACACACACACACACACACACACACACACACACACACAAACCAAATATGCCTCTGAAACAGACCTGAGTATCTTTGCATTTGCATTTATAATAGTATATGCCAGAAGAAGACTAATCTGATGTTATTGTGCAGCATTAATGACAATAATGCTAGCAATACCTCATTTATACTCTCATGACAGCAGTCATTTCAACTCTATGTTTCCAAATAATGCTACTATTCTCAAGATGGAACCATGCCCACTCAATTTTCCATCTTGAATCAAACTTTCTATTACCTTTTTCTATTAAATCAGCCTCCAAACGCTGATACCATTGCATACACTAGCAAGATTGTGATGATAGGACCCTGATATAGCTGTCCCTTGTGAGACTATGCCGGGGCCTAGCAAACACATAAGTGGATGCTCACAGTCAGCTATTGGATGGATCACAGGGCTCCCAATGGAGGAGCTAGAGGGATCTGCAACCCTATAGGTGGAACAACATTATGAACTAACCAGTACCCCGGAGCTCTTGTCTCTAGCTGCATATGTATCAAAAGATGGCCTTAGTCGGCCATCACTGGAAGGAGAGGCCCATCGGACTTGCAAACTTTATATGCCCCAGTACAGGGGAACGCTAGGGCCAAAAAGTGGGAGTGGGTGGGTAGGGGAGTGGGGGGGGAGGGTATGGGGGACTTTTGGGATAGCATTGGAAATGTAAATGATGAAAATACCTAATTAAAAAAAACAAACTTGCCCTAAAGTACAGAGGGGAAACAACTTTCTGAGCTATGTACTATTTTAACTGTACATTATATTTCCAGTGATAAAATAAGACAAGCCAATGTCATCCCATACCAACTGCAACCTCCCAAATCAACTCTGAGATATTCACAGAGCTTTAGTTCCACCTTTCTTCTAAATAAATCAGATCTTTACTTTCAATTCTATGCCATTTATTTTTCCCTATAAAGAATAACAGCTAGGATGTTCCTTGTGTTTTTCTATCTATCTTGTGTTTGTATCCATGTACCTAATACTCTCTTGCTTCTTATTTCTCTGAAAGCTACCTGCCTAAAAATTTTAACTTAATTTACACATTCAGATTATACAATTAATTCTCCAATAATGTTGAAAAAAAAAACATGAAACAGACTGGAGTATTTTCAGATTGGTATTTATAATTGTATCCAACAAGGATGTGGACATCCTTGTTGTTGACACAGTTGGAGCCAACTGTGAAACTTCTGGAACATGAAAGCATTTGGATGCTGACTTCATGCTAATGTACAGATGTCTCAAGGATGGTCTTCCAAAGACATTATCATTCATGGTAATGTCTTCCCTGTCTGAATGAAAGAGAATTAGTAGAGATAATTTTGAGTCCTTTATAACATAGTGTGGAAGATTATTATGAGCTATTCTTTGTCTCATTCTCCCATGGGAGAGTACTTTCCTTCCATGGTTTTCCTCAGTGTGAGGAAAAGATGTTTGTTGGTCATAAGGGATCTCATTACACTGAATCTCCTCTAGACCAGCCTGAGGTGGATCTATGCATACACTCAAATGTGAATCTAGTTCTATAGTACTTAGGGACACGTGTAGGATGACTATTGAATCATTAGAACAATTAAAGCATTTGATAAGTAACTTGAGAAAATCATGAAAGCAAAGTACAGGAGAAAAAATTTAAGTTTGCATGTTTTCTTCTTTCCCTGACTGCATTGGACTGAGAAATGCATGCTGTTAATTATTAAGGCAGTCAACAACAGTGTGTGGAATCGTCAGTGGTATTTCCTTCTATACTGAGGTACTAAGACATGATATATGTGTAATCTGTGTGTCCTTTAATGTAAACTTACTAACCATCAAAATTGGCATTGTGTTTCATTTTTAGTTCAGTCTTCCACATAAAGTGTACTAAGTAAATGCCTGCCTCAGGAAATGCTGGTTGTCGTTCCTTATTCCTAAAATAGAGGGTACTGGGTATGGCAATAGTAGAATTGGAAGCAAACAATTCCATAGGAGGATTCGAGGATCAACTTCTGGGATCATTTGATAAGATTCGTGAAAAACAATGACTAATCAATGAAAGATAATATTAGTTGAGTTGTCTTATGTGTGCTGGTTTTTTTTTCATCAGAACTTCTGTGAAAATAATTATTTCTTTAAAGTAAAAAAAAAATGGGTAGTTTCTTTCTCTAACAAGAAAGCAAGTAAATTGCCTTCCTTATGATGATTTCAAGAGACCGAGCCTGGCATTCAGTGGGAAGCAGCTTCACGTTATTTTCTTGGGTTATTAATGCCATATGTCAAGTCGAACATTTGCCCATGTACTTTCATTCTTATTTTTGAGAATCTAAAGGAGCTCATTGACAATGGGAACTGTGCGTGAATCGACATCTTCCCAGCTTGGTATGCTTGTAGAATCAAAAGCAGTAAGTCGTTTTTTGTTTTTTGTTTTTTAAGGACACATATTTTGTTTTAAGTATCCTTCTTTCTGTACTTATTTGCTACACATTTCCAGATAAGTTTCCATGAGTATGCAAGGGTGTACCTGGAAGAATCTAGATTGAACTTTAAATATTTTATAAAGAACCTCTCTCTCTCTCCTTCCTCCTTCTACCTACTCTTCTTATTACTCTTTCTCTCATAGACACACACACTCACACACACATACACACACATGTATGCAAGCACACAAGAGAGAGACAGAGACAGAGAGACAAAGAGACAGAGAGAGACAGAGAGAGGGAGAGAGATAAATATCTATAGTATTATTTTATTAATTTAACAAAATATATTCTGCCTCTTCTAAGTATTATTTGGTGTTTAAATTTTCTGTGTAATTGTTCATGGGATCTGATCAAGGATTCTGTAAATTATAAATATTACATTTGTATAAAGCTTATGTGGATTTAAATGTCAAAACAGATTATCCCCGAAGGGACGCTGAAACAGATGCATTACCTGCTAAGAATACACAGAACACACTGAGCACAGGGTAAGAGTTTTAAGTTGAGAGTTAGGCTTCTAAAAATAGCTGAGTGCTCAATCCTCCTGTCTTTTCTCACCACCTTACACGGCAGAGTATTCCCCAGGCTTATCTCTTAGATTGCATAAGCAATATAGCAACTTGAAATTACTTGTTGCTGAAGGCTTTGTCTATGTTTATGCAATTTAAGGTGATTCCTTCACACTCTAGATCTTACTAATATGTGTGGTTGGTTATTTATATAATTATTACACAGCTGTTAGAATGATCACTTAATCCTGAGATTGATATGATTTTTGCAAAAGACAAGTGTTTCCTACACAATTTCAATTTTGTTAAATGCTGATATCATGAATTAGTGCTAAGGACTGATGACATTATGGCAACACTGGGTAGTAAAGGTGACATTGTGTGACATACTGTTTCTCCCAGGTATGAACTAATAATAATTTGACTTGGACTGCAATTATCAAAATGGTAACAATTTATGCAGAAGATGCTCTGAGTTTCTTCTTAAACACTCTACTGTGAACCAAACACAAGATAACAAGGTGCTGCCTAAAATGTATTGTGCCTATAAACAGTATGTCAGGCAAATGAGAGACAGATGTTCTTACAGTGAGGCCATGGGCAAGTTAACGGAACTGAGAATCATATCATCATTCCAAGATGAATATAAAAAAGGACATTCTAGTTCCCACTAGCTATTGTGATAATCATAAGATCTTATATGTTGTTATAAGAGATTCATAAAAATCATACTTGATGTTTTTGCTTGTGGTTCTGACCATTATTGAAGAAAGAATACTGGCAAAATCATAAAGACATGGTTCTTTTGGAATCTTTTGTGTATCACACAATGATAGGCAAATCAGATGAGACTTGGAACAAATAATAAAATGCATCCTTCCTACATAGTAGAGTAAAATAAAGTTGAAACATCTGAATATATTATATTATGTATATATGTATTGACAGTTATTAGAGAAAATTTAGTTTTCTCAATGAATAGTACAAGTATTTTCCCATATCCTTTATGATTGCAACTTTCTATAAATGTATTAGCAAAATTGTTGGATCAATATTTTGTTTGTTTTCAGTGTCAGTGCTTAGCTCTGGTAGAGAGATCATAAGCCCAGTGGAAATCCATTTAGAAAATGAAAAAGTAGGAAAGCTATGGCATTCTGTCAATACACAAGATATATGAAATGCTAAGGGAAAATTCTACCTTTGCTGAGGTGGACGGTCAGAGCTAGAAACAGGTGAAAATATGTTTTTATAGTGACAAAGTGAATATTATATAAATACTCAACATAAAGGACTAAGTTTTAAGTAGTTTATGTTCTTATACAAACTTGTTTTCTCTATGGTTTGATTTCAGTTTCCTAGTTACTTCTATATCTGAAATGGGATTTTATTAATTTCTCATGACATGCATTTGTGAAAAGGTCAGAATTGAACACAGCAGTAGAAAGTATTAACATCCCCATGTGGGTTATAATCGATCATACAAATACACAAACACCATTAATCAATTTAGACTTTCACTTGGTTAGATACATTAGGAACAGAACAGAAAGCTTTACGATTATTTTCTCGGAAATCTACAGGCTTTGTATGTGACAGTCTTTTAAAGTTTCTTCCACTTAATACTTTAATAGGATAAAATACAAATTATCCTCTTATGCGATGTACCACATAAACTGGCAAGTCTTCAAATTATCTAAAAATATTATCTAGTGATTTGTTTTTCTGTCTGGTAACACAAAACATATTAAATACATATTTAGTTAATACGGATATTTATAAGGATTGAAAATTAATATGAGAGGGATGACTAACTAGGCTGCTTCATTTGTGCACCAGGTATGAGCTTTTGTTTATTTAGAGGAGAAATTTAAACCTAGAGGAAGAACTGCTCAACTAGAATTGATGGGTCTTCATTATAAATCTGGTACCCAGAAGATTGAAGCCATTACGATGAGTTCAAGGCCAGCTTGATTCAAATATCCACAGGTCAAATATCTCAACAAGAATATGACACCCCAATTCAAACAAAATTTACAAAAACTTCTGGGTCCCTGTTCACATTTTTATTTTACTTATTTTGTTTACAAGGTTTTCATGATTAATAAGTGAAAATATTATATTAGTGGATATAAGTTTGAGAGTCATCCTTATAAAACTACTTGGCTTTAAAATTAAATAATTAAAATCAATTTATTCAATTATAGTATTAAATTTAAAATGTTCAATCTTCTTATAGAAGGAGGTAGACTATAGAAATGTTTTTTTTTTTCATGAAAAGAAAATTATGGTGAAATCACTATAAATGTTTAAAATAATTTTGATTTGAAACAATCTTATGGAATTCTTAGTATAAAATTCGAGCTACTAGACAAACCACACTTCAATCTGTTTTAATTTTTCCTAGCATAATGTACCACATTAAAATAAATATGACAAAAATATCCATGATCTTAAGCATCATTAATTTTTAATTTATAAATCTAGTTTCTGTAAATTTTGTGTTTTATCATCACTATTGAAGCCCCCAAAAAGTACACAGAAACCTCAAGGGATAAATTGACCAAGAAAAAAGGAAAAAGCAAAGTCCTGCACTACTTTGGTTTTTTGAATGAAGAATAAATTTGCTCTGACTTGATTTCATATATGTTATAAATTTTTTTCCAACCTACTTTTAATAAGGGTTCAACCTCTCCTCTAGCCCACCAGCCAGCAGAGGTAGTGGAAGAGAAAAGTTATTACTATCAGGGAGGGAGAAGTGAACCTGTTCAGCAATAGTTCTTTGGGAGTGAGCCCAGTCTTGTTGGGCAACAGTTCAGTCCCATAGCAAACACCAAATAAGACTCAGCAGCTACAGTCCAGTCCTTTCAGCAAGCAGACACCAAGCAGCTTCAGTTCAACCCTGAAGAAACTGCCAGGCTTGCCAACCAGCCTGAGGCAAGGAACCTTGAGAGCAGTTCTTGGGCAAGTTTCTCTCAAGGTCAGAGTTATCACAAGTTGAGCTCAATAACACAATGTAAGGCAAACCAACTACATGCATGTCTTTAGCAAAGAAAACAAGGCTGAACAAACCAAACCAAAACTCAGTGCTTTTTCTCCCACTGTCTGTGGGTCATATTTATACTCCTTCATCAAGCGTCCTTTCACATATCTGCTGTATCCAAACATCCTTTCACCTGTGTCTGCTTCAGGAAAACAATTTTTCACACTTGCTTTAGCAAGACATCCTTTCACCTGTGTCCCCCAGCAAAACATCATCTGGCATAACTAACTTTCCAAAGAACTAGAAGTTTCCACTTCACCAGAAGGTGTCCACAACGTAATTCTACTCAGCTACAAAGTCAGCCTGTGATTTCTTTAGCACCACTCAACGTGAAGTAATCTAAAGGGAGACAAGGACAGGTCAAAGTGCAGAGAGATGTCAGTGTTCAAAATTGTTTACTTTTATACATTTTGCAAAAGTTTTAGAGTTAGGAACCGTAAAGCTTAAGCATCAACATCTTTGTGTGCCTTGAAAGATCAGGAATTCAAGGCCCACACCTAACCATGATAAAAGCAATCTACAGCAAACCAGTAGCCAACATCAAAGTAAATGGTGAGAAGCTTGAAGCAATCCCACTAAAATCAGGGACTAGGCAAGGCTGTCCACTCTCTCCATACCTATTCAACATTGTACTTGAAGTCCTAGCCAGAGCAATTAGACAACAAAAGGAGATCAAGGGGATACAAATTGGAAAAGATGAAGTCAAAATATCACTTTTTGCAGATAATATGATAGTATATATAAGTGACCCTAAAAATTCCACCAGAGAACTCCTAAACCTGATAAACAGCTTCAGTGAAGTAGCTGGATATAAAATTAACTCAAACAAGTCAATGGCCTTTCTCTACACAAAGGATAAACAGGCTGAGAAAGAAATTAGGGAAACAACACCCTTCTCAATAGTCACAAATAATATAAAATTTTAAATTGCCATGTACAATACAAAATTTTATTTCATCTTGACATTTGAATTTATGTGTATCTTTTCATTTAACGTATTTTGTATTGGTTATCTTATTTATTTACATTTCAAATATTATCCCCCCTCCTTTTTCCCCTCCACAAATCCCCTATTCTATCCCCCTTAGCCCCTGCTTCTATGAGGTGATCCCCAACCTACCCACCCACTCCTGCCTTCTCACCCTGGCATTCCCCTACACTGGGGCATCAAGCCTCCACAGATCTAAGGCCCTTCCCTTCCATTGATGCCAGACTTCAATACTACCCTTTACCATAACTCTCTCTTACTTTTCTTCTATCGTTTGTCATTAAACTCACCCTAAGCAATCCATTTTCCCCAGCATAAAATATAGTTATATCACAGATTCCACAAAAGAGAGAAAACATACACTACTTATCAATGCCTGGCTTACTTCACTTAACATGTGAATATATACTTAACCACTGAGCTCTACTGTTAAATATTTGATATCACATGACAGAATTTTGTCCTTTTTTATGATTGAATAAAGTCTATTCCATCACAAACAGCTGAATAAAAGGGTTACTTCCTTTGGTTAACCTTATTTTGATATTATATGTAAACATGACTAGTTGCTTCTTTCTCAGTCTCCTTTAAAATGAACTCGCACATGCTCTGACTGAAGAAAACAAGTTGACAACATTGATATAGGCATTTCGAGGTGTTATTAATTGTTTTTATTTGTCACAAGTATATCAATCTAATGATTTCAGAGATATACTAACAAAAATAAACCCAAATTTATATTTGAAGGCATTTATAACTCTATTGCAATCACTACTTGTTGTACAACAACAGCGCAAAAGTCAAATCATGGTTGCTGTCCTCTAGCCTGTGAAAGTGAAGAAGACCAAACATCTGCTGTGCTGACTACAGTCACAGGTACACATGAAGTAAAATGACGACATATTCAAGTGAACATATACTCTTAGGAATTGACAACATGCTAAGTAAACGATTTGTCACTCTCCAGAAAAAAATGTGCTCTGTTCTATGTCTGATCATAAATTCCCCAATGCATCTGTCTGGCTTCTGTCTCTACAAGTGATATAATAACGTATTTCCTCAGTGATTGGAGAAATAGGTTGAACACAGTCATCAAATGCCTTAGGCTTGCTAATCTCACAGTGCTCTTGCTTCTTCCAGCATATGTTTATGCCTCAGATTCTTTGTGAGTACATCACTCTTAATGAACTATATCTCAGATTTTCCTGAGATTATATTTTCTTAGCATATTTCTACTGGTACTTATTGTACATTATAATATCAATTAATTCAGGTGTTTAATAGCCTTCAATAGTAATAAATTTACACTTTCTCTGAAAGCTGATGGGCTGAAATTTTTGTTTGACAATTTTTTTAACTCCAGATTTTATTCCCCTTTCAGTCTATGCTCTGACTGTTCCAAATCCCATACCTCCTACCAGCCCCCCTGTCTCCACAAGGATGTCTCCAACCACCATGCCCACCTCACCAGACCTCTAAACTCTCTGGGGCCTCCACTCTCTTGAGGGTTAGGTACATCTTCTCTGACTAAAACAAGACCCGGCCATCCTCTTCAGTATATGTGCTAGGGGCCTCATATCAACTGGTGTATGCTGACTGGTTGGTGTTCCAGTATCTGAGAGATCTGGGTCCAGGTTAATTGAGATTGCTAGTCCTACAGGGTCACCCTCCTCCTCAGCTTCTTCCAGCTTTTCCCTAATTCAACTACGGAGGTCAGCAGGTTCTGTCCATTGCCTGGGTGCAAATATCTGCATCTGACTCTTTCAGCTGCTTGCTGAGTCTTTCAGAGAGTAGTCATGACAGGTCCCTTTTTGTGAACACTCCATAGCCTCCGTAATAGTGTCCAGGTCTTGGGGCCTACCCTTGAACTGGATCCCACTTTGTGCCTGCCTTTGGACCTTCTTTTCCTCAGGAACCCCTCCATTTCTATCCCAACAATTCTTTCAGACAGGAACAATTATGAGTCAGAGTTTTGACTGTGGGATGCTAACCCCATCCCTCACTTGAGGCCCTGTGTTTCTGAAGGAGATGGGCTCTACAAGTTCCATCTCCCCAATGTAGAGCATTTCATCTAATGTTCCACTCTTTGAATCCTGAGAGTCTCAACCCTCCCAGGTCTCTGGTACATTCTGGAGAGTACACCTCACTTCCTACCTCCCAAGGTTGCATGTTTCCATTCTTTCTGTGGATCCTCAGTGACTTCAATCCTTTTCTCCCATCCAATAGCAAATCAGGTTCCCCTCTTTGCATCTCCCCATCCCCTCTCCTCCTCAGGTCCCGCCCTCCTGCCTTGTGGTTGCTTTCTTCTCCCTCCCAAGTAGAACTGAGGCATCCCCACTTTGACTCTTCAGCTTGTTGATCTTTTTGAGTTCTGTGGACTGTGTGTTGGGTAGGCTGTAAATATTTTTCTTGGTAGTGAGTACATACCATGCATGTCCTTTGGGGCCTGAGTTATCTCACTCAGCATTATATTTTCTAGTTCCATCCATTCTCCTGCAAATCTCATGATGTCCTCATTCTTAATTGTGTAAATGAGCCACATTTCTGTATCCATTCTTCTGTCATGGGACATCTGGGTTGTTTCCAGCTTTTGGCTATTACAAACAAGGCTGTTATGAACATAGTGGAACATGTGCTCCTGTGGCATGGTGGGGCTTAATTTTTTGTTTGACATTTTAATGCTAAAGATGCATTAAAATAAAGCATATGCTTCATGCATACTATCAAGTACTCTATAACTGGATTATGTTCACATCGCACAAGTTATTGACAATGATAATTATTCATTGATAGATTAATTAAATAAGTAAAGCACCTTTAAAATACAAAGTTTTTCTGTAAGGAACATTGTTAAATTAATGAAGATAAGTCACATTTTTGATTAAATTATCTCACAGGCAACTTATTTTTTTTTTACTTTCATTAGAAATCAAGTTATAGATAATTTGGAATGTTTGTGCTATAGGCCAAAATGCATTTAATATATGATCTACAGTGCATTAGATTATATTGTTGTCATTATAGGCTAAAACGTAGTGAGGTGATTTTTAAAACATAGAAAGAATTAAAATGTATAATAACACCAATAATTATTATTATATAAAGACATATTTCTGTATTCTTACATAATTTTGGTTTCTGGTTATTCTTTCCTTAGGTGCTCTTTGTTTTGAATGTGATACTTATGATGATCATTTGTATTGTATTCTCAATGTTTTGTCTATAAATGTAGTCTACCTATAAAAATAAAAGCAGTAGAGATTGACAATTATAATCTGTTCTCTAGTACTAAACTACATGGATTCCACATTAGCTCTTGATCTGTACTGATAGATCAGTATGCAAAGGTATTTGCCAAACCTGAAAATCTGAATCCAATGCTCATAGTGTATGGAATGAATCTATTCTTCAAAGTTGTCCTCTGACCTTAGACTCTACATGTCTTCTCTGGCATATACCCACACACAAATATACAGAGAAAGAAAAATAATTTATGGAATAGAATAAAAAGTGTGTATTACTTCTTCTATTGACACATCTTTGATCTCAATAGGTCATTTTTGTTCTCTGCTCATTGTTAACTATTTGTCAAATGAGAGTATGAATGATACCTATGCCAAGTATGGTCACAGGAGCCTCTAATCTCAAAATTTAAGAGCCTCTGAAAAGCTGGGCAAGTCTTTAATCCCAGCAATCAGAAAGCAGACAGAGGTAAATTTCTGTGATGGAGAGGCCAGCCTAGCCTACATAATGAGTTCCAGGACAGCAAGCAGAATATGAAGATAACTTGTCTCAAACAAACAAACAAACACACAAACAAACAATGTAATGCATCCTGAGAGAAGAAAGTTCATGTGCTTAAGGCCAGTTTAGACTACATAGTATACTGAAGAATATTAAATTGCTGCCTGAAATGCAGTCTTAGCTACAATTGATATTACTATACTAAGACCCCATGACTCAACTAACTTATATGAGGATCTCTCTCTCTTTCTTTCTCTCTCTCTCTCTCTCTCTCTCTCTCTCTCTCTCTCTCTTTCTCTCTCTCTCTCTCTGTATCTCTCTCCCTTCCCTCTCTCTCTCTCTCTCTCTCTCTCTCTCCCTCCCCCCCCTCTCTTTCTCTTTCTGTGTGTGTGAATGTTTACATGATTATGGGGAGAATGTACAAAGAGCTCCATAACTGATTCTCTGGGAAATATAAGTGGGGAAAAGAGTAGAAGATATGTAGAAAATTGAATGAGTAAAAAAGTTTTCCATGACTTAAAATGTAAGAAATTCCATAGGACAAAAACCACATGATCATCTTGATAGATGCTGAGAAAGAATTCGACAAAATCCAACACCCATTCATGATAAAAGTCTTGGAAAGATCAGGAATTCAAGGTCCATACCTAAACAAAATAAAAGCAATATACAGCAAAGCAGTAGCCAATATCAAAATAAATGCAGAGAAACTTGAAGCAATCCCACTAAAATCAGGGACTAGACAAGGCTGCCCACTTTCTCCCTACCTATTCAATATAGTACTTGAAGTCCTAGCCAGAGCAATTCGAAAACAAAAGGAGATCAAAGGAATACAAATTGGAAAGGAAGAAGTCAAAATATCACTATTTGAAAATGATAAGATCATATATATAAGTGACCCTAAAAATTCCACCAAAGATCTCCTAGACCTGATAAACTGCTTCAGTGCAGTCAGTAGCTGGATATAAAATTAACTCAAACAAATCAGTGGCCTTTCTCTACACAAAAGATAAACAGGATGAGAAAGAAATTAGGGAAGCAACACTCTTCACAATAGTCACAAATAATATAAAATGCCTTTGTGTAACTTTAACTAAGGAAGTGAAAGATATGTATGATAAGAACTTCAAGTCTCTGAAGAAAGAAATTGAAGAAGACTTCAGAAGATGGAAAATTCTCCCATGCTCATGGATTGGAATGATCAATATAGTAAAAATGGCTATCCTGCCAAAAGCAATCTACAGATTCAATGCAATCCCCATCATTCCAACTCAATTCTTCACCTAGTTAGAAAGAGCAATTTGCAAATTCATCTGGAATAACAAAAAACCTACAATAGCAAAAACTATTCTCAACAATAAAAGAACCTCTGGAGGAATCACCATGCCTGAACTCAAGCTGTACTACAGAGAAATTGTGATTAAAAACTGCAAGGTACTGGTACAGCGACAGACAAGTAGACCAATGGAATAGAATTGAAGACCCAGAAATGAACCCACATACCTATGGTCACTTGATCTTTTTATCAAGGGAGCTAAAACCATCCAGTGGAAAAAAGACAGCATTCTCAACAAGCGGTGCTGGCACAACTGGCGGTTAACATGTAGAAGAATGCGAATTGATCCATTCCTATCTCCTTGTACTAAGATCAAATCTAAGTGGATCAAGGAACTCCACATAAAACCAGAGACACTGAAACTTATAGGGGAAAAAGTGGGGAAAAGCCTCGAAGATAGGGGCACAGGGGAAAAATTCCTGAACATAACAGCAATGGCATGTACTATAAGATTGAGAATTGACAAATGAGACCTCATAAAATTGCAAAGCTTCTGTAAGGCAAAAGACACTATCAATAAGAAAAAAAAGCCACCAAAAGATTGGGAAAGAATATTTACCAACCCTAAATCTGATAGGGGACTAATATCCAATATATACAAGGAACTCAAGAAGCTGGAGTCCAGAAAATTAAATAACCCCATTAAAAATGGGGTACAAAGCTAAACAAAGAATTCTCAACTAAGGAACACCAAATGGCTGAGAAGTACCTGAAAAAATGTTCAACATCCTTTATCATCAGAGAAATGCAAATCAAAACAACCCTGAGATTCCTCCTCGCACCAGTCAGAATGGCTAAGATCAAAAATTCAGGTGCCAGCAGATGCTGGCAAGGATGTGGAGAAAGAGGAGCACTCCTCCATTTCAGAGATTGCAGGCTTGTACAACCACTCTAGAAATCAGTCTGGTGGTTCCTCAGAAAATTGGACATAGTACTACCGGAAGATCCAGCAATACCACTCCTGGACATATACCCAGAAGATGTTCTAACTGGTAATAAGGACACATACTCCACTATGTTATTAGCAGCCTTATGTATAATAGCCATAAGCTGGAAAGAACCCAGATGTCTCTCAACAGAGGAATGGATACAGAAAATGTGGTATATTTATACAATGGAGTACTACTACTCAGCTATTAAAAACAATGCATTTATGAAATTCATAGGCAAATGGATGGATCTGGAGGATATCATCCTAATCCAATCACAAAAGAACTCACATGATAGGTACTTACTGATAATTGGATATTAGCCCAGAAATTTAGAATACCCAAGATACAATTTGCAAAACACATGAAAATCAAGAAGGAAGATACTTCGTTCCTCCTTAGAATGGGGAACAAAATACCCATGGAAGGAGTTACAGAGACAAAGTTTGGAGCTGAGATGAAAGGAAGGACCTTCCAGGGGCTGCCCTACCGGGGGATCCATCCCATTATCAGCCACCAGATGCACTCTTGTATATGACAGCAAAATTCTGCTGACAGGACCCTGATATCGCTGTCTCTTGTGAGGCTATGCCAGTGCCTGGCAAATACAGAAGTGGATGCTCACAGTCTTCTATTGGATGGAACACTGGGCCCCCAATGGAGGAGATAGAGAAAGTACCCAAGAGCTGAAGGGCTCTGCAACCCTATAGGTGGAACAACAATATGAACTAACCAGTACCCCCCGAAGCTCGTGTCTCTAGCTGCATATGTAGCAGAAGATGGCCTAGTTGGCCATCATTGGGCGGAAAGGACCTTGGTCTTGCAAAGATTATATCCCCCAGTGCAGGGGAATGCCAGGGCAAGGAGGCAGAAGTGGGTGGGTTGGGGAGCAGGGTGGGGGGAGTGTATAGCAGACTTTTGGGTTAGCATTTGAAATGTAAATGAAGAAAATATTTAATAAAAAATTGTTTGAAAAAAAAAGAAACTCCATAGGATATACAGTTGATCTTATGTATTTCCATGTGTAGATTTGTGCATGTATGTATATATGTTGTTATTTGATGAGAAAATAAATGTACAAAGATACCTTTATACGGGCGAGTTTGGCTGCTATCTTAATGATTTACCCTAAGAAAAAGGCTTACAACGGATTTAGTGACATTTGGCTTAAAACCCTAGCATTCAGGAGACATGGACAGATGAGATTGGTATATATGATTGATATCAGCCTGGTTTACACAGTGACTTCCAGAATAGCCAGGGGTACAAAAAGAGACCTGTGTCAATAAATTAAATTAAATTAAATTAAATTAAAATTAAAATTAAAATTAAAATATTAAGTGAAGAAGAGAAAGATACAGTATACAGTATACAGTATACTGACACTTCTGAAATCTAAAAAATAAATAAGAATAGAACTAAAGTCCAATTTAGGTCCTGCCTGGTGGTGCATACCTTTAATCCCAGCACTTAGGAGGCCAAGGCAGGCAGTTCTCCATAAGCCAACCTGGTCTACACAGCAAGTTCCAGTAAAATCAAGAGCACAGAGGGAAAAACTTGTCTGGAGAAAAAGAAAACAGAACAAAAAGTGTCTATTAACTAGGAATTTTCTTGGACACTTTAATTATCCCCCTTCTATCTAAATATGTCAAGGTTCGTTAACCATGCACTTTCTCCCCGTGGGAAAAGTAACGCTTGGCATGACATTTAATAGTCATAAATAAATAAACTGATAAACAATAAAGCTGATTTCATTTCAATCTCATTCAACAAGTACAAAAGAAAAACTTTAATGAACCATGCAGTTTGAAAAAGTACACTGTTACAGGAGTCCCAAGATGTGACTCCAGCCCTGGTATGTGGACCGATTCCGGCACATGAGGTGGTCAATACCCAGAAGGCAACAGTTGCACATTAAAGGTTCATAATTGAAGTTGTGTGTGAATGTAAGAAAAGGTTTAAGGCCTTATAAAGCAAAAGAATGCCTTAACTGCTATTTGAATAAAACATATAGCTAAAAGTCTTTGGTAGTGTGGTTTATAATGAATTGATTTTTGGTTTGTTGGTATGACTGGAATTTCATGAATATAATTTATTTTCAAAGAATGGGTATGTTCAAGACTTTCATAGAGTATACTCTCTTGTTCTTTG
Source organism: Mus musculus (assembly GCF_000001635.26). Taxonomy (NCBI): domain Eukaryota; kingdom Metazoa; phylum Chordata; class Mammalia; order Rodentia; family Muridae; genus Mus; species Mus musculus. The sequence goes on from NC_000079.6 coordinate 117,870,790, forward strand.
AATATGTGCTTCTTGTTCCTGGAATATCTAAGTGTCTCTTGTTCCTGAAATAGGAACAATTTAAGAACCTTGACATATTTTTGAAATAACATACAAAGTAAAATTTTTACGTGGGTCCATTATACTATCAGAACCGGATAACCTAACAAACAAATGTCTGAGTATCTTGTTTTGTAATCGGCTGAGTTTTTAACTATTAAATGTGTGCATTTGTACATTTACAATCTCTGGGTTGAACAAAGTAATACCACAATATGTCTTTACACTTCATCAGTAAGGAACATGTATCATTAAAAACTCTCTGCCAGCTAATTGTGGCTGCTTCTTTTGTCAGCAAGCATATTGTGTTCCAATGCTCCTGAGTGTGAGGTTTTTTTTTTTAATCTCATCACATCATATTTTTTTAAAAAGGTAAAAAACCACAAATTTGATAAAATCAATGAAAATGGCATACTATATATTTGTACATTACATATCGTATTAGTTATTTTATTTATTTGCATTTCAAATGTTATCCCTCTTCCCAGTTTCCCCTCTGCATACCCCTACCCCATACCCACTCCCTCTGTAACTTTTTAGAAGTCATTTACTCCAGGTTTATGTGTACAAGAATAATTTTCTGATCGTGGGAGTTTGAAATTGCCCAAAACCTCACTCTCAAAAGGACTTGAAATGTGTTAATGTTGTATACTGCTGTCATCTCAATATTCTCAATACTTTCCTGTTAGAATGTTTTTATAGTTTCAGTAAATTTTACTGGCAACTTATACAACAGAGTTAGCTTGTAGGGTGGCAACAGTATACACACACAAACACACACACACACACAGAGACACACACACTCATGGTATGTGGGAGGCAATTCAGATGCCTGCCAATTGGTAGGGCAGTAGGTTACATAGAGACATGAATCAACAATGAGACATCTTCTGCATCTCCAACATGGCCACGCCATAAATGGGCCTCGGTTAGTAGTGGAATGCTGCAGCATAAACGGAGGTGACAGCAGCCATGAAAAAGCTAAAGGTGCCTTAGAACAGGACTCGTGGGGAGGATCCATAATCCCAGGGTTCCAGCCCTACAGATTCTGCATCTGCACCAATACCAGCTTTTTCATCTATGTTCTAGGGCAGTGCTATAGGATAGTGTTTATACATCTATAGGATGAGTGAAGAGACATTTAGAATTGTTATACACACACACACCCACACACACACCCCTCTGGCATCTTGCATAACCTTGATAAGTTACAGGAAATGCCAGAGGGAGAAATAAAATGCCATTTCATAGATTAGCATTAAATTCACTCTAAAAGCAATAGACATGATCCCTGCAGTAGAACTGTTCAATGTCTTGACTGCTCTGATGAATACATGAACCAACCTATGTAATAAAATTCCTTGGAACAAAATGAGCAACTTCACAAGTGAACTGATGCAATTTGCCAGGTACAAATGAGTTCAATGTACAGTGTTTATGTCCCTTTCCAGTGATGTGTTTGTGTCTGCAGTACTTGGTCTGAAGAGAACCCCTCAGAGGAAGCTGAGTGAAGAATGCTTCAGCATCCACTTTCTGGGCACTTCTATGCAGCTATAACCGGTTATCTCATAATATAAAAGTACAATGAAAATTCCAACTCAGACAAACACAAGACTGATGCCTATGGTGTTAAATCTTAATAGAGAAATCATTCCCCGTGAATCATCCTGAACAGATGTTCTGAAATCTACATCATAAAGGGATGTAATAAAAATCCATCCTAATGTTCTCGCAGCCTATGAAACCTTTTAATGGCTCCAGGAACGGTAGTATCAACCAAAAGATCTTACTTTAAAAATTGAAAAAAAAAAACAAACATCAAAATATATTTGTGATCTCACATTAGTCAAGAGCACTTATATTACTACAAATATTATCCTTGATAGTGGAGTTAAAAATTGCATAAATAGTGCTAGCCTGAGAAATGATTTGCAGAAGTGCTCTGAAAATTAGTCAATGAAGATTAACATATAATTAGTCAATATATTTTATATCACTGTGACACCAAGTATCATTTTTATAGTTTATAAAGTTTTAAGTTGTTCATCTGTTACTATTACTTTGTTTTATTGGCATTAAAATAGTGTAATGAAAAGTCTTCATATTCTATTACCTTTAGCATTTGTCTTTTCGGTCAGAGTTAATGACCCACCATTTTGATTTTATAGCTGTCCCATAATTAATGTAGGCCCTGATCTAGGAAGATGGACAAACTTTGAAAGGCACTTGAATTTAAGAAGGGCACCTATTTGTACACCTAAACACTATGTCATATACCAATATCCCAGTCTCAGAACAACAAAACATACAGACAAGGTGCTTAGAATTTTGTTCAAGAGAAAACCTATTTGACAAGTTTTACTCTGTAAAATTGAGATTGGAAAAAAGTTTTGAAGTGACATCAGAACTGTATAAGGCATACTTAATATAAGACAGCTTCAAGGATTTTTAGAATGTCACATAAGATACGAATGTATTTCCCAAGTAGGCTTGCTTTTCATAAAAAACAAACAAACAAACAAACAAAAAACAAAAACAAAACAAAAAACAAAAAAACCATATTGAAGGCTTCACAAATATCAGGCTGCATTCATAAAACCTGATCTATATTATATTGACTAAATTCTTATGTTGGGATTCATTGTCCGTGAACCCACCTTCTACATTATTCAGCTTACCCACACCTTTACTAGAGAATTATGATTTCCTTAAAACATTCAATGAGATCCTACATTTATTCTTAACAGTGTTACGGTGATGACACTTGTTCAGTAATCCCAACTTGGATTCTACTTTCAAAAACAGCAAACTTAAAGAGACTAGGCTCACATGAACAAAAGGTGATGTTCTTCCTGTTTTATCTTAATAGGCCATATTTGAATATCATTGGGGCATTTGGTTAGCATCCAGTTAGAAGTTATGCTAATTGCTGCTTTCCATACTTGTTACTTCCCAATGCTTATGCTGATAAGTTTTACTTATTTTGCCTTTTATTACCCTAATATCTCAGTTAATTTTTTCTTCTCTCATGTTTCAGAATGATTCCTGGGGAAAACAATATTCCTACGCACTCTTCAAAGCTATGAGTCACATGCTGTGCATTGGTTATGGCGCCCAAGCCCCTGTCAGCATGTCTGACCTCTGGATTACCATGCTGAGCATGATTGTGGGCGCCACCTGCTACGCAATGTTTGTTGGCCATGCCACAGCTTTGATCCAGTCTTTGGACTCTTCAAGGAGGCAGTATCAAGAGAAGGTATGTAGTTTCTTCTCTCATATCTTCAACTAACTTCTTCCATAAGAACTGAATTTTGTTCAAGCTAGCAAACACATATTCCTCAATGAAAACTGCAAGGAGCTAAAATATTTAAGGTAATATTTAAAATCTATATATTTAAATATTAAACACTTAATTAAGGAAATACAATCCTTTTTTTATACTTTCAAATATCATCAAGATAATTTTCCAAGTACTTATTTTGTTTCTGTTATAGCTCAATTGGTAGTATGTTTCCTAGCGTGTAGTGCCCAATCTTTAATCCCTGCATGGCATGCACCATGTATGGTGCAACTGACTTGTCATTCCAACATTTGAGAGGTGGCATCAGGGGAGTGAGGAGTACAAGATGTCACCCTTGGCTGTATAGTGGGTTTGAGGTTAGTCTAATCTACATAAAATAAAATATATAAATTATCATTTATTAAAATTGTATGTTTAACATGTATAAAGATTTATAAGGTGTTACTACGGTTCAGGTTCCATATTCTGAGTTAAATTTTAATTACCAGAATAATAATAAAATATAAATCTTTTACTAATACATAGTATAAGAAATTAAAACATGCAGAAAGAGCCAGAAAAGCATTGCCCTTCTGTCTTTCTGTGTCTTTCTGTGTGTTATAATAGTAATTTACATCATAATCCATACACTTAGCTAACGATAGGCTGCCCTTATCTGTACAAAACTCCTCACAACCTCCCCCTCAGGCTCAGGAGAAGGAGCAGCCCTTGGGCCTGATGGTGTTTGATGTCCCAATGTAGGGGAATGTTATGACAGGAAGACTGGACTGGGCGGGTGGGTGGGTGGGTGGGTGGGGGTGCACCTGCATAGATGCAGGGGGAGGGGAAATGGGAGAGGGGGTTTTCTGTAGGAGAGACCTGGAAAGGAGAAAACAATTGAGATGTAAATAAAGAAAATATCCAATTTAAAAAAAAAAACCACTCATCACAGTCTCCAGTCTTTGAAGTCATATATGAAGCTGCTAGCTCTCATCCTGTGCCCAGTGATTTCATGGAAGTGACTGCTATATTAAACTTCTTTTGGAGTATAAAGAGCCAAAACTACATTAAGCTATGATTTCATTTTTTTATTATTTAAAACAATTTTTTAAGCTTAAATATATTTTGATCATATTTTTCTCCTTCCCCAAGTCCTTTCAGATCTGCTCCCCCTCCCAACCCACACACTCAAGTTTAAGTTCTTTCTCTAAAAAAAAAAAAAAAAATCAACCAACCAACCAAACAAGCAAACAAAAAACCCAATACAACAACAGAACTCCCTAAAGCCAAGGGGATGGGGAAGCCAACTGTGGAGTCCATTTTACATCAGTTGGTCAACAACTCCTGAAAGTGAGGCTTGTCTTGGAGTGGTTGGTATTCCCAATGCCATTCCACTGAAAAAGAACTATTGTTTCCCTCCCACAGCAGTTATAAAAGATTGTTCATTTGTTAACATTTACCCTGTTGGCTAGGTTTTCATTCATTTATTCATTCCTTCATTCATCTTTTAAAAACAAAACAAAATAAAAAACAATAAGATAAAACAAAAACCATCACATTGAACTTGAACAAGACAAAGCATTGAAAAGAGCTCAAGAGAAGGTACAAGATTCAGATACTGCTCATTCCCAGACGCAGGTATCCAGTAAAACCACTAAACTGGAAAGCACAATGTAAGTTAAGAGGACCTAGTATAGTCCTCTCAAGACCCTATGCATGCTGGTACTTTGTCCAGAACAGTAGTACCTGGTTTTACCTGAGGTCCCTTGGCTATCTACTCTCAGGTTCTTCATCACCCAGGCAGTGTTGGGTCAGGGTTCCACCTCATGGTGTAGGCCTTGAATCAAATCAATTATTAGATGATTACTTCTACAAGATTTGTGTCCCTTGTGCCCTAGAACACCTTGCTAGTAGTACACCATTGTAGATAACAGTTTTGTGGCTGTCATGGCAGTTATGTTGTTCTTTGGACAACATGCAGAGTACCTTCCTGTATCAAAGACTCTGGAATATAAGGGTTTTCACCGTGGCTCAGAGCATTTCTGAAAACAATGCTTTGGTACTTACAGACTAAACGTGAGTGAGGCCAGCTTAGATTCAATTTCAAACAGCTTCTTTCTAAACAACTACACATCATGTTAGTGGTTTGATTTACAGAAATCGTTGCCATTAGAGGAGAAAGGGAACAAGGATATGTGATTTTATGTGAAAAAACTTACCATATCAATAACTAGTGTAATGAGCAAGTTGGTAATTTTTGATCAAATAATAAAAGGTAAACTATCAAAATTGCTTTAAAGTTGATTTTTAAAAATAAAAATAACAAAGTAATCCCAATTAAATTGTGAAGAAAGACCATTTAAAGATATTATACTGAAATTCCTATATTATGTGTAATTTGGGCTTATTTTATGGAGCACAAGACTAAAACTTTATATTATGAAGTTTGTTCTTACATCTTAATATTTCCCTTACTTGCTTTAAGAGAAAATGTTGGCTTTTCATATATTTTTATCTGAATGTTGCTATATATTTTCATTTTTGTTGTTAATGTAAATATACTATTTCTATATTATAAACATGCATATGTATATATTTAATGTTGTAAATAATATCTGTGTAAATACATATTTTCTTAAAACAAAGAAATTTTTTATTTTTAAATTTTTTATTTTATTTTTATTTTTAAATTTTTCTCAGTGGTTGTTTTATGTATTTACATTTACATTTCCTGGTTTCCTCCTAAAATCCATCTATCCCCCTTCCCTTGATTCTATGAGGGTGCTCCCACTCTCACCCACCCACTCCCACCTCATTGCCCTGGCATTACCCTACACCGGAGAATCAAGCCTTCATAGGATGAAGGGCCTCTCCTCCTATTGATGCCAAACAATGTCATCCTCTGCTACATATGCAGCTGGAGTCATGGGTCCCTCCATGTGTACTCTTTGGTTGGTGGTTTAGTCCCTGGGAGCTCGGGGGGGGGGGGTCTGGTTGGTTGATATTGTTGATGTTCCTATGGGGTTGCAAACCCCTTCAGCTCCTTCAGTCCTTTCTCTAACTTTCAAGAATTGCAGTATCAGCATAATGAAATGTGTGTGTGTGTGTGTGTGTGTGTGTGTGTGTGTGTGTGTGTGTGTTGAGACATAGTCTCACTCTGTACTTCAGACTAGCCTTAAATTCATGACAAATATCCTTCTGTGGATCAATTTTTTGTATAAAATTAAAATTTATAAAGTATCATATTGTCAAGAACAGGGAACTAAAATATTAAATGGACACCAAGGGACAAAATAAATTTTATACATCTTGAAAAGAGTTTATACAACTTCCAGTAAACAAAACAAAAATAGTTTCAATTAAAAGTGTAATTAATGTAAAATAAATTGCTCAAATTTATGAGTAGAAAATATAAAATCATATATTAAATCAAGCCAAAAATACCCTTCACAGTTGAATTATTTTGTTTTGCATGTATTAAATAAACTGCTTCATAAAGATCTTAATTATTTGCATTTAATTATATATTTATGTTATGTATTATAAAGTCTCGCTTGCTTGCCAAGACTGACATGGAATTACCGAGATTATGAGGTCTTCTAGTCTCAGTCTCCATTGTGGCTGGGATTACAGGCTTGTGTACCATATGAGTATTTATGTACACACACACCCCTTTGTCTAAAGACAGCATTTTAGAAATAAGTTCTTGAATCTTTTGTTTCCTTTCTTTCTCGAATTCTGAGATTGATCAATTCCCCCTGCTATTAAAAGACATATTTTCAACGTGAGTGTCAACAGTGCTGAAGCAATGTTTCATTTGCTGAGTTGATAGGCCTTATGTTCTGCTTCGTGGCCTGGTGGAACTTCCTGCCTCATAAAGCATCCGGAGCATTAACTGTAAATCTTCAGTTACATAACGAAACAGCACTCATAACCAGAGCAATGATAAAAAACAAGCAGGAACCGTTTGTAGAGCTGCCTGTGATCCTTTTAAACCATGCTGGCATTTTGTTGAAACTGAGAAGGAGATTTTAACATCCTACCGTACAGTTCTTCCTTACAACGACATGAGTAAGCTGGCCTGCATTGTAATAGCATTTCTCTTCAGAACATTGCTTTGAAGGCATGATACTCTTGAACTTAGAAAAGTCATGCCAGACCAGTACTTACGTAAATAAGGGTTGACACATATATGTGGCTTAGGATTCTTTTTAAGAAACAGCAATACCACTGAGATTCATTGCTTTCAAAACAAACAAAAAAAAAAATCCACTTAGTTTCTTTCATAACTGGTAAACATTTTCTTCTTCTTGTTACCATCAAAGATGATATGAGTATGACTCCCTGTGGTTTCTTAATTAACCCAGAAAATTTCCATGAGGGTGTACTCTCTACTCTATTTCTTAAAATGGATTTAATATTCTAGTATGTGAAATTGGTTGTACTCCAAATATTATCATTAGTGAATCTGAGTATCTAACTAAATCTGTGTATCTAAGTAAATTGTACAGAAGAATAGGAGTGTGATAACCTTGTGCTTGTTTTATTCTCAATTATTTATTTTATTTTATTGAGAATATAATTATATAGTTCCCGCTCCCGTTTGCTCCTGTTTTGCTCCCTTCAAATCTTCCCGTATAATACTACTTGCGCATTTCAAATTCATGACCCACTTTTCATAATATATATATATATACATACATATATATATTTATATATATTAAATACATAAATATAACACTCAGTTTGTATAAGCACATCAATTAGTTATTCTGAACTAAATAGCCTTAATATATATATGTAAAACATTACGTAGAATGGGGTTAACTTAATATGGTTACTTGAACTGCTTCAGTTCTTTAACATTCTCATATGAATAAAAGAGTACTTTGGTGAAAAAACCTTAAATATTCTATTTATATAAGTAATGTTTATAAAAATATAATAGTTCTTTTCCTCAATAATAATTTCTGCTCTAGTCTAGTCTAGTGTTACTTGTTTAAATCCCCATGTGTCTGTTGCTTGTATCTATAATTGCAGAAATATGCACTGTGCTAGAGATTTGTTTTTACTAAGCCTTCTTTAGTACTTTGCAGTTTCTATGTGTTCGGATGTACATGACAGCTTCTTAAACTAGACCTGTTCTATGGATAGATTTTTGAGTGTCCTTTATAAATGATAGAAACTTTGTTTTACTATACTTTACTAATATCTTTCAAACATTTCACCTTAATGTACTTTGTCCTCTTTGTATATCATAATATATAAAGATACTGTAGAGCGTTTTAACATTGTAGAAGCTGATATACAGGGGAACAACCACCTAATAGGAGCCCTCAGTGAAAAAGATGCAATAATTCATCTGAGCTATAACTTGAGTTTGTCTAGTCAGAACCCTGGGTGCATTGGGAAGCAGACTAAAGGATGTTAATGGAACCAGTGAGCAGAGATAAACATCATGCAATCAGAATTATTCTTAAAGAAAACAAGTCATAACACCAAGTCAGATATGATACATCCCTAGACAGAAGTCTATGGTCACATGAATCATAAACACTTGCTGATAGAATAACTAGAACAATAATATCAACCAACCAGATGCCCCAGAGCTCCCAGGGACTAAACCACCAATCAAAGAGTACACATGAAGAGACCCATGGCTACAGCCACATATGTAGCAGAGGATGGCCTTGTTTGGGCATCAATGGGAGGAGAGGCCTTTGGTCCTGTGAAGGCTCGATGGCCTAGTGTAAGGGAATGCCCGGACAGTAGAACAGGAGCGGGTGAGTGGGTGGGAGAACCTCCCTCATAGAAGCAGGGGGGTGGAATTGGGGTTCCCGGGGGGAACTTGGGAAAGGGGATAACATTTGAAATATAAATAAATAAAATATCCAACAAAAAGAATTACTAGCACAAATATTAAAGCATCAGCATTATAAATAGGCACATCAAATGAATAAAATTCTATAAATATATTATTTCATGAGTTGGTGGTAAGATCCAAGTAGTCATAAGACAAAAATAATGTGTGCACTAAGTATCAAAATAGTCTATCTAGTAAATATATATTTATTAGATGTTCACTTGTATGGCATTGGTTATGAGAGGCTGGGAAATAATGCACATATAGACACAGTACTGTTCCTTCTGGAGCTTTTTTAGAGTTCAATCGATGTAAACAGGAAAGCAAAAGCACTAGTAACAAGACTCATAGGAAACTCTATACCATGGAGACTTAATTTTAAGTGTAATAAAAGAAATGTAGCACCAGGAGAAGACATTGTAAGATTTTATGTATTATTGACGTTCAATACAATGGGATGAGTGTGTGAAAAATGAAGACATTGTATTTAAGAGACCTGAAAGGTAAGTAAAGAGAAAACACTGCACTGGGCCCTACACACAGAACATCAGTATGGAAACAGCTGCTAGAATTCATGAACATCAACAGAATTATGACCAAATCCCAGACAAAGATGACATGGGAAATACAGAATGATAGTCAGACTGAGAGAGACTGTAGACTTCACTGACCATATTGTAGTTTAGCTAAACATGCAGAGTCTGCTAAGCATGTGGACTGCAAAGTGACAATGACAGAATTGTCTTGGCATTTTTTACCAAGTGACAGTAACATGCATAAGAGTGTCAGAAACAAAGTAAAAGTGGAGTCTTGTTCCTTGGCGTTAAGCAAACGGTCCAGCTTCACTTTACACTAACTCTAGTTAAGAGTGCAGTGCTAATTGGTATAAATATTACATAAGGGAGGAATTTTATGCAAACTCTCTTGGGGTGGTATGTGTGTGGTCAGGGAACCTATGCTCAGCAAACACTAATTGTATACAGGAAGCAACCTAACCCGAGTGACTTCAGAAACAAACATGTGGCTCAGAAGCCAGGTCACTGTGCTACCCTGCTCCAGAGGCCATCTGTGAATACACAGTCTCCAACCTGCTCCTCCAGCTGGAATGTTTTACAAATGTTTGTTCTGTATTATATTTATTCAGTTTGTGAAAATAAGTATTCTCGGGCCAGACTACAAGCTTCTGCCTCATTAAGTTTGGCATATGACTTATACATTTGTGTTTTTTTCATGAGATCTCAGGTTCTACTACCCTGTTTTCTTATCTGGATGTTTGAATCTGCCCTGGGCATGTCTCTCTTCCAGACCATGATAACGGAAAGAGAACAGGACACACACACCATTTCTATTCCCATTCCACTGATGAGAATGGAGTTATGCTACTGAAACAGGCTGAGAAGTTGACAGCTCTGGGACCAGCCAATGATTCTTTCCACAGGGAAAATGTTAGAGAAAAGATTAAAGTAAGAGACTAGTATCCTCTGCTGGAGATGTAATGCCACCTTTGAGAGGCGGCAAAATGCTTGGGGTTTCCTTAGGAATCCCTGCACTGTACGGAAAGATGTAGTCCATATGAGATCTCAGGCCACTTGTATTTCATCCAGTAAGAGAGAGGAATCATTAAGCTTTCAGATGCCCTCACAGTATAAGAAAATGGAGCACAGGAAGTGTGAGAAACATGATGAAACAGAAAAATAGAGTACAGGGCAGAGCTGAGCTGCTATCACGTTGTCTAGGTGCTTCCTAGGCACTATCTTCTACCAGGACCTGGAAATGATCTAGAACGTATTGGAGGAATGTATTGTTTCATCTACTCAGATATCATTAATACTAAAGCTATTATACAGATCTCAAATATACAAATTTTTTTATGTATACAAATAATTACTGTTTTTTAGCCTGACACTTCAATTGTGATCTAACCATTTATTCTAAAAGCCTAATACAGGTTTTTTCCTTTCATTTTCAGTGAAAGTTTGTATAAAACTAAACTATAATTTATGGTTAGGAAATGCTATCATAACTAACCTTTGTCAGTCAGAAATTTCTCTCTAGAATATGTGAATTGAGAAAGATACTTTTAAAAAAATCTTATTATAATTCCAGCCAAAGTTTTTAAAGCATAAATAAAATTGTGGTAGATAAATAAAATCTATCAGTCAAGTTAATATAAAGTGTTTTCATTTTTATTTAAATATACATTAGTTTACTTAAATGCTGCATAAGATATCCTAAATTCATTGTTTAAGTTCTTTTCTTTTTTATTATTATTAGGTATTTATTTCATTTACATTTCCAATGCTATCCCAAAAGTCCCCCCACCCTCCCACACCCACTCCCCCCCACCCACTCCCACCTCTTGGCCCTGGCGTTCCCCTGTACTGAGGCATATAAGGTCTGCACGACCAATGGGCTTCTCTTTCCACTGATGGCTGACCAGGCCATCTTCTGATATATATGCAGCTAGAGACACGAGCTCTGTGGGGGTACTGGTTAGTTCATATTGTTGTCCCACCTATAGGGTTGTAGATCCCCCCAGCTCCCTGGGTACTTCCTTCAGCTCCTCCATTAGGGGCCCTGTGATCCATCCAATAGCTGACTATGAGCATCCACTTGTGTGTTTGCTAGGCCCCGGTTAAGTTCTTTTCAAGTAACATACTGTCAAAGATTATTCTAAGTTAATAACACAATTAATGAAAGAAATATTTGAAAGGTTACTTAAACAACTGTGGGCAAAGCTCTATTAAAATCCTTAAGTTGGCACACTTAATAAAAATAACAGTCAACTCCAGTACAATAGGGTTTTTTTTTGTGTGTGTGTGATATTTAGAGAGGATCCTACACGTCAGTGGATCATTTAAATTTATTTTTCCAGAAACACTTCACATGGTTTGGATTCCGATTGCTAAATTAGTGACTTCTTGCTCAGGATCTCCTCCTGAAGATAATAGCAAATCTCTTAAAGGTTGGAACAGAGACAGCAATGACAAGACACAGCAAAAGAATCCGGTGGGGAAGGGGGCAGTGGAGAGAAACTAAAGATCCAAGCAAAAGACAACTATAAATGTGGTACAGAGAAAACTTCACTATTTAAGGCACCAAGATTGTGCCAAGATGCCTGTAGAATAGCCGTGGCACTCAAATGGCTTAGAGAGTGTTCCGTTTTGAAGATGCTAGTTTTCATCCGTGTCCCTGTAAATTCTGATCAAAGTGTAAAATGATTTCACTGCAGTGAGAATCCCCTTGGGTGACAAGCAGATTGCAGAGACAACCTAGTCCTAGGAGTAGGAAGTACAAACTTGTGGATCATTTAATCGCTGTACCCTGCGAATTGATGTAGGCACTCCTAATCAGCCTCATGGAATGCAAGCAGAATATGATTATTGTCTCGCGTTGTTTTCTAGCTTCCCCCAAAATTTTTATGACTTAGTTTCATGACCACTTAGTTTTTCCAGATATTTTTCACACAATGCTTTTAAGGACTTCACAAAAAAAGGAATCTCAATAACAGTAGAAATATACTTTAAGAAGGTGGGGTATTGAAACATAGCTCAGTGTTACAGCACCTGTCCAGCTTGGCCAGGGTTCAGTACCAAGCAATACAAGAAAAAAAATTGAGAGATACTAGAACGTCAGAAAAATTACCATAAATGTGAAGGAGATTGGCAGTAGGTTTGATTATGTTAAAGTATGTTAAGTGTGAAGTACATGTGTATGTCTCCATGGATGTGCAGGTGCAAGTGCCCATAATGTGGATGCAAGTGTCTTCCTCTATGATTATCCACTTTATGTAACTGTTTGGGCTTTCTTAAGCTCATTCCAATTTCAGAATTAGGGCACATGGACATATTTATTTATTTATTTATTTATTTATTTATTTATTTATTTATGCCTAGGCCTTATGTTGGGTTTACTCTCTTCCAGTTTCAGAATTTTAGGGCACATAGACATATTTATTTATTTATTTATTTATTTATTTATTCATTCATTCATTCATTCATTCATGCCTAGGCCTCTAGGATTTATCTTATAATAATCCACTAATACCATCCCATGTCTGCCATGTGGCTGGTTACTGCCCCTCAGTTATTAAATTCGATTTCCTCCAAGTCTTGGTGGCAATAATTCTATACTAACTCTTTCGTAGAGTTTCTCTCTGTCTGCCAGATGTCCCACCTTCTACTCTACCTTTTGCTATAGGCCATAAACTTCTTATTTTAACCAATAGAAGGTGCCTTAAGCAATTAACAAAGGACAACCCCCAAATTTACCTTCACTCTGGCTTCCACATTAGGACGACAGGCACTCATTACAATGCCCAGGTTTATGTGTGCGTGCATGGAATCTGACCTCAGCTCAGGTACTGAGCCGTCTCTCCAACTCCATTTAACTTGTTTTAGAAGGAAGGAAGGAAGGAAGGAAGGAAGGAAGGAAGGAAGGAAGGAAGGAAGGAAGGAAGGAAGGAAGGCTAAGCCCCTGACTCTGACAGTTTTCCTTGATAGAACAGTTTGTTTCTGGTGAGGGTGATCCATTATTTCTGCCTTATACAAATATGTTGGAGAAATCACATAGTTAATAAAACCAGTACACAAACGTATTCCTCCCTCTTATAAGTAATTCAGAATACTCGGTTATAAGCTTCATGAGATTGAGGAAATATGTATGTAACTACCACAAAATCATTTGTATTAGCATTCTGTATAATATCGCATAAAATAGCATATTATCATATCTTATACAGTATTATAAAAACCATTTAAATTTTAGCTCTATTTTGTATACTGCCTACAGTCTAAACCTACACAATGCTGAAGAAACAAAAATGTAAAAGGCAGAATTTTAGGAAAGAAGGTTTATATATTTGAAATGCTAAGTTACCTATCTGATAATTAGTGCTGTTCAAATCACATTAACACAAATGTGTTTGTAGTATAAAATTTTTCAGTTTTTTTAATCTAGCAATTAAAAACAGATCATTACTTTTTAAAGATAATTTTTCTCTCATATTCTCTTTATTTTTGCAGCAAAATATATTGCCATCAAATAAGTCATTGCAGATGTACCATTTTTCTAAA